>NC_138866.1:106796679-107306186 GCF_965194805.1 Balaenoptera borealis | reverse complement strand
ATCTCTTTCATTTATTTTTAGATTCCATGTATACGCGGTATCGTATGATACTTCTCTTCCTCTGACTTACTTCACTCAATATGACAATCTCTAGGTCCATCCACGATGCTGCAAATGGCATTAATTCATTTTTTAATGGCTGAGTAATATTCCTTTGTATATAGTTACCACATCTTCTTTATCCATTCCTCTATTGATGGACATTTAGGTTGCTTCCATGTCTTGGCTACTGTAAACATTGCTGCAATGAACATCGGGGTGCATGTATCCTTTTGGACCATGTTTTTCTCTGGATATATGCCCAGGAGTGGGATTGCAGGATCATATGGTAGCTCTTTTTTCAGTTTTTTAAGGAACCTCCATACTCTTCTCCATCGTGGCTGTACCAATTTAAATTCCCACCAACAGTATAGGAGGGTTCCCTTCTCTCCACATCCTCTCCAGCATTTGTTGCTTGTGGATTTTTTGATGATAGCCATTTTGACTGGTGTGAGGTGATACCTCATTGTAGTTTTGATTTGCATTTCTCTAATAATTGGTGATGTTGAGCATCTTTTCATGTGTTTGTTGGCCATCTGTATGTCTTCTTTGGAGAAATGTCCGTTTAGGCCTTCTGCCCATTTTTTGTTTGGGTTTTTTGTTTTGATGATATTAAGCCACATGAGCTGTTTGTAAATTTTGGAGACTAATCCCTTGTTGGTTACATCATTTGCAAATATTTTCTCCCATTCTGTGTGTTGTCTCTGTCTTGTTTATGGTTTCCTTTGCTGTGCAAAAGCTTTTAAGTTTAATTAGGTCCCATTTGTTTATTTTTGTTTTTATTTTCATTACTCTAGGAGGTGAGTCAAAAAAGATCTTGCTGCGATGAAGAATAGTTTTCAATTTTGATGAATTTCAATTTATCAATTTTTGTTCAAGGTTCATGCATACGTTTTGTCCTGTCTTAGAAATCTTTGCCTACCCAAAGATCACATATGCCTTTCTCTTTGTTTTTGTCCAGAACTTGGATAGTTTTAGTTTTTTGATTTAGATAAGATCTATTTGAAGTTGATTTATGTATGGCATACATGGAAGGGGTGAGGTACATTTTTTTTTCTATATGGATATCTAGTTTTTCCAGTATAATTTGCTGAAAACACTATCTTCTCCCCATTTATTATCTTAGCACCCTTGTTTAAAAAAAATCAACTTACCCTATATATGTAAGTCTATTCTGCTCCATTGATCTGTATGTCTATATTTTCACTAATACCATAGTCTTTATTTCACCCCTTTGCATTTCCATGTAAGTTTTTAAATCAGCCTACCAATATCTACCAAAAAATGCTGCTGGAATTTTGAATGATTTATGTTGAATATGTAGATAAATTTGGGGAGAACTGACATTTACAAACAATATCAAATCTTCCAAACTATAATTAGTGTATCTCTTCATTTAGTAGGCCTTCTTTAAAACCTCTCAGCAATGTGTTTTAATTTTCAGTGTATAAGTCTTAAACAATTTTTGTTAAATTTATCCCTAAGTATTTAATATTTTTGATGCTACTGTAAATGGTATTTAAAATGTTTAATTTTTGATTGTTCACTGCTGCTACATAGAAACATAATTGATTTTTGTATGCTGAGCCCTTATATCTTGTGACGTTGCTAAATATACTTATTCTACTAACTTTTTTGGAGATGCCGCAAGGTTTTTGATGTACACTGTCATGTCTTCTGGCAACAAAGGCAGCATTATATCTTCCTTACCAACCTAAATGCCTCCCCTCCCCCATTGCCTTATTGCATTGGCTAGTATCACCAATAGAATGTTGAATAGGAGTTGTGAGGGCAGACATTCTTGCATAGTACCCAATTTTAGGGGAAAAGCATTCAGTCTTTCACCATTAAGTGTGATGTCAGCTGTGAGTTTTTCATTTATACCCTTTATGAGGCTGAGGAAGTTCCCTGCTATTCCTAATATGCTAAGAGTTTTTATTGCAAATGGGTGTTGAATTTTGTCAAATGCTTTTTCTGTATCTATATAGATTTTCCCCTTCATTCTGCTAATATGCTGAAATTACATTGACTGATATTAAAATGTTAAATCAACTTTGCATACCAGGGAAAATTCATACTTGGTTATGGAGTGTGTGTGTGTGTGTGTGTGTGTGTGTGTGTGTGTGTGTGTGTGGCTGGATTTCATTTACTGCAATTTTGTTAAGGATTTTTTTTGTTTCAAAACTGCTTTATTGAAAGATAATTCATATACCACACAATTCACCCAGTTATTTGGTTTGGATTGACATGTACACACTACTATATTTAAAATGAATAACCAACAAGGACCTACTATTTAAAAAAAAACGGAGAGGGGACAAGAGAATGATATAGATGATATGAGATTGGCCATGTGTTGATAATTCTTGAAGCTAATTGATGGATTCATGGGGGTTTATTACACTACTTCCACTTTTATATATGTTTGAAATTTTCTATAATAAAAAAGTTTTTAAAAATAATAAAATCTAAAAAAAAGTGTACAACTCAATGATTTTAATACATTTACAGGTATGTACAGCGATCACTACAATTTTCACCTCAAAAAGAAACCCTGGGTCATCCCTGGTGGCGCAGTGGTTAAGAATCCACCTGCCAATGCAGGGGACACGGGTTCGAGCCCTGGTCCAGGAAGATCCCACATGCTGTGGAGCAACTAAGCCCGTGAGCCACAACTACTGAGCCTGCGCTCTAGAGCCTGCGAGCCACAACTACTGAGCCCATGTGCCATGACTACTGAAGCCCGTGCGCCTAGAGCCTATGCTCTGCAACAAGAGAAGCCACCGCAATGAAAAGCCTGCACACCGCAACAAAGAGTAGCCCCCGCTCACCACAACCAGAGAAAGCCTGCACGCAGCAATGAAAACCCAACGCAGCCAAAAATAAATAAATAAATTTATATTAAAAAAAAAAAGAAACTGTACTCCTTTTTTTTTTTTTAATTATTTTTATTTTCGGCCGTGTCAGGTCTTCGTTGCTGCACACAGGATTTCTTTACTTGCGGTGAGCGGGCTTCTCATTGCAGTGGTTTCTCTTGTTGCAGAGAACAAGAGAAACAGGCTCTAGGTGCGTGGACTTCAGTAGTTGTGGCATGCGGGCTCAGTAGTTGTGGCGCACGGGCTTAGTTGCTCCGCAGCATGTGGGTTCTTCCCGGACCAGGGATCGAGCCCATGTCCCCTGCATTGGCAGGAGGATTCTTAACCACTGTACCACCAGGGAAGTCCCTGTACTCTTTTTTAATTGTCACCTCACTCACTCATTTCCCTCCCCTGCCTCTAATCCTAAGCATCCACTAATTTACCTTCTGTCTATAGTTTTGGCTATTCTGGACATTTTATGTAAATGAAATCATATATTATCTTTTGTGACTGGCTTTTTTCACTTAGCATAATGTTTTTAAGGTTCATCCCTGTTGTGGCATGTATCAATACTTCATTTTTATGCCTGAAAAATGTTACATGTACGGTTATATCACATTGTTTATTCATTCAGAGTTGGTTGATGGACATTTGTTTTCTCTCTTTTTTTTAACTTTTTATTTGGTATTGGAGTATAGTTGATTAACAATGTTGTGATAGTTTCAGGTGTACAGTAATGTGATTCACTTATACATGTATCTGATGCACATTTGGTTTGTTTTCATCTTTTAGCTATTGTGAATAATGCTATTATGAACATTCCTGAACATGTTTTATGTGGGCATATGTTTCCATTTCTCTTGGGTATACACCTAGTAGTGGAATTGCTGGGCCATATGGTAACTCTATGTTGAGGAACTGTCGTGCTGTTTTCCAAATTGGCTGCACAATTTTATATTCCCATGAACAGTATATGCAAGTTCTGATTTTTCCTTTTTCTTACAATATTTACTCTCTTTTTATTCTAGCCAATCTAGTGGATGTGAAATGGTATCTCATTGTGGTTTTGGTTTGTATTTTTCTGAGTTATAAAGCCGAGCATCTTTTCCTGTGCTTATACGCTATTTGTACATCTTCCTTGGAGAAATGTCTCTTCAGACCTTTTGTCCATTTTTTATTGTTATTTGCCTTTTTTTATTGAGTTGTAAGAATTCTTTATATATTCTAGGTAGAAGTCCTTTATCAGATATATGATTTGTAAATATTTCCTCCCATGCTGTGGGTGGTTGTTTCACTTTATTATGGTATCCTTTGAAACACAAAAGTTTTAAATTTTGATGAAGTACAATCTACTTCTTTTTCTTGATGCTTATGCTTTTGGTGTCATTTCTGTGGATTCATTGCCAAACCAGAAGTCATGAAGACTTACCAGTATGTTTTCTCCTAAGAGTTTTACAGTTTTAGCTCTTACATTTAGGTGTATGATCAATTTGGGGTTAATTTTTTTTATACGGTATGAGGTAAGGGTCAAATTTCATTCTTTTGCATGTGTATCATCAGTTGTTTCAGCACCATTTGTTGAAAAGATAATCCTTTCCCCATTGAACAGTCTTGGCACCTTGTCAAATTCAGCTGACCATAGACATATGGTTCTATTTCTGAACTCTAAATTCTATTCCATTGATCAATATGTCTATCCTTATGACAGTAACATATTTATTTTTGTTGCTTTGTAGCAAGGTTTGAAATCAGAAAGTTTGAGTCTTCATTCTTTGTTCATTTGTTGTTATTATTGTTGCTGTTAAAGGTTTTTGTGTTGTTTCCATGAGGAATATTAGTCTGTAGTTCTCTTTTCTTGTAATGCTTATGAAGGTAATACTGGCCTCATAAATGTAATAGAGAAATGTTCCCTCCTTTGCCTTTTTCTGAAGGAGTTTGTATAAGATTGGTATTATTTTGTTCTTAAATGTTTGATAGAATTTACCAGTGATGACATTTGGGCATGGAATTTTCTTTTGAGGAGGTATTAAATGTACAGACTCAATTTTCTAAATAGACATAAGGCTACTAAGATTTTCTGTTTCATCTTGAAACTGATTTTGGTAACTTGTGTCTTTCAAGGAATTTATCCATTTTATGTAAGTGATCACACTTATTGGCAGAAAATTATTAATACATTCCCTATTGTCCTTTTAATGGCTGTAGGATTTCTAGTGATGTCACCTCTTTCATTCTTGGCATTTGTGTCTTTTCTCTTTTTCTCTAGGTCAGCCTGGCTAAAGTAGTTAAAAAATTTTTCTACCCTCAGAGAACCAGCTTTTTGTTTCATTATTTTCTTTATCATTTGTCTATTTTCTATCCATTTTTTCCTTCTCTTATCATTCATTATTTCTGTCTGCTTACTTGGGTTCGATTTGCTCTTTCTCTCCTCTTAAGGTAGAAGCTTAGATCATTTTTTATAGGCCGTTTTCTAATTGTTTATAACATTTAAAGATTCTTTTGATGGTGGGATACAATGATACTTGGATAGATGAAAGGCAGAACTCTGTTACTTACAGCTCTGAACAAGAAAAAGCTTCCAGGCAGTACCATGAGAGATTGCACCCAGGGACAGGGTAACAACAAATTAGAGCTGTAGGGGGCAGCCTATATATGGTAAATGAGGTGTGGTCAGTTAGGTTTCAGGACTATTCTGTGGATTGGCTAATTTGAATGATTTAACTAGGGGCATAGGGACTGTCTTACTTGTCTGGTACCTTGTCCCAGGGCAGTTAGGTTGGGTGCATAGTGGCCTGGAGTGTGAGAGCCCAGTAAGGGAAGTGGTTGGGTGTGGATTTAGCCACTCAAGAAGGGAAACTGACTTGCCACTAGCCAGGGGTTTAAAATTGATCAAGATAGTGTTTTTAACTTCTCAATATATATTTTAAAGAAATGAAGTCCGGATCTTGAGGAGATATCTGCATTCCTATGTTTATTGTAGCTTGGAAACAACCTAAATGTTCACTGATGGGTGAATGGATAAAGAAAATGTGTGTGTGTGTGTGCATACACATATAAACAATAAAATATTATTCAGCCTTATAAAAGAAGGATATCCTGCCATTTGGTACAACATGGATGAGCCTGAAAGACATTATGCTAAGTGAAATAAGCCAGACACTTAAAGACAAATACTGCATGATCTTACTTATATATGGAATCTAAAATAGTCAATTTCATAGAAGCAGAGAATATGATGGTTGCCAGGGACAGAAGGAAGGGGAAAATAGGGAAATGTTGGTCAAAGGGGACAAAGTTTCAGTTATACACGATGAATGAGTTCTGGAGATCTCATGTACAGCATGGTGACTATAGTTAACAATACTGTATTGTGTACTTGAAATTTCCTGAGAGAGTAGATGTTAAGTGTTTTCACTACAAAGGAAGGAAAAGAAAAGAAAAATGGTAGCTATGTGAGTTGACAGGTATGTTAATTAGTTGGTTGTGGTGATCATTTCACAATGTCAAAACATCAAGCTGTACACCTTAAGTATGTACAGTTCCTATCTGTCAATTATATCTCAATAAAAAATATCTTAAGATAGCATTTTAAAAAATATTACAATTGACCCCTAATGTCTTATCATCAGTTTCGAGTTCAGTTATTTGGGGTATTTGAGTGGCCTGAATAGTAGAGGAGAATTTTAGAGAGTAGAGCATAAGTTGCCCTGAATGGCATAGAAAATATTTTGAGAGTGAAAAGGAAGAAAACAGAAGTGCAAGGAGTCCTAATGGGCTGGCCATAACTAAGTTCCCCATTTACATGGCATTAGCCATGAAAACAGATCTGAAATTTCTGAGGTCTCTAACAATATCTTGGAGTTGTCAGGTATGTTAAAAGTCTAAGTTATATTTTTCATGACAATATCTTGGTGTATTTCTTGGGTCATGGTGGTAGGTTGGTGGTAGGTTCTGCAGTTATATTGTTGGAGGGAATGAACTGAGAGTTCAATAAGGTATATATAAATGTCAGTAGTATTTGTAACCAAGGGGCAAGGGTAGTGTGGTAGCCATGGTCAGACATGCAGGGTGAGAAGTGGCAAGCCAGAGGGGGGAGTAGGAGAATGCAGTGGGGAGTGGACTCATATGAGGTAGTTGCCTCCTGGGGAAAGCAATAATTTTCATTAATTTTTAGAATGACACAGATTGTAGTGCTATCTGGGAAACAGGGTTTCCCATTAGACATGGGAGTATAAAGGTATATATTTTGGCAGAGAGCAAGGAGTATACTAGGATCATGGGCCACATAAACAGCAAGCTCAGGAAACATAATAGGACCCCTCATAGCAAAAGAGGAAAAGCAATAAGTGACCTGTGTCTAATTTGTCAGTGGCTTAGGGGAGGCCACCCATGGGCGTAGTTTGGGCAGTGGTCTCAGCGTTTGGTGCACAGATCTTGGACAGGAGAGATGGTGTCTGAGGCGATGTCATCTAGTGGTGAACTCCTGGACCACAGCAATGGCATCTGGGATGTGGGACTGGTGCGTCCTTCCTAAGTGGATACCCACTCAGATTGATAGGGCTCACGTTATTCTGACTTTATGGTATAAGAAGAATAAGCTGCTTGTGGAATTTGAAGGCAATGTTGGACCTGGGAGCTTTACTTGCAAGCTTAAGTCAAGAAGCTTTGTGGGTACACAGCTAGCAAAAGGGATGCTGGCATCCATGATACTGCCATAATTGGGCCAAAGTACCAGAACCCAGTTGGCACATTTAAACCCCCATATAGGGCTGGCCAAGTCTAAAAACTCCCAACAGTCCAAGGTTTTCCCCAGATGGGTGGTGAAGGGAATTCTGCAACAAATAGGTTTTAAATCTTATGGCCTGATTTAGGTGCATGTTATTAACAGTCAGGTTGTTTGTTATTTAAATATCCATGGCTGAGGTGGTTAGAGATCTAGAATTAAACTGCAGACAGGTCCTCCAATTAAGCCAATTATTATGGGCCTTTTGCTTTATGAGTTGGTTTGATTGTTGGCAGACAAGCTGGCAGGACCTTTGGGCTGCAGAGCTTGCATTAGTCACACTTGACGGTATGCAGGCCTCAACATTTGCTGTGTTTGGTTGAAACAGTGAGTTACTTGGAGGGTTTGGGCCTCCAGACTGCAAACCAACAAAAGCACACAGACCAAAAATAACAAAACAAATAGCCAATGGAATGGTGCGCAGCTGCACTTGCAGGCTTTTGTTGCCTGATATTGATTTTGAGTTCATCATTATGGGATATGGTGGTGTTGATTTTATTATTATCTCTGAATGTAATTTTCATTCACTAGGTGGGATTTTCTATTTCCCTTCTTGGTAGTCCACACTGTCTATGGAAATGGCCCTGGACAACTAATTTTTATTTCCTTGAGGGGCTTGGCGTGAGAGCTCAGAATTACCCACCCCTTTATTATCTGGATATTGAAGAAGATTTCAGGTAGTGGAATTTCAGGCTCAAAAGGGTCCCCTATCCGATGGGCAGGTGCCTAGTCTGACAGATAATCCATAGTTAATGGGTCCAAAAGGACTATGCATCCTTGATCTAGCCTCCTACCCTTATGGGGTTGGGGGCAGAATTGAAAATCCATAAAGATACAGGGAGACATTATTAAAAGGGCCTCATATATAATGAGTCTTCATATACATAGAGGAAAAACATAGCCTCTAAAGATAGGAAAAAGCATTGGAAAGTTGTTTTAAGTTGGTATAAGGTGTAAGTTATCCAAGGAGACTTAAATTAAGAGAGATTAAGGCCTGGGGCAAGATAGAGACCCATTTAGGGGTCTATTTGCAGACTAGAGTAAAATTACGTTATTTGAAGAGACCATTATGTCTCTCATTAAACTGGCTGTCCAGGACCTTTGGGAAGATAAAAGTGCAGTTGAGGGCCTTTTCCCAGAGCCCAGAAGTATGTATTTTGAGAAGTGAAATGTGTGCCTTGGTGACTATCAGTAATGTCTGGAACTTTGAAGGGGATGAGTGTCTGGTGAGGCTCTGTATTATGACCTTAATATATGTAGAGGCATGTGTGACTTTGATTTATATCTTGGATATCTGTAAGGCAAGAGGTTCTGAGTTCTTCACCTTGACAGGAGGGGGCAACTCTTAGGCAATGGCCCAAACGTTCATAAAAATGTGCAGATGGGGCAATCTGCTGACTAGTGCATTTGGTGCTAAGATGACTACCTGCAGTTTGGCCAGTTTTGCTGACCCTTGTGTCTCATCCTTCATCGGGACATCTCAGTTAGGAGGTGAAGCAGCAACATTGCACGGAGCTCCCTCACTTGTGATGGTGGCAATGCTGTACACTCTGTGAGCTCACCATTGCTGTTCACTCAGTTAATCCCAAGTGGCTCCCCAGGGGGCCAAGCGGTCTGGAGGGGGAGTGACGTCTGGTAAGGGACTGAGAGCAAAACGCCATTTCTCTTTCAGGTGGAATACGCCAGGAATAAACCAGTGGGCCCAGGTTTGGCTCCATTCTGCATCACGGAGGCCTCAGTAGCAGTGCCAAGCTTGTGGGGTGCTGCTTCCATGACTCAAGGCATAATGGGCAGTTGGGTACTGAAGGTCACAGGCTCAGGGTCTGTGAGAGCCTGTATTTCCAGGATATCCCAGTATGTGACCAGCAATTTCTGCTCTAATGGTATATATAGCGTGAGGCTGAGAAGGGTAGTTTCTTGCATTAGAAGCCTATGGACAATTTATGGCCGTCTTAGGTGGTCCAGAGACTCCAGGAGGAATGTGGGGAGTTGTCAAAGCCTCTACAGCAAAGGAATCTCTAAAGGCACTGAAGGAAGTGCCTGTTGACTTTAGTTTGTACAGATTCTAGAGCCTTTTGTTGAAGGGAACCCCATTTAAGATGGGCTGATTTATAAGTAGTGGCATCAGTGACATTAAGTAAAACTTGTAATTGAGTAATATGTTGCCTTCAGAATTCAAAAAGGACTAAAAGATGTTGGACTTGTGTGTCCTTAATAAATATGTCAAATGAATCTCCTGAGAGGAGGATGTCATCAATGCAATGTAATACTGATGCTCCTGGAGAAAGGTGAATGCAGTTAAGATACTGTCTGCAAAGATTGTGTATGATGGCAAAGATGTTGAGAGACCCCATGGTTAGCCTAGTAAAGGTGTATTACGTCCCTTCAAAAGTGAAGGTGAACTGTGGTTGAGAGGCTGCGTAAATAGGCACCAAATAGAACATACTAGGGAAATCTATAGTAGCTAAATATTTACCAGTCTCTGACTGGATGGCATTAGTAATTTCAGTAATATTCAGTATTGGGTATGCAGGCCTTAATGGATGGGACCACAAGAATTAAGACTGCAGTAAGGCACTCTGAGGCATCATGATTTTTTTGTAGGTTTAAGAACAGGCAAAAGTAGGCTGTCAAATGGAGAAGCAGTGGGAGCAATAACCTGTTCATTAATTCGGTCTTATATAATAAGTTTCCATCCATGGAAAATGTATTTAACCCTCACTGGGCCACATTAAATACTTTAACTAGTAGTCTGTGGGGTCTCGTTTTGTCATGCCAATTTGTAAGTGCCAAAGACTTAAAGTGGGTGTCTATGCTCACTTTGGAATATTTTAGGGCAATGCGTGTGCTGGCTATGGGAAATTTAAGCAAGGCTATAGTTTAAGTGAGGCATAACTATTTTCCCTCTATTTTATATTTAGTTATTCTCCTATGATTATTGGGGTACCATGTTCAAATTTAGTGAGATCCCCAGGTATAACTAATTTGAACCCCAGTGTTAAGTCCATGAAGCTGTGCGAATTGGTACATTTTAGTAAATGTTAAATTCAGAACCTGCACATTGTAGAGGCACAAGAGCCAATCAGCTCTGTTTTTATCTTTTTGTTATATAAGTTCTTTTAGCAAATTTTGGATTTCCAATTGGCTCAAACTATGAATCTTTGTTTCAGTTTAATAATGTGTGTTTGTGTGTGTATTCATTTATTTTATTAGCTTCTCCTGTATCCAGGCTCCTTTCCTTTCCTTTCTCCTTTTCTTTCTTCTTTTTCCTTTAATTTCCTTCCCTCCTCTTTTTCTTTCTCTCTCCCCCTCCCTCCCCCCTCTTTCCTTCTTTCTCTTTCCTTGACTTTTCCCCTCCCTCCCTCTCTTTCTCCCTTTCACCTCCTTCCCTCCATTTTCCCCTCCCTTCTTCCCTCCTTCTCTCCTTTTCTTCCTTCCTTTGACACTGGATATACTGGGGTGGGGGGTGTCCTTTAGTCTGCTCATATTTTTTTCCTCCAGAGAGCCTTAAATCAGTATTGTTAGGCTTAGGGACCTCTCTCGTGGCAATGGTTGTCTGGTTTAAGGACCCTTGGCTTAAGTTAGGTTTGAACTAATCCCTTTGCTGTGCTGCAGAAATACCATGGTATTTTTAAAAGATGGAAACTACTGTGCTACAGATCTGCCTTTTGCTTCATGGGGGAAGCCACAGCTTTCACTTTGTATCTCTGCCTGATGACTCATAGTGCCAACCTTTTAGGTGGTTATGGGAAAAGGAAGGGAAGGGGCATGGTCTACTCCTAGGTGGCTGTCTTTCCTTTCCAAAGGATCTGGGTTGGGACTTAGCACCAAAGGAATCTCTCTCCTTGGTACAACACAGTGAACCCTTTGTCCAAAGTATCAGTCCCTTGGCATGTGTTATGTGGTGACAGCTACTAAGGTGCCAGCACACTGTCTAGGGGTCTTGCATTATTGAATAACTTTAACAAGTATTCTGGGTGGGGAGGTGCAAAGGTGAGATATTCCTCCCCCTCTCCTCTCCTGATTGCTTTAAGATTTTCTATTTATCACTGGTTTTTAGCAATTTGATTATGATGTGTGTTGGTGTGTGTATTTCCTATTTGTGATTTGTTGAGCTTTGTGGCTCTGTAACTTGTTTTTTTTTTTTAATCAAATTGGAAAATTTTGGCCATCTTTTTTTGTTTTTTTCTACACTCCATACTGTTATTCTAAGACTTCATTTACATGTATTTTCTAAGATGATGTTGCTTCAAGGGTCACTGAACTTGTTTATTTTTTTATTCATTTAATCTTTTTGCTTTTCTGTTTACCAGTCTTTTCATCTGCAATGTCTAATCCACTGTTAATCTTATCCTGTGAAAATTTTATTTCACATATTTTTTTAAATCTCTAAATGCTTTATTTGGTTTTTTAAAAATATTCTTGATTTCTCTCTTTATTATGTTCATGTTTGCCTTTAAATACATATATATACAATAGTATTTAAGGTCCTTGTCTGCTAATTTAACATCTCTTACAGTCCCTTTCGTTTGAGGTTTCTTCCTGGTTAGGGATCACACTTTCTTGGTTTCTGGCAAGTCTAATAATTTTTGACTGGATGCTGAATATTATGAATGCTGTATTGTTGAATGTCTGGATTTTGTTGTCTTCCTGCAAGGAATATAAGGCATTTAAGTTATTTGTTGATCAGTTTGATAAATATGAGCTTTGTTTTCAGGATTTGTTCATTCAAGGGATAGTTTAATCATAATATTGTGGGGTGGCTTCTTTGTGGTCAACAATGTATGCCCTAGCTGATCACCCGGAACTCTCTGCTTTGGCTGGTTGAAGCTTGAACTTATTGCCCTGCATACCTCTGGGAACTGTTCAGTTTAAAACTATCTTTTTTTTTTTTTTTTTTTTAACCCAACCTAATGAGTTTCAGTTTTTTACTCAGCCTAATGTCTATTTAGGTCTTCTGCCCATTTTTTGATTGGGTTGTTTGTTTTTTTGATATTGAGCTGCATGAGCTGCTTGTATATTTTGGAGATTAATCCTTTGTCAGTTGCTTCATTTGCAAGTATTTTCTCCCATTCTGAGGGTTGTCTTTTCATCTTGTTTGTGGTTTCTTTTGCTGTGAAAAAGCTTTTAAGTTTAATTAGGGCCCAATTGTTTATTTTTGTTAATATATCATTATTAGTGTATAGAAACACAACAGATTTCTGTATATTAATCTTGTATCCTGCTACCTTGCTGAAATTATTTATTCTAATAGTTTTTGTGTGGAGACTTCAGGGTTTTCTATATAAAGTATCATGTCCTCTGCAAATAGTAATGGTTTTACTTCTTTCCTTCCAATTTGGATACTTTTTCTTTTTATTGTCTGATTTTTGTAGCTAGGACTTCCAATACTATGTTGAATAGAAGTGGTGACAGTGGGCATCCTTGTCTTGTTCCTGACTTTAGTAGGAAGGCTTTCAGCTTTTCACTGTTGAGTATTATGTTGGCTGTGGGTTTGTTGTAAGTGGCCTTTATTATGTTGAGATATGTTCCCTCTATACCCACTTTGGTGAGAGTTTTTGATCATAAACGGATGTTGAATTTTGTCAAATGCTTTTTCTGCATCTATTGAGATGATCATGCAGATTTGTCTTTATCTTTTTGTTAATGTGGTATTAACATTAATGTCGATTGATTTGTTGATTGATTTGCGTATCTTGAACCATTCTTGCGACCCTGGGATGAATCCAACTTGATCATGGTGTATTATCCTTTTTATGTATTGTTGGATTTGGTTTGCTAATTTTTCATTGAGAATTTTTGCAACTATATTCATGAAAGATATTGGCCTGTAATTTTTTTTTGCGGTGTCTTTGTCTGCTTTTGTTATCAGAGTAATGGTGGCCTTGCAGAATGAATTTGGTAGTGTTTCCTCCTCTTCAATTTTTTGGAATTGTCTGAGAACGACAGGTGTAAGTTCTTCTTTATATGTTTGGTAGAATTCCCCAGGAAAGCCATCTGGTCCTAGACTTTTGTTTGCAGGGAGTTTTAAAATTACAGATTCTATTTTTTTTTAATTATTTATTTTTGGCTGCATGCGGGCTTTCTCTAGTTGCAGTGAGAGGGGGCTACTCTGTTGCAGTGCATGGGCTTCTCATTGCGGTGGCTTCTCTTGTTGCGGAGCACGGGCTCTAGGCATGCGGGCTCAGTAGTTGTGGTGCGTGGGCTTAGTTGCTCCGAGGCATGTGGGATCTTCCCAGACCAGGGCTCAAACCCGTGTCCCCCTGCACTGGCAGGTGGATTCTTAACCACTGTGCCATCGGGGGGGTCCTCGTTTCAGCTTTATAGACACACATAGGGTCAAAGTGAAAGGATGGATGATGATATTCCAAGCAAATTGAAATGAAAAGAGGCGGGTTTAGTCATAGTTATATCAGACAAAAGAAGACTGCAAGTCATAAAGGGTAAGAAAAGACAAAGAAAGTAATTAAATAATGATAAAGGGGTCAATACATTAGGGAGATACAACAACTGTAAATATATACACTCCCAACACCCTAGCACTGAACTATATTAAGCAATTAATAACAGATTTAAGGGAGAAATAGACAACAATACAATAATTGTTAGGGACTTCAAAACCCCACTATCAGCAAGGGATACATTTTCCAGACAGAAAATCCACAAGGAAACATTGGTATTGAACCACATGTTAGAACAAATGAGCTTAATAGACAGAACATTCCACCAAACAGGAGCAGAATACATTCTTCTCAAGTGCACGTGGAACATTCTCCAGGAGAGGTCACACGATTAGCCACAAATCTTAGTAAATTTAAGGAGACTGAAGTCATACCAACTATCTTCTCTGAACACAATGGTAAAAAAAATAGAAATCAACAATAAGAGGAAAGTGAGAAGATGTACAAATATGTAGAAACTAAACAACACACTTCATTTGATCAAAGAAGAAAAAGGGAAGTTAAAAGTTACCTCAAAACAAATGAAAATGAAAACACAACATATCAAATATTGTGGGATGCAGCAAAAGCAGTTCTGAGAGGAAAAGTTATAGCAATAAACACATTTGTTAAGAAATTAGACAGATCTCAAATAATATAACTTTACACCTCAAGGAACTAGAAAAAGAAGAACAAATTAAGCTCAAAGTCAGCAGAAGGAAGGAAATAGTAAGGGTCAGAGGAGACATAAATGAAATAGAGACCATAAAAACAATAGAAAAATCAACAAAACTAAGAGCTGGTTCTTTGAAAAGGTAAACAAGATTGATGAACATTTAGCTAGGCTAAGAAGAAAAGAGATGACTCAAATAAAATTAGAAATGAAATGGTGAGAAATTGAAAATGTTTCTCTTAAGGTCAGGAATAAGGCAAAGATGCCCAGTCTCACCACACCTATTAAATATAGCTCTGGAAGTCCTAGCTAGAGCAATTAGTCAAGATAAAGAAATAAAAGGCATCCAAATCAGAAAGAAAGAAGTGAAACTGTCATTATTTGCAGATGATATGATCCTATATATAGAAAATCCCAAAGAATTGGTCAAAAAACTTGGAATTAGTCAACAATTTCAGTAAAGTGGCAGGATACAAAATCAACATACAGTGTAGCATTGGTGGTATAGTGGTGAGCATAGCTGCCTTCCAAAATCAACATACGAAATCACTGAAGTATCTGAAAAAGAAATGAAACCATCCCATTCACATAGCATCAAAAATAATAAAATACTGAGGAATAAATTTAACTAAGTAAATGAAAGATCTGTATAATGAAAACTACAAAACTTTACTGAAATAAAGTGAAGAATACACAAACAAATGGAATGATATCCCATACTTATGGACTGGAAGAATTAATATTGTTAAAATGGACATACTACCCAAAGCCATTCACAGATTCAATGCATTACCCCTCAATATGCCAAAGACATTCTTCACAGAAATAGACGAAACAATCCTAAATTTGTGTTGAACCATAAAAGACCCTGAATAGTCAAAGCAATCCAGAGACAAAAGAACAAAGCTGGACGTGTTATACTTCCAGATTTCAAACTATACTTCAAAGCCATAGTAATCAAAACAGTATGGTACTGGCACAAAAATAGACACATCGACCAATGGAACAGAATAGAGAGTCCGGAATTAATCCTCAACATATACAATCAACTAATATTCAACAAGGGAGCCAAGAATACTCAAAGGGAAAGGACAGTCTCTTCCACAAATGGTGCTGGGAAAACTGGAAAAATGCATGCAGAAAAATGAAACTGGACCCCTATATTTCACGCCACTCACAAAAATTCACTCAAAAAGAATTTTTGAATTTTTAAAACCTGATACCATAAAACTCCTAGAAGAAAACATGTGGAAGAATCTCATTGATATTGATCTTGGCAATAATTTTGGGGGTATGATGCCAAAGCACAAACTAAAAGAGAAAAAAAATCAACAAATGGGACTACATCAAACTCAAAAGCTTCTGCACAGCAAAAGAAACAATTAACAAAATGAAAAGACAATGTAAAGAATGGGAGAAAATTTTTGCAAACCATGTATTGGATAAGGGGTTAATATCCAATATATACAAAGAACTTGGTCACTCAGTAACAAAACAACCAAACAATCCAAATAAAAAATGGGCTGAACTAGACATTTATCAAAGAGGACATCAAAATGGCCAACAGACACATGAAGAGGTGTTCAACATCACTAATCATCAGGGAAGTGCAAATCAAAACCACAATGAGATATCATCACACACCTGTTAGAATGGCTATCACCAACAAGACAAGAGACAACAGGTGCTTGTAAGGATGTGATGTAAAGGGTACCCTTATACATGGGAATGTAAACTGGTCCAACCAATATGGAAAACAATATGGAGGTTCCTAAAAAAATTAAGAATAGATCTACCATAGGATCCAGCAATTCTATTTTGGGGTATATACCCCCCAAAAATGAAAACAGGATTCAGACGAAATATATGTACTCCCATGTTTATCGTGGCTTTATTCACAATAGCCAAGATATGGAAACGGCCCAAATACCCATCAACCGATAAATGGATAAAAAAGATATGTACATATTAACAACAGAATATAACTCAGCATGAGAAAGGAAGATATTCTCTCATTTGCAATAACATGGATGGACCTTGAGCAAATTATGCTGAGATAAGTCAGACAGAGAAAGATAAGAACTGTACAATATCACTTACATGTGAAATCTAAAAAAGTTAAAACTGTAAAAAACAGTAAAATGGTGGTTACTAGGGGATGGTGATGGGTGGGGAATAAGAGTGATGGTGCTTGGGCTTCCCTGGTGGCGCAGTGGTTGAGAATCTGCCTGCCAATGCAGGGGACACAGGTTCGAGCCCTGGTCTGGGAGGATCCCACATGCCGCGGAGCAACTAGGCCCGTGAGCCACAAGTACTGAGACTGCGCGTCTGAAGCCTGTGCTCCGCAACAAGAGAGGCCGCGATAGTGAGAGGCCTGCACACCACGATGAAGAGTAGCCCCTGCTTGCTGCAACTAGAGAAAGCCCTCACACAGAAATGAAGACCCAACACAGCCAAAATAAATCAATTAGTTAATTAATTAATTTAAAAAAAAGAGTGATGGTACTTAATGGTATAAACTTGTAACAAGTAGCAAATAAGCCATAGAGATCTAATGCACAGTGTAATATAGACAATAATATTGTACTATAATTAGGTAATATAAGCGTATTATGAGCAATCATACTAAATATATAAATGTATCAAAGTAACATGCTGTGCACCTTAAACTTACACAGTGTTACACATCAAATTTGTTCAATTAAAAAGAAAAAGAAAAAGAAAAATTAACTTGAAGTGGATCATAGACCTAACTGTAAGGACTAAAACCACAACACATCTAGAAGAGGAGCAAATCTTTAGTGATCCCAGGCTTCAAATTTTGATTGGATACCTGAAATGTAGATGAAAAATATCAGAAATATAAGAAGTGGTTTAAAAAGGAAGGAGGTCATTGGAACATATTAGGTATGCAAATTTGTGAATGCTTCCATAATTGTGAAGTAAAGAGAATGGACTATAGAGTATTAGACAGGTTCAGTTTTAAATTTCAAGTTGCCACTAGCACTGACTTTTTGCAAGTTGCTTAATCTTTCAAGTTTCTGTTTCCTTAACTGTGATAGTATCAATCTCTTAAAATTGTTGTGAGGATTAAGTAAGAATAAGAATGTAAACAGTTCAATGTCTGATACATGATAATATTCCAATAAATAGGAAGTACTGCTGATACAATACTTATTAGTAACCAGTTAGTTCCATATTTTAAGGACTAGGACATTCAGTGGAACACCAGGGTTCAGAGGCTACTATATTTTATTTAAAGTATCACCACTTCTTTATAGTGATTTATTTAGTAAAGTTGGCAGCCCAAAGAAAAGTCCTCAAAAGGATGAAGAATCCTTTAAATGCTGTCACCTTTTGCCTGAGTTGACTGAAGGGTAGCAGAATATGCCACCCCAAAATATGCCTCTTTGCAATAAGATTTGGAGAAATAGCAGATACAGAAGAAGCTCTGGAAACAAAGTTGCTTTTTTGTAATGGAAATTTATACTTATAAAGGAAATCTTCCTTTACCAGAAAGAGGAGGACTAAATCACAAGAGAATCTAATCAATGGAGAAGGCACCAATTTAAAGACTTTAATCTGCATAACAAACTTTGCTCTTGTTTACTGTACTTTTCATGGTTACTTCTGCATAACTGGTCTCCCACACACACTTTCTTTTGTCTTTAACTGAAATGGTATTTAAACCAGAATTCTAAGCTACCTCTGTGAGTTACTAATTTTTCCCTATCTCCCATGTAAACATATTATAAATTTGTTTTTCTCTTATTAATCTGTCTTCTGTACAAGGCCCCAGCCAAGAACTTAGAAGGGTAGTAGAAGGAAAATTATTCTTTACTCCCCTACATGACCCTGACATTGTTGAAGGTGCTGACTTCAGCCTGGCTGACTTTCTTGGTCCTATGCTCTTGACTTCTACTGCACTTAATTTTAAAATTTAATGCCATAGCTTTAAATATAGATCATTGACTGTCCAAATATGGTCCTTCCCATTAAGTCTAACTTCCTGAATCTTCCTTGATAAATGAGTAAACTAATGAATCTCCAAGGAGAACATGTCACAATTTCCAAAGTCTTATCTGGAATTTATGGTTATATTATTTTATGTATTCTGAAGTTTTGTTTGTTCCATGTTTTTCACTCTGGGCCATTCTGAGTCCAGGTTGATCTCAGTTCTTATGGTAGGATCAGCATTATAATTGGGAGAGAATCAAAAAATGTTTACTTTTATAAGGATTAAGGGGCCTTCCTAATTTAAAGGGGTGTTTTTTCACATTTAAAGTTCTTGGCTGGTAAGAAAAAAAGTTATCCCTAGTCTGTTATCCACAATCTGTTATAAATTATTGAGTGTTTATTATGTATTTGACAATTTAAGTACATTAATCTTTATAACAATTTTAAGAGAGAGAAATTGTTCTGTTTTACAGTTGAGAAAAGAGGCTGTGCAGAACTAACTGGCTTTAAGACTAGTGAGTACAAAGGAGGCTAATAGGCCTGATTTTGAAGATTTCTGCAGGGTTTGAAACAGATGTGTCTTAAAAAGTCAAGAGTCAGAATTTGAACACAGACCTGACCTAGATTTATCTGTCCCCTTCCAGATATATTTGTGAACACAGTCTCTGGAGTCAGATTGCTTGGCTTCAAATCTCAGCTCCAACAAATTAATAGGTATGTACTTCATAGGATAATATAAAGTGAGGAAAGAGACCCTGTAAAAGGGGTATGAAATGGGGAAAGAAGAAGGCTGCTTACTTTAGTTTTGTTGAGGCTGCTGTTCCCCAAGCAGCCTAGGAGGATACAGGATGATACCCACGGAAAATCAGGGGAGTCAGGGGGTAGGCGGAAACAGATTAAGGATTTTGGTTCCTTCTATCTATATAACTTCTGTGCTAAAGGGGAAAACTGATTAAATAACTCAACTTACTTATCTTACTTATTTAAAGGACAGGCAAGCAATAACTTACCACATGACATAGGTATTTAAAAAATTCCTCTAAGTAGATATTAGGTTCGTTTAAAGTGCCAATGATCATGTAATATTGCCAAGAAAATCAAGATGAATAAAACATGATCCCTGTTCTTAAAAGGCTCATAGTCTAGCTTAAGTGCTATAAGTGAGGAGAAGTCGTCAAAACACTGTGTGGAATGATTATTCTGCCTAGAAGGCTGGGGAGTCTAAGAAAGCTTTCACAGGGACTTACCTGGTGGTCCAGTGGGTAGGACTCTGCACTCCCAATGCAGGGGGTCCAGGTTCGATCCCTGGTCGGGGAACTAGATCCCACTTGCACGCCGCAACTAAGAAGTCCGCATGCCACAACTAAGAGTTGGATGCTGCAAAAAAGAAGTCCGCATGCTGCAACTAAGACCTGGTGCAGCCTAAATAAATAAATAATTAATTTAAAAAGAAAGAAAGAAAGAAAGAGAGCTTTCACAGAGAAATGCCAGACATCGGCTGACAAAAACTTTGTTGGACAAAAAACTTTATATTAGGATTGGCATGGTGCAAAGAGAAAATATTCCCTCCTCAGTTCTTGCTAACTTAGTCCTCCAAGAGAATAGAAGTATCAGATATAACAAATCTACCATTGGGATCAGGTAGTTAACTATTGTATAATTTAGAGTTAATTGTTTCTTTGTTCACTGTCTCTTGAGGGAAAAGCACTGTCTTTATCAAGAGTTGGTCCAAGTATGTTAAGAGTTAATCCTAAGTAAATGTGAATTAATGTCAAGTCCCCATTTCCCCACTCTTAACATTTGTAAGAAGTAGCTTAATGAGATTAATATATATAGCAGAAAGACTTTTTGGTCTAAATATCAAAGTTTATTGAAATAAAATATAATCTATAATAAAAAATACTAAGGGTGTTACCACTGGTTACAGATTTAAGTATATTAACAAAAATCCAACATTTTAATCCAAGAATGACGCTATCCTTGTGGTACAATAACAAACATGAAATTAAACGTTGAATAATACTGAATAATTCCTTCAGAAATATTTTATATTTTCCCATCTGTGTTCAATATGCCTTTTTTAGGAGTATCCTCCAAAAATGAAACTTCTGAAACTTAAGACTTACTTTTTAAAATCAAATAGTTTTAGCATAATTAGCATATAAAACAATAACTTTCTTTCATAGAAATTCAGTTCAACCCTAAGCTGGGTAGATGCTTTTAGGTATCTTTATTCAAAAAATGTATTTCAATGCTCTTTTCTATCAGTCTCTAGGGTTGCTATTATTCTACAACTAGAATTAAAGCTGGTCATAAAGCAAAACAGATGAATTATTTCAGAAGTAGAAAGGGCATTAAGATAGTAAAGGAAAGGAGGAGAAAAAAAAATAGGCACTCGTACACAATCTATATATTTAAACTCTTTGAGAACTCTATTTCAATTGGCCATTCTTGGCCTGGCATAGAGATCTATCATAGCAACCTCCTGACCCAAATAGCTGGGCAATAAAGTGGAAGAAGAAAATTTGTTTTTTCTTGTTGTATTTCAAGATCACTTTCTCTGCAGTCATTATACCATTTCACTTGCTACTCCTCCAAATATGTGCCACAAGCCAATTATTCTGCACAATTCAAGGAAAAAAGACTCACATGCACTAACTTTAGGAAATGACTTTCAGGGGACCTCTGAAGTTTCACAAGTGAAGATTATCCCTTTTGCTGATTGTTGGGTAGCAATCATACATCAATCTCTGATCATATTGTCCTACTTGTGATATGTAGATGTGTGAAAACAATAGTTGTCATTTTACTGAGAAGATAGCATTTTAACAAAAACTACTGGAAGCTTTTCAAATCCTCATCTATATACCCTGGAAAAAAATGGTTATTTCATACAACCACGATGTAAAAAACAACAAAAACTGACAAAACTGAGAGACACACAGGACAGATTAAATGCCAATCTTAGTCTTAAAACACATTTCATTAGTTAGAACTGCTCTGCAGGGTATTTCAGTTATAATGCTCATTTGGACAGGTCACTGATTTGGGAATTTAAATAGGTATTTCACTTTCCTGAATTCCTATTAAAGCTGTGACTACTAGAGCCAAATAAGCCAGGATCACCTTCAGAAGAATTTTGCTTTGTCCACCCTCTAATCTAGGAGGCACCCCTGCCTCTCAAGATAGGATATTACAATTAGGATAGATATAAGGTTTGTAAAGTTAATGGTGATAAATTATTAAGTGACTTGAAGGAATTCTTAGAATTAATATCAGATGAAGTAGAGATATTATAGAATAATACTACAACTTTTTGTTCTTTAAATCTACTGTGGTTTAAAGCTTAGGTTTTATGTTTCTTCCATGGTATTTCAACACCTTATCTGGGATAGTACCATGCCCTAAAAAAAATCTATTATAAGCAGACAAATATAAATCTCGTCCTTTCTCAGCTCAACAGGATAAAGCTAAACTTGAGGCAATAGCTGAAGACTTTTACCCTGTTTTTTGAGCTGAATTTTTTTGAGATCAGAAAAGTGAAATTAGAAACTAGAATCCTTCATGTAAAAATATATATGTGTATCGCAATTAATTAAACTCTAATTTCTAATGGCAGAAACAATGGGATTAAGTAAGACATGCATGAGTTAAAATTTAGACAGATCTTCAGAATCAGTTAAACTTATCAGGGTCCTGCAATTTGTCCCTTAGCCTGCATTATCTCTATATTGCAGTATATTTTGTTCAAGAAGCCTTCAATTATAATTTTAAAGTGTCACTAGAGAAGAGTAACCACAATTTTTTATGTTTTCCCAAGAGCTTTAGAAGTGTTGGACATCAGTAAAAAAGGACACTCAATTACTACAGGACCTAAGAACTCTGGTTCTGGTTAGTTATTTTACTATTTTCGGTCACTTTCTAAAAGAAATTTAACTGTATATTATCAAATAACATTTTACACTTAAAAAACAGAAATAATTTAAATAGCCCTAAAAAGGACAGTACTTAAGAGATCTAAATGAATTCCATCCATGCAAAAATGTTTACATATATGTATTAGTAACCTGATCCCATTGTACTTTGTTCCATGAAGAGGCAAAGAGAATCTAAATATTTAGAAATATGAAAGATATCAAAAAAAAAATAGATTTTTAATGCTTTTATACTCCCAAAATACTCTTGGTTTTGATCCTATAGCCCACAGAACACAAAAGCAACTGTAAAATACTACATTTGAGGAAGAGGGAATTCCCTGGCAGGGGGCACAGGTTCGATCCCTGGACAGGGAACTAAGATCCCACATGCTGTGCAGCACAGCAAAAAAAAAAAAAAAAAAAAAAAAAAATTGGGGGAAGAGATGATGCCATGCTCAAAGACAAGATAATTCTACAAACTTTGACAGCATTAAAAAAACAAAAAACAAAAAACTGGCTTTAGAAATATTGTCATTGGGGGAAAAAATCTACACATTCAAGAACAAAAGATGTGTGTAATACTTATGATTATTTCAATAATACCCTGTGCTTATACTATGTCCTTTATTCCAAGGTGCAAAGCACTAAAAATGAGCATCCTTTAGATATTTAGAGTAAATTGAGGCATGGTAAATTTGCCGAAGGCAAGATAAAAGCCAGGTTTTTAGACAAAATGATTCAGAATTTCACATTTCCCATACCTTAAAATACAAATTATATGCCATCTTTAATGCCTCCATCTTATTTTATCAAACATTAGTAAATGTATTATTATAGTTTAAGTTGTATGCCCAAATATTCTGTGATAGGTAAAAGCCATAAGCTTTCCATCATGTTTTACAATAACTCCATTGAATAGGAAAGTTAAGTGAAATACAATTTGCTTTTTGCTTTTTTTTAAAAAAATTTTAAATAAATGAGATTGTTTTAGGACAGTTCTAGAAATTCTTGCCTTGATTTTTCTCCAGCAGAATTTTACAAATATCTGCTTTATATGCCAACATTAATATGATAGTTCTTTCCTTAAATATATATTTTACTTCTAGTCCTCTTTCCTCTCAAGATCTTCTGTCTCTTAGTGAACTGAGTTGGTGATTCATTAAAAACAAAGTGTTAAGGTTTTGTGAAAGTACAAAATGGTTAATGTTGGGTTCAGTCAACTAATCTCTGACTGTAACTTGCTTAATTAAGCTGAGATCAAGAAGTATGAGGAAGAATTCAAAACATAAGTAGTCAAATACTAGAAATTTTAGACAAAAAATATATACATATATTCCAAAGACTAATCCTAACCTTAAATCTATGTCTCATTCAACTACTAACTTCACATCTTGAAACATGAAATAAGTTACTTTACCTATGCACATTGAAACAGCATATTATAGGAAGCAGCCAATTCCAATTTTAGCTGCCTCAAACAGCTTGGTGATGATGATTCTTAAATCTGAGACTCCTTTGAGAATCTATTAGAAGTCATGGATCCTTGCTTCAGAACACACACACACACACACACACACACACACACATACACGATGCATTTTTTAGTGTTGATAACATTATAAATCACAGCGTTGTTGATTCAATGGGATTAACATGAAGAAAATTTTCATACTGTTAACAAAGACTGGTCACTAACCTTAAGGAAATGTCTTTGAAGTATCAGACAGTTCAATGACCATATCCATTCATTCATCTGCTTCTTTTGCTAGCTCTGGTTGCAAAAGAGGTGACTGGTTGATGCAAATGTGTCTCTAATCTAGCCTATAAATCTTAAAAACAAAAATGTTTAAGTTCTAATTTCTACTAGCAGTGCACATGTAACAGTTTTCAAGCATTACAAAATACTGTGAAGGAAAGACTTTAATATACCACTATCAAATTCCAGTGTACCTAAACCAACAATGAAATGTCTGAATATGTAATTTGTTGACTTGAGCAAAATAAAGACATAATAGCTTTAAATTCTTTATAACTTTCAAGGATGGGAAAACAGTATCTCTCAGAAGTTTTTTTTTTTTTTTTTTTAAATAGAATGGAACATTTAATTTTTCCCCCACAGTATTCAAAGTAAACATTTTATCATTATTACTCTTGGTATATCAAACTGAATTCCAGGAATGTAAGAAAGCCTGACTGGGAAATAGTACATAGAAAAAGGTTGAATTAACAAACACATTACATTTCTTAGTTATTTCTTATAAGTATACACTGACATTTACTTATCTGATAGCAGCACTGCTGGTTTTGAGTGAATTTTTTTTTTTCTTCTAATGGGAACTGCAGAATGGCAGTGTTATCTTTGGAACAAATTAAGACAGTAACAATTAACAGAAGAATACCTTCTACACATATATTTTTCAAGGGCAATAAATAGTTAAGTATATAATTATGGAAAAATATGCCTCAAATATGTTTTTTAAAATTTCTCAGGATTTATTGTTTTGCTTCTTAATAAAATATAATGCACTGTCACTACTATCTGTTCTGGGAAAACCAAACCCTGAGGTTTGAGTTTCCTCCTTTAACCAACAGAGTGATATCAAGAATAAACTTGGCCTAAAAATCAACTTGTTTGAGCCAATAGAGAATTCTGTAGTACATTTGATTACTTTAGCAATATACACATATTCTGGGTTATTATCAAGAGACTCACCAAATATTTTGTATGAAAGTTTTATACCCCAAACAGGTTCTCTGATGACTTATCATGCTAGCATATGAAATTTGAAGGAATAACAAATGGTATAACATAAACAGACATGCAGTATAGAAGGATGTAAAAGATACAGCTTGACCCTGGATATTTCCCTTAGAATAATTTCTTCCATAAATAAGACTTTACTTTTTACATATAGATTTATCTTATATCTGGTCCTGGATCACGGAGAATGTTAAGGACATAGCTTAAGAAATCAAGACCACATTTTTTTTGTAGTCTTTTGTCACCCCAGACCACAAAAAGCATTCTCCAAGTGGATGCTCAGGTTAGATTAAGATGCTCTTGAACAAACAAATTTACTGAGGCTTAGAATGTAAATCACGTAACTACTTGCAGCAGCAATAGTCTTTTCAAAAATGACTAAAACAAACTTTTAAATATAAAGCATATAAAAAGGACTATTAAGGATAGTTGTCCAAACTATAGAAATACAGGAAAATATGTGTTGCCTCATAATAAAGTTCAATAAATATTCTTTCTGAATCCTAGAAACACTATAAGATGTTATAGGTTTATTTGGTTCTCATAAGTTAGAATAATCTGATTGCTTCTACATAAATTCCTCCAAATTCTTATCCTCAAACAGATTTTTACTAATGCTTTTCTACTAGACTCAGAGATTATCTAACATTCTTTCAAAAATGTGCTTGTTGGTTTTAATAAGTATACTTAATTTTCTAGAAAATAAACATGATTTAAAATTTAAGGTTCAAGGTAATTCTAGAAAAAGATAGACACTGAACTATCTCCTTTTCTATTTCTACATCTCCATATTTACAAGGCCTAGCATCCACATGGTTTCCTCTTTATACTCACTTATCACACTATCAATAAATAGTAACTGTGGTCCAAGTAACCTATATTAAAGATTTCAAAATTCCTCAAATTTTATAACACTACAAAGTTATTAAGATTTGATTTTGATGAGTATTGGTGTTATGTAATTTTTTTTTTATTGGAAAAGAAATACAAATCTTTTTTTTTTCTATCTAAATTAAATCCAAGCTCCATTATCAGTTCTCAAGATATATCTAAAATGTACATTCCTAAAGAAAGGTAAAGCTGTTCAAGGGCTGAACTAGTCCAATATACAATTGAGGGTTATTTATTCTTGTTATTTTTGTCTTTTCTTTTTCTTTTTAAATCTATATTAAACCCCTGGTTTCTCATGGATTAGATCATAATTTAACATTGTAAAAATTAATTTCAGAAATTATTGTGCTAATATTTAGATTTGAGGAAGGAATCAGACAAAATCAATTACCTCTATTCATTGTTAGAACAGAAGATGAAATAGCTTACTAACTGATATGAGTTATGAATGTCACTATGACACAAATTTGCTGTGATTTGCTTATTTGGCTACAAGTGCATTATTTTTCATGAATGACAACACACAGCATTTTCAACTTGTAACATGAAACTCCAGCTCGTAAAGAGTGTACTGTGTGACTTGAAAAAGTCTGATTGTAACTAAGTAACAACCTTTCCCCTGAAAAACATGAACAAAATCCATTGGGAAATCAGGCACAGACGGTATTTATCGGTTTTTCTTCCTTTCCTCCTATGGTTTTGTTTCTGAAGACATACAGATGGTTCCAACAAGATCCACACTTGTTACAAAATGACACAGCTATTTTTTTCCTTTTCTTTTTCTTTATCTTTTTCTCGAGGTTCCTTTCGTTTACGTTCACTATTCCCAGATTGTCTGCCACTCGATGGAGAGGCTTGTGCTGGCTGGCTTTGCTTTAAGAAAAATAAACAGGAAAAAATTACCACAATTTGTCCAAGATGCTTAAGCATAGTTATCTAGAAAGAAAAACTACAGGAGTGAAAGGAATTATTAATGGAAAAAGGCTATTAGTGTATAGACTTGTTATGTGATATGGTATCTGAATAACTGCCTCTATCATTCAGAATAGATATAATTAATGTATCCATTATTCTAAGTAAATGGAACTTCAAACAATAAATAACATATAGCATTATATTGCCTGAAGACTCAAATTCAAGATAACTTATGTTAAAGTTCAGGAAATGTTAAAGAAAGTGACACCTTTTGGCAAGCTACAATAGTTCTCCAAGATCTCGTTAAATACTATAATAAACAGATTTTAAAAGCAGGGAAAAAAACCCCTGAGGACTCAGAGTGTGAAATGTGTATTCTGTGAAATGAGAGAACTTTTTTAGTGAAAAGCTAATCATAACATGGTAGGTTTTAAATTTTAAGCTTGGAGTAGTCAATATTTCTAGAAATAGAAATGTTATACCTATTTTAATAGAGACCTCTATATTTAAAGTTTCATCAGAACTTAAAGGGCATCAAGCTTTCTTGAATACCCAAATCAAAGGAATAGTTCTAGCATGGTACAAACATAAAAGAAGGGGAATATTTTTTTCATTTAATGAAATGAGATTTAAGAAATAGAAACCCCCTTAGTTACATTTTCAGTGCTTAAAACATTTAGCTGGGCAAAGTGGAAAGGTGCTAACCTTTGTTGAATACTTAGCACATGTCAAACATTGGATTAAATGCTAACATTATTTATTCTTAACCACAAACCTAAGGGTTAAGTATTATCTTCTTTTTTCCAGATAGGGAAAATGAAGCTAAGAGACGTAGAGGACTTTGTCCATGTTGCACCTAGTAAGGGGAGACAGAAGCAGAAAATGCAAATCCACATTTATCTGGCTCCAAAGTCTACATTCTTTCCAGGAGTACCTCATACTGCCTTCTAAGTGATAGGAAAGATTTGTTCAAATTGGTTTATATTGTTTGAAGCTATTAAGAACTTAATAAATTTGGAAAATCTTCCCATCAGAACCTCAGAAAAAGTAAATTTAACTAAATTAGAAATATATTAAGATAATCACAAACTTAGGACAATGTCATAAAATCCATGGATGCTAAAAATGCTAACAGAGTCAATACCTAACTTAAAAGTTTTTATCTCAGCACAAATTTCTTTATTGCTAAAGTGATCATTATATTTAAGAATCAGAACACTAGTTTTTACCTGGGCCTGTGTAGAAGCAGAAGCAGCAGCTGCTGCTGCTTGTTCCTGTTCCTGGTAATATTGAGAAGCTCGTCTATCCTCTTCTTCTTGGAGTTTCTTTGCTAGTTCCAAATCACTGATTCCTTCAGGTATTTGTTCCCAATTGATCTCTTGGCTCTGCTGTTCTTGTTGTAGAGATAATGCCATAAGATAGTCCTAAGAAATTAAATGATAACCATTTTTAGCTATGAGATTTTATCCAAGAACTAACGTGTGTGAATATAGGGGTTATATCTACAAACCTATGAGAGTGGCTTTTAAAAAACATACCAGAGGGTAAATGTAAAAATAGAAGTTTTCTATTTATTTCTGTTTGGGAGGTATGAAATTATTTCAGTGATGTTGCCATTGTTATAAATATTTTAAATATTCATTTGGAATTCTTTCTAGAAGCAGTATATAAGGCATTCAGAAAAGCTTAAAAAAAAAACCCACATGTCTGTAGAAAATTGTTACAAAGGAAAAAAGCATAAATAAGAAAGTTAAGATTACCATAATATCATTACACAGAGCCAACTACTGTTAACAATTAATATATAATTGTTATATATTAATCATTTTTTTCTATATTCACATACAAACACAAACACATCGCCCATCTCCCAACCCCTGAAACTATCATAATCTGCTTTCTTTTCCATTTAATGCCATAAAAGTCTTCTGTTTAAAAAAAAGTCATAAGAACTTCCCAAGATTATTTATTAAATATTCTTCCAAAAGATGATTTTTAAAGCCAACACAGCTGTCCATCATACAATCATATTCAGTTACTTAACTATGCCCTTCTCCTCCTACACACACACCCAGATTATTTCCTATGAGAGAAAGTGATGCATCTTTGGTCAAAAGTTATATTATCTAACATAACATCCACTTTTATTAAGAATTAGTGCTGAATGAAACTTGACTACTCTTGTGCACCTCCCCCAATCTACCCTCAAAATAAGAGAATTTTAAATAACCACAGAGGATATGTAAAAGGTTGTTGCCTGTGAAGACCTTGTACTATCTAGCATGATTATCTTACTGACATCAAGAATTTGTCCTTCAAATTTTTCTCCTCAATTCTTCAAACTCTGCTCTTTGCCAAGTCCCTTCCTTGCTACTTTTAAAGACAATATCATACATATATTCTCAACACCTTACGACTAGATTACTGTGGCAATCTATTGCTTTACTTCATTCCTGTGCCACTATTTTTTACATACAGTGGTTAGAAAAATCCTGTATATTTCTCTTAAGTAAAACTTAAAAAACCATGCCCCTGTATATCTTCTGAAGGAAAATGAGTATGTTGATTATTATGGCTGTTTGTCAAAGGAGAGCCAAGAGTCCTAGAAAGATCAGCATTTGTTTGGATCGAGTATGCTTTTGTCCATTCACAGCTTGCTATTCAAATTACCATTATAGAACTTAACATATAACATTAGTTGGTCAAATACCTGCCCCCCCAACTAGACTGCAGAATCTTTGAGGACAGGACTGAATGATTTATCTTTGTGTCCCCAGGACGTAGTTATAGTGCTCAATACAACTGCTCAATGAATAATGGTTAAATGAATACAGTCTCTATGCACTTAAATTGTTATCAGCGAAACATGTGCCAACTGTTTAACATAAACATATTTCTGCCTCAGTTGAGGAAAATGTCACATCACTGTTATACTTCTAGTAATAAACACACTTGTGGCTCTAAGCCTACCAACCAATAGCAGGCAAAAATCTCATCTGTCTCAGTTCTAAATAAGAATTCTGCTCAGTAGTGCAGCTCCTGCTGTGTCTGTTCCTCCTTACCTTGGACTCTAAGGCTTAGAACACCCCCCTACTCTTTATCCAGTATATGCTATCTTCAAGACTCTTTCTTTTCTACTTTTTCTGACTAACCAAAATAGATCTCAAATATGTACTTGTCTCTTCATCTCTACCACCAAGGCTAAGCCATCATCACCTCTTGCTTGGACTGCTAGTCTGCTTACAACCGTGTCCTTCCTATGCATTTGCCACATAGCAGGTTTTTAAAAAGGTATAATAGTGCTCACTTCGGCAGCATAAATACTAAAATTGGAACGATACAGAGAAGATTAGCACGGCTCCTATGCAAGGATGACACGCAAATTTGTGAAGCATTCCATATTTTTTTACAGAAGTAGAAATATACTGTTATACACATGAAACATATAATGTTATAAACTAATGCTACCTCAATTTTAAAAAAGGTAAAGTAGATCATGTCACTTCCATGTTTAATACTTGGCATACCTTCCCTACTACAATTAGAATAAAATTTAAACTCTTTACCATGACCTTCACAGTTCAATATAATCTGGCCTTCTGAACCAAAGTGTACAATTAATGTACATGTAGAATAATAACTTACCTATTTAGGAAGTGTCAGGAAAATTTCACAAGTATATTAATGAACAAATCTTTAGTTCAAAAATTTGGATGACTAAATTCACATTTGAAAGGAATGAGCACTTTAAACAATATGAAGAAGATAAAACAACAAATTTACCTGATCTATCTGATCTTGTTGTCCTCTGTATACAGTTTCAGGATCAGAAGGAGGTCGCAGATGAAATTCTGAGTCACAGAAATTTCCATCGCCATCAACATTGTGTAGGCTTTCCCAAACAACTTTTTCTTCAGTGAGAAACCCCTGGTCTGTTACCAACAAATACAGTAGACCCTTAATAAGAAATAAGAAAAAGGACTGTTAAATTGATCAAAGCTAGTTAATATTTAAGAGAAATTGTATAATCTTTTTAAAACATATAATTATTCCTACTAGTTAGATCTGCACAACATACTAAATAGTTGACCAAGTAGATATCTTATTTGCTCACTGAATTATATCTACTTGGCTTTGAATATAGTTTATAAAAGGTACACTACAGTATGATGAGAAATAGGAGTTCTTGGCATGTTCAACTAATTCATAACTTATAAATAGCCCTTGGGGTTTTTTAATCTCGTTTCACAAAATAGAAAAATACTATACAAGTTCCTAAAAAATACATCAGATAACAAATAAGACACAGTCACAATAAAATTATATCGCCTGTTTTTAAAAAAAATTAAGCACATATGACTAATCCATTTCATATCAATTTTTCCTTCTCTGCACCATTAGCTGCTCTTAATTTGTACACCAACAGTACTTTGTACTTTTTCTATAGTAGCATTAAATCACACTGTACAATGATTATGTTTTCCTCCTCGTTCCCCAGACTGTATTTTTTAATCTATCTCTGGGCCTATTGTAGGCTGTATCATAAAGTTGGAGCCTAATATTTATTGAATTAATCAATGAAGTCATAATGTATTTACAGTCATTACCATAGAATTTAGCATTGATCTCTAATTGCTCATATGCATTAGTTTTAACTCCAATCATATGTAAAGTGTCCCTAGTATACCATATAACGTTTGTAAGCCATTTTTATTTCAGATTTACCAAGGACAAGACTTTCATTTACTTGTTCAGAGTTCCCACTGGTTAATATAGTGTTTATTATTGCACAAGAATCAAACTTTTCAAGTTCTCACTTATACACAATCTTAATAATAAGAAGAAATTCCTTTAAAGAATTTGGTGGTGAGGGTAGAGAATTACTGAATAAATTCTGAAGCTTTAAAAAAAACTAAGTAGTTGTTATTTTTGAACATTTACTATGTGTCCAGCACTATGGGACACAGCTCCTCCTAAAGTACAAAGTCTTTCCTGTTGTCTAGTAGCACTTACATTCAAGAATCAGCTGTAGGTACTGATTAATTTACAAGGTCACTGAAATTACTATTGCAACATGAAGGGGATTCATAAAGAAACACATTTTGGTATAAAGTTTAAAGACATTGTTTTAAGCAAATATTAAGTCCAGGCTCATGTTTTGTTTTTTAAATCAGGTATGTTCCAATTTATCAAATATTGAATGCCTACCATATGCTTAGCACTATGCTAAGTGCTTGAGGATTCATCTCATGGGTAGTAATGATCCCACCTTACTCTGGTATTAGTGCCCCTTTTATGTGACTTCATAGAATCCTGGACTTAACAGTATTATAGCACTTTATACATTGAGTTGCAGTTGTCTGTTTACTTAATCATCTCTCTTAATACATTTTAAGCTCCTTGAGGACCAGAGCCATGTTTTATTCACCCATGCAGTCTCATTACCTAACATATTTTTAATACCCAGTTAGGGTCTACCTTGTTCTGGGATAATTTAAGAGAAAAACTAATTTTCCACTGAATAGATCTGACCCTCCTCTTTATACTTATCACAATGCGTTTCAACATATTATATAATATCTAAGTTTTACAGTTTATTTTGTATAGATCATATATTAGATTGGCTGTTTGTTGGAAAGGAACTATAACCTTATCAATAATTTTCCTCCAAATGACACTTTAGGATAGGTAAATTCTGGGAGCGTTTCTATTGAAAGCTACTATCATCCATAGCACATGAATATTTAAAAGTTTTAACTAAAAGTATCCATTTCTTGGTATAGGTGACCTGTCTTCTCATGGACCATCAGCCTCAATTTCTTCCTCTTTTAGATCTTGACATTTATCAAAAAAAGCCTGTAACTGGTCCACTGTCAACAATGCTGGTTATTACTTAAAATAACAAAGCATGTGTCAGTATAGTACTTAATACTTTAGGCCCATTTGTTCCTGAGAGTCTACAATTAAATCACCATCAAGAATATTTCTTGGGGATTCCCTGGAGGTCCAGTGTTTAGGACCTGGCGCTTTCACTGCTGTGGCCCAGGTTCAATCCCTGGTTGGGGAACTAAGATCCCGCAAGCCGCATGGCGCGGCCAAAAAGGAAAAAAAAAAAAAAAAGAATATTTCTTGCTTTTGTATCCCAGCACTTCTGTTAATATTTAGACAAAGCTTTCTTTTCTAAGTCTTAAATCTTCTGCCTAATCTCACTCACCAGTCTTTAAAGTATTAATTTCACAAAAAAATACAGAATGCATATATTAAATTAATAAATTGTTTATTAATGTATAAAATGTATGTTTATTATTACATAAAAACAAATGACATTAGATAGTTTTTATAATTTTTTTTTAAATGGGCAATTAAATCACAAAAGAAGACTGAACGAAAACCTGTTCTATCTAAAATACTCTGATAATTCTATATAGAGTATATACGTTACTTTTATTAACAATATACATAATACTATCACATTTTGTAAACTGGTAAAATAGAAGAAAACCTGATTATGTAATACAAAAGTTAAGTAATTCCAGCCTTTAAAATACAGAGGAAGGCACTGCCTGAATATTTCTGTTTAACTAGCTTGGATTTGAATTATTTAAAGTCTTTGGACCTTAGTTTTCTTTTCTTATAAAGTGATACAGAAGCAGTGAGACGAGAGGATTTCTAAGGAATTTTATAAATTGAAAGATGAACTTTACTCCTACTTAACAAACATCAGTCTCACCTAAGAGTAACTTTCTTACCCACCCAGAGAGGCAAAGCTGTTGAGGGTGTGAAGTTAAAAGTCAGACTGGAGCTGTTTACAAGTTGTGTGGTCTTGGGCAAGTTACTCAGGGCTTTAAGCCTGTTCTCTCAGATGTAAAGTGGGAAGTTGTGAAAATTAAATGAGATAATGAACGTAAAATGCTTAGTATAATGCAGGGCACATGAACAGCCCCTAAATCTATCTCGGTTTCTGTATCTATCTCCTTTTCCTGCCTCTTATTTAAAAGGAAAAGATGGATCTCTCTGCCTGTACTGTGGAATCACTTTTCTTACTCTGTTACCACATTTCTTTCCCCTTCCCACCTCTAAAAAATTTTTTTAAAAGAAAGTGACAATTCGGAAATTCCCTGGTGGTCCATTGGTTAGGACTCCACGCTTCCATTGCAGGGGGCATGGGTTTGATCCCTGGTCGGGGAACTAAGATCCTACAAGGCGCATGGCACGGCCAAAAAAAAAAAGAAAAAGAAAGTGACAATTTTTGATGTATCAATTACCTTTTAAAAATATCTAAATTAAGTGAATTTTTACTTAAGTGTAGCCTTCTGTGGAAAAAAAAAATTCCCACCATAGTCTTAGTCAAAGAGAAAAGTGAATGGACAAACTTATTTTATTTCTTTAATATGGCTTTAGTACTTATCTTGAACTGTATCTCCTTCTAAACTACTCTCACTTCTAATCCCTAAATGTAAAGTAAAAAAGCAAACTAATAAAAGCCAACCTTAAACACCTTGGATTCGAATATACTCCAGTGAGTTGTCAATAATTTAAAACCAAGAGGTAGAGGAAACAGTCAAGACATGGATATAAAAGTTGATATGGGAAAGGGATGATCAAGGGGGAGTCACGATGGGGAAAGAACTAGGCAGATGTCGTTATTTAACCAAAGATCTAGAAGCTAGGTGATCTAGACAGAGGCCAAGCAATCAGTAGTTTATTTTACTCAAGAGCAAGCAGGGGGTCTTCCCTGGTGGCGCAGTGGTTGGAAGTCTGCCTGCCAGTGCAGAGAACGCGGGTTCGATCCCTGGTCTGGGAGGATCCCACGTGCCGCGAAGCGACTGGACTGGACCCGTGTGCCACAACTGCTGGGCCTGTGCTCTAGGACCCTTAGGCCACAATTGCTGAGCCTGTGGGCCACGGCTACTGAGGCTCGCATGCCTGGAGCCTGTGCTCTGCGGTGGGAGAGGCCACCGTGGTGAGGGGCCCACGTGCCGCGGCGAGGGCTGGCCCCCGCTTGCCGCAGCTGTAGAGTGCCCGTGTGCAGCAGCGGGGATCCAACGCAGCCAAAAATAAACAAATAAATTTAAAAATTTATTTTTTAAAAAAAGAGCAAGCAGGAAGTATTAGAGAAGTAGAGGAGGATCATTAAAATAAAAATGAATAACTAGATCTTGGATATAGAATTATATATATAAGAATCCTGAAGCAGAACAGACCAAAATGGGTCTGTTTCTAGGAAAGTGGGGATTTATTTACAGCCCATTTTTATACTTTCAAATTTCCTGTCTGGTTAAAAAGTCATCTCACTATTTAGAACAAGAATGGCCCTGAAAGCATCTGCACTCTCACTAGCATCTCCTCCTGCTACTTTCAGATCCTAATCTTAGTTATGCTGATGAAAAGCACAGATCTTCGTAGGATCATGTACTCAATGTGGATTTGCCAAAATGATCTGCCCAGTTTAACTGTACGACATTAGATGGAATTACATGGAGCAAGGTAACACACGAGATAGAAATTAGGGGTATATGTATTTTTGCCAATGGACAGGTGAGGGAAGAATAGTTTAATCAAGGGTTCATGAAGAGTGCTATTACAACGAATAACTAACAAGAGCTGGACTTGATTGCTTTGCTAGTAATGGCAGAGGTACTTGTCCAGAGTTTAGGAATGGTAAACCACAAAACTAGAAATAAGAGGAGTTTCCAAAAACAGGAAGTCAACTAGTATCTGTTGTCAGAGAAAATGTCATGAGAGGCTGTGCAATCAAAACCATAGATCCATACACAGTTGGGAAGTGTGAAGTTGACTGGTAAATTATTATAATAATTAAGAATAGGAGAAAAGTATAATAGGGAAAAAAATCAATTTAATTCACACATCCTCTGTGACTCTGCGATGACAGAAGGCCTAATTAAAAAGTCTATGGAGGGGAGAAGACTGTCAAAACAGCGCACAGATCACACACCGCAGCCCCGGAAGATGGGGAACTGCCTCAAGTCCCCCACTTCGGATGACATCTCCCTGCTTCACGAGTCTCAGTCCGACCGGGCTAGCTTTGGCGAGGGGACGGAGCAGGATCAGGAGCCGCCACCGCTGTATCAGGAACAAGTTCCAGTTCTGGTCTATCATCCAACACCTAGCCAGACTCGCCCAGCAACTCAGCTGACTGAAGAGGAACAAATTAGGATAGCTCAAAGAATAGGCCTTACACAGCATTTGCCTAAAGGAGTTTATGAACCTGGAAGAGATGGATCAGAAAAAAAGATCCGGGAGTATGTGATCTGCATGATGGACTTTGTTCACGGGGACCCAATTCGATTTCTGCCGTGCATGCACGTCTATCATCTGGACTGTACAGACGACTGATTGATGAGATCCTTCACATGCCCCTCCTGCGTGGAGCCAGTTGATGCAGCACTGCTTTCGTCCTACGAGACTAATTGAGCCAGGGTCTCTCATCTGACTTCAAGTGAACCATCATTTTTGGTGGTTTTGATCTTTTGTCACTGAGCCCAGGGAGCCAGGGATTAGGGATTAAGATCATGCACAAAAGTTTCCTAAATATTCCTGAATGGCTGCAGATGTTGGGGAAAAGTATGTGATATTTTAGAAACTTAGGGGGAAAAGTAGGAAGGTATTTTTATGTAAAACCTTGACCCAGTGTTCAAAAATATAATTGTATTTAGATCTTGTTACTGCTCCAGTACATAGGAATTGTGTAAAGTGTTAAAGCAGCTGTATAAGTTTAAATTGTGTATGTCGAAGATTAGGAAAAAGATAGTAGCTGTTTTTCCTAAATGAAATAACTTTCTTCTTCCCCCCACCCAAATTCTTTTCTCAAGTTGCTGGCATTTGGGTCAAGGTTTTATTAAAAGCTACATTTTATAACACTGGCACAAAAAAAGTAGTTTTAAGCTTGTTTGTACAGTTCTTTTTTTTCCATTGGAAATGTAATTCATTGCCTTAGGTCTTTTTAAATAGTGTATTATTATAGTTGGGGCTGGCTCTATGCTTGAAAACCCGTTTATTTATAACCTGTTATAAGTGCTATATCTGTTTGCAGTTAGGAAATGCAGAATTCAAAGTGATCTCCTAGTGTGTAAGCAAGCTGAGATGCACTATCCCTTTTCTATAAAAAAATGAGTTAATGTGTCAAGAAACCAACTCTAGTAAAGTGGGATTTAATATTACCCTTTCTTATGTGTTTCACCTAATTATTTTGGTTGTTAATATGGTGATAATTAAAAGTCAAGGTAAATTTTAAACATTAAGAATTCTGATTTATTGAGCTTGAATTATGCCACCATGCTTATGTAAAAATGTAAGTGGCACCATGGTTAAACTGAGAAAAGTTTCTCAGTTGTAACAATTTTGATTTATTCTTTCCTGTGACCTCCTTCCCTGTATTGTAGTGCTGAGGTTATTGAAGTTATGTAAAACACATCTCTGTTTCTGTTTCTTGGAAGGACAGTCCTGCTAGTTGACTGACAATTCTAAGCCGGGAGAATTAAGATAAATGTGTTTCATGTTTTGCACACAAATGCAGAATTTGTATAACCACATGACTTCATAGTTGTGATCTCAAAAAAGAAGGAATTTCTCTTTTATCTTTTTCTTGCAGTTAATATAAGAACACTGAATCTCTAAGCTTCTGAAGTGTTAGAAGTAGAGATGGCCTAGTAAGGATGTAGTTGTAATGTTTTATCCATTTAGCATGTGTTTATTTTTCTTAAAGTACTCAAAGGTGACATATTTGTTCAACTCAGTGATATTACAGCTAAAAAATCATTCATTAGCAAAAGGAGAAGTAATCTCAACCCAACAAATCAGAAATGTTTCTTATTATTTTATATTGAGTTGAACATTTGACTTTAACACTTTTCTACATACAAAACACAAGTCTCTTGAAGGGTTCTTCATAATTGCATTATAGAAGAATTTAGTATGTCATAAGCACTTAAAGATTTGACATTCAACTGTAGCAGTATCTATGTTGGTTAATTTTCTTATAAGCCCCACGATGAGTTTGAGAAAAATTGAAAGAAATTAGATTATCAGGTTCTGTTAAATTGTTACATGTATCTTGCTTAAGTTTTTGTTCATTAATTTATATCCAATTACATAAAGCAAATTTGGAGGAAACACCTGAAGTTGTGCAATATTTTCAGAGATATTACTTTTTTTTAATCTTTGTGTTTTCCACTTAAACATGATGTCTGTCATCAAGTATTATAGTCACTTTCTTTTTTCAAGATTGTTAAATTGATAAATGAACTTTTTTTTTTTTTAAATCATCTTCCATGTTGCTGTTAGTCTTTATTACAAGGCTTCTTTCACAGAAGTTTGGCAGTAATATTGAAGGAACCAGGATTGAGCTGAATGCTTTTTTTTTTAAGGTACTTTGTACTCTTTAATTTTGATCTCCACATACCATGTTAAGAACCATCAATTTTGGCTTTTACCAAGTTAAATAAAGTTATAATACAGTGGCAAAAAAAAAAAAAAAGTCTATGGAGGGCTTCCCTGGTGGCACAGTGGTTAAAAATCTGCCTGCCAATGCAGGGGACACGGGTTCAAGGCCTTGTCCGGGAAGATCCCACAGGCTGCAAAGCAACTAAGCCTGTGCGCCACAACTACTGAGCCTGCGCTCTAGAGCCCGCGAGCCACAATTACTGAGCCCGCGTGCCACAACTACTGAAGCCCGTGCACCTAGAGCCCATGCTCTGCAACAAGAGAAGCCACCGCAATGAGAAGCCCTCACACAGAAAGGAAGAGTAGCCCCTGCTCGCCGCAACTAGAGAAAGCCTGCACACAGCAACGATGACTCAACACAACCAAAAATAAATAAAAATAAAATTAATTAAAAAAAAATCTATGGAAATGGAATCATAAAGCTAGTAAACAGAGAATACTTTGTCCAGTTTTAGAAATATGGTTTGAGAGAGTCACCAAAAAGTTTAACCGAACAAGAGAATTTGCCCCTGCCTCTATCCAAAGTCTAGATACAGGAGTTAGAACAGAGATATAGTACTAGAGAATGTTCAAGGAGACACATACCTTCCCTTTGGTCAAACAAAAGTCCACGGCTCATACATCTCTAGAGTTCCAAAAGAATTTAGATGACAAAAATATTTTACACACAAGGTAGAATTTAGTAAATTGCTAAGGAAATTGGTACAACCTATAAAGAAACTAGAGAGTCCCTTTCCTAGGTAATCCTTTTTGTCCCAACACAGACTTCTTGTTGGTCTTGGTCCTGAGATAATAATGGCATATGATATGATACGGGTACCAAAAAGTATAAAGATCCTTTCTGCAAATCACAGTAAAAATAAGCCCCACTAATAGAATAATACACTTATAGATACTTTTGACTGATTGCCAACTTATTACAGACTGGCAGTTTATTATTATTATAGGTCCCTAGTTATAGACACTATTTATCTGTAGTAGAAAATATTCCATCCAGATATTAAATTTATTTTTTGTTGAAAGTATATCTAGAGGGACTTCCCTGGTAGTCCAGTCATAAAGAATCCGCCTTCCAATGCAGGGGATGCGGGTTCAATCCCTGGTCAGGGAACTAAGATCTCACGTGCCGCAGGGCAACTAAAGCCCACGCACCTCAACTAGAGAGCTCACGTACTGAAACTACAGAGCCCACGTGCTCTGGAGCCCGTGCGCCACAACAAAGAGCCCATGTGCTCTAGAGCCTGCGCGCCACTAGAGAAGAGAAAACCCACATGCTACAACTAGAGAGAAGCCCATGCGCCGCAATGAAGAGCCCACACGCCACAACTAAAGATCCCGTGGGACTTCTCTGGTGGCACAGTGGTTAAGAATCCGCCTGCCAATGCAAGGCACACGGGTTCAGTCCCTGGTCCAGGAAGATCCCACGTGCCTTAGAGCAACTAAGCCTGTGTGCCACAACTACTGAGCCTGCACTCTAGAGCCCGCAAGCCACAACTACTGAGCTCGCGTGCCACACTGAAGCCTGTGCACCTAGAGCCCGTGCTCTGCAACTAGAGAAGCCACTGCAATGAGGAGTCCACATACCGCAACGAAGAGTAGCCCCCGCTCGCCACAGCTAGAGAAAACCCGAGCACAGCAATGAAGACCCAACACAGCCAAAAATAAATAAATAAATTTATTAAAAAAAAAAAAAAAGATCCTGCATGCCTCATCAAAGATTCCGCGTGCCACAACTAAGACCTGACACAGCCATAAAAATAAATAAATAAATAAAATAAAATAAATATTTTTTTAAAAAAATAAAGTATATCTAGAATTCCATGGAATGAACTGTGTTTATACTCTAGTTGTTCCAAAGAGTTCACAGGGGCAGGAAGATGCAAAATAAAGTGATCATTAAATATGAATGCATAAAATGGCCCTAAAAATCTCAGGGTCCTTCAAAAGTGAAATGTTAAAAGTCCTTATGAAGATCTAATGCAGCAGTAAAAGTAGGCATATCTTGTTGGAAAATGCAGCTTTCTAGTTTTTCCTTACTTATATCCTTACAGATTCCCTAGGGCTCAAGTTTATAAAGAACTACAGAAACTCTAAGAATCCAGCAATTAGTGGTACAGAATAATAGTTTTAATGCTGAACAGTTTAATAGAACAAGGGCACAATCTTCCATCTTATTTCCTTATCAAGCAAATGGAGGAACCCCTTCCTTAAACTGTATTAAGTATTCCTTTAGGGCTTCTAGTTTTACACCAACAACCGAAGAAGTGCTATAGATTTTGTGGTAAGTCGGTTATCAGTCACTGGGTCAATTAGGAGGGAAAGTGTCTCTGACTCTTATAAAGAATGTACTCATTGGGTACTTTGCCAGAGTAAAGCAGTGTCTAATTTAAAGACCCTCAGAACTGGAAAGAAAGTTCAACAGGAATATAGGAAATAGAACTGAGAGGATTATAATGAGGCAGATACAAATAGCCCAAAGACCCATAAGATTCCTGGAAAACACAGGATTTATGTCTAAAAAGGACTTACTTCACCAAATGTAACACAAGGTCCTTGATTAGATCCTGGTTTGAACAAACCATCCATAAAACCATTTGGGGGACAAATGGGGAATCTGAATATGGACTGGGTATGAGATGATATTAAAAATTATAGATAACTTTGTTAGATGCAATAATGGTACTGTGATTTGAAAGGGAAGTGTTCTTGTTTAGAGATACATATTTAAGTATAAGCAAAAATATAAAAATAGATAAAAAATAATACAATGTCAAAATTGTTAAAAGTCGGTGATGAGTATAATAGGAACACATTAAATTAGTCTCATCATTTTTCTGTTAAGTTTCCAATTTTTCGTAAAAAACAGTGCTACTGTTTCAGTTTGGTGGTCACTATAGAAAATAATACCATTTCCCCCTAGAGACTGGCCACCAGGATAGTTGTTTCCATTTATCCCTTCTATAAAAATAGGACTACCAGGAATTCCCTGGTGGTCCAGTGGTTAGGACTCATTGATTTCACTGCCGAGGGCCCAGGTTCGATCCCTGGTTGGGATACTAAGATCCTACAAGCCACGTGGCGCGGACAAAAAAAAAAACCAAAACCGGACTACCTTGTAAAGAATGGTGTTGTTTTTTTTTCTAGGAAAATATTTATAAGTTTGGACAATATCATCATGTACATAATAACATCATGCCCCTAAATTCCTTTGTTCTACTATTCTTTGATGCACCCACTTCACAAAGTCCCAAATCTAGAATAACTAACTACCTTCACCAGGCCTACACTCTGATGAATACTCCCGCAGAAAAATGACACAAGTGGTATATTCATGTAATAATTACCATCCTTAACACTGCCTAGTGATTCTTAATTTCTCTAGTTAGTCCTTTCTCCCACATGCTGTAAAGACTACTTCAAATTTTCTTTCTTCAAATCTGGAACCAAACCTTCCTACCCCTCCTCAGTCTCAGTTAATGATCTTGCCTTCCACATTACAGAAAATAGAAACATTGAAACAATAACTTTCTCTATTTCCTGCCATCAAATCTATAAACTTACCTGTAGCTCTACTCATAGTCTATTCTTTCCCTCCTTTACAATGGAGAGGTCTCTTTCTAAACCAAAGGTCAATCCCTTTTACCTGTGAAAATGTCTATTCTTTCTCACCTTCTTGGAGGCTTCTAACATTATCTCCTCTCCTAAATTTTCAACATTTCTCTCTATTGAGTCCTTCAATATTTTAACATGGTCAAGTCTCTCATATTAAACAAAAACAACCTTCCCTGGATTCCACACTCTACTATAGCTATGAGCCATTATGTCTGTGCCTCCTCACAGACAAACTGTTTCAAAAGTTGCCTATAACCTGTTTCTAGTATCTGAGACCCCAATCATTTCCTAACCAATTCAATGAGGTTTTTTTTCTGCTTCCACCATTCTCTAAAAGATATCAATGAAATCCATATCCCTAATGAACACTTTCCCCCCAAGTGTTCTTATCTTACTCATCTTTTCAATAGCATTTAACAATTGAGATCTCCATTCTTCTTGAAACACTCTCTCCTTGTTGGTTTACATGATACTATATTCTTTAGATTTTCCTTTTGTTCTTTTCTTTCTGTCTCCTTTGCCAGTTTATACTCCACTAGTTGATCCTTAAATGTTGGCACTACTCAAATCTCTGTCCTAGGCCTTCTCTTTTCTTCCAATTCCACGTTTTTCTTGTAAATCTCATACTCTCCCTCTCCCTATTTGTACACAAAACTTATTCCAGTCCTGAACCATTTAACCAACATTTCCACTCGGAGGGATGTCTCAGAAGCAGCTCTAACAGTTCTAAAAGTTCACATCATTTTTCTCTTCCAGTGTTCTGCGTTTCGATAAAGAGCATCATCATTCATCCAGTTGTTCATGCTTAGAACCCAGAAATCATTCTTTCTTTTTTTAAATTAAAGAATAATAGATTTACAATACTGTATTAGTTTCAGGTGTACAGCAAAGTGACTCAGTTACACATATTTTTTCAGATTCTTTTCCATTATAGGCTATGACAAGATATTGAATATAGTTCCCTGCTATACAGTAAATCCTTGTTGTTTTTCTATTTTACATATAGTACTGTGTATCTGTTAATCCCATACTCCTAATTTATCCCTCCTCCCCGCTTTCCCCTTTGGTGACCATAAGTTTGTTTTCTATGTCTGTGAGGCTGTTTCTGTTTTGTAAATAAACTCATTTGTGTTATTTTTTAGATTCCACATATAAGTGATATACAGTATTTATCTTTCTCTGTCTGACTTATTTCACTCAGCATGATAATCTCTAGGTCCATCCATGTTGCTTCAAATGGCAATATTTCATTCTTTTTTATGGTTAACATTCCATTGTATATATACACCACATCTTCCTTGTCCATTCATCTGTTGATGGACACTTAGGCTGCTTCCATGTCTTGGCTATTGTAAACAGTGCTGCTATGAACATAGGGGTGCATGGACCTTTTTGAATTAGACTTTTTGTCTTTTCCGGATATATGCCCAGGAGAGGAATTGCTGGATCATATGGTAGTTCTATTTTTAGTTTTTTAAGGAACCTCCATACTGTTTTCCATAGTGGCTAAACCAATTAACATTCCCACCAACAGTGGGAATATTAATATTCCCACATATTAATATTTCTCCACACCCTCTCCAGCATTTATTATTTGTAGACTTTTTGATGATGGCCATTCTGACCAGTGTGAGGTGATATCTCATTGTGGTTTTCATTCGCATTTCTCTAATAATTAGCAGTGTTGAGCATCTTTTCATGTGCCTGTTGGCCAGCTGTATGTCTTTTTGGAGAAATGTTTATTTAGGTCTTCTGCCCATTTTTTAACTTGGTTGTTTGTTTTTTTGATATTAAGTTGTATGAGCTCTTTGTATATTTTGGAAATTAACCCTTTATTTGTCACATCATTTGCAAATATTTTCTTCCATTCGTGGGTTGCCTTTTTGTTGATGATTTCCTACACTGTGCAAAAGCTTTTAAATTTGTTTAGGTTCCATTTGTTTATTTTTACTTTTATTTATTTTGCCCTGGGAGACTGATCTAAGAAAATATTGCTGTGATTTATGTCAAAGAATGTCTCCCCTATGTTTTATTCTATGTAATGGTGGCCTCGTAGAATGAATTTGGTAGTGTTCCCTCCTCTTCAATCTTCTGGAATAGTTTGAGAAGGATGAGTTCTTCTTTGTATGTTTGGTAGAATTCCCCAGTAAAGCCATCTGGTCCTGAACTTTTGTTTGCAGGGAGTTTTTTGGGTGTGTTTTTGTTTTGTTTTGTTTTTTACAGATTCTATTTCATTTCTAGTGATCAGTCTGTTCAAATTATCTGTTTCTTCTTGATTCAGTTTTGGCAAGCTGTATGTTTATAGAAACTGTCCATTTTTTGTAGGTTGTCTCAATTTGTTGGCACAGGAGTTTTATGGTGTCATGTCTTATATTTAAGTCTTTAAGGCATTTTGAGTTTATTTTTGTGCATGGTGTGAGGGAATGTTCTAACTTCATTGACTTATATGCAGCTGTCCAGCTTTCCCAACACCACTTGCTAAAGAGACTGTCTTTTCTCCACTGTATATTCTTGCCTCCTTTGTCGAAGAGTAATTGACCATAGGTGTGTGGGTTTACTCCAGGGTTCTTTATTCTGGTCCGTTGATCCATATGTGTTTTTGCACCAATACCATGCTGTTTTGATTACTGTAGCTTTGCAGTATTGTCTGACGTCTGGGAAGATTATGCCTACAGCTTTGTTCTTTTTCCTCAGGATTGCTTTGGCAATTCTGAGTCTCTTGTGGTTCCTTATAAATTTTAGGATTATTCTAATTCTGTGTAAAATGTCACAGGTAATTTGAAAGGGACTGAATTAAATCTGTAGATTGCTTTGGGTAGTATGGCCATTTTAACAATATTAATTCTTCCAATCCAAGACTGCAGGATATCTTTCCATTTCTTGAATCTTCTTCAGTTTCCTTTATCAATGTTTAATAGTTCTCAGTGTTTAGGTCTTTCACCTTCTTGGTTAGGTTTATTTCTAGGTTGTTTTTTTTTTGGGGGGCGGTGCAATTTTAAACTTTTTTTTTACTTTCCTTTTCTGATATTTGTTAGTATAAAGAAATGCAACAGATTTCTGTATACTAATCCTGCTACCTTACTGAATTCATTTATTAGTTCTAACAGGTTTTGTGCAGAGGCTTTAGGGTTTTCTGTATAGAGTCTTGCATACAAAGATAATTTTACCTCTTCCCTTCCAATCTGGACACATTTTATTTATTTTTCTTGTCTGATTGCTGTGGCTAGAACTTTCAATACTATGTTGAATAGAAGTGGTGAGAGTGGGCATCCTTGTCTTGCTGCTGAATTTAGCAAGAAGGCTTTCAGCTTTTCACCATTGAGTATTATATTGGCTATGGGTTTGTCATAAATGGCTTTTATTATTTTTAAAATTTATTTATTTATTTGGCTGTGTCGGGTCTTGGTTGTGGCATGCGGGATCTTCGTTGTGGCATGCGGGATCTTTCATTGCAGTGCATGGGCTTCTCTCTAGTTGTGGCATGCGGGCTCTAGAGCACAGGGGCTCAGTAGTTGTGGCACACAGGCTTAGTTGCCCTGCAGCATGTGGGATCTTAGTTCCCCAACCAGGGATTGAACCCGCATCCCCTGCATTGGAAGGCAGATTCTTAACCACTGGACCACCAGAGAAGTCCCATAAATGGCTTTTATTGTTGAGATATGTTCCCTCTGTACCCATTTTGGTGAGAGTTTTTATCATGAATCGATGTTGAATTTTATCAAATGCTTTTTCTGCATCTATTGAGAAGATCATTTGGTTTTTGTCTTTTCTTTTGTTGATTTGGCACATCACATTAATTGATTTGCATGTGTTTGAAACATCCTTGAAACCCTGGAATGAATCCAACTTGATCATGGTGTATGATCCTTTTTATGTATTGTTGGATTCAGTTTGCTAATACTTCATTGAGGATTTTTGCAACTATATTCATCAAAGATATTGGCCTGTAATTTCTTTTGTGGTGTCTTTGTGTGATTTTTGGTATCAGGGTGATGGTGGCTTCATAGAGTGACTTTGGTAGTGTTCCCTCCTCTTCAATCTTTTGGAATAGTTGGAGAAGGATAAGTTCTCTGTATGTTTGGTAGAATTCTCCAGTAAAGCCATCTGGTTCTGGACTTTTGTTTGCAGGGGGTTTTTTGGGTTTTGTTTTTTCGGTTTTTTTTTCAGATTCTATTTCACTTCTAGTGATCAGTCTGTTCAAATTATCTTATTTTAAAAATTAATTTATTTTTGGCTGCCTTGGGTCTTCATTGCTACATGCAGGCTTTCTTTAGTTGTGTCAAGCAGGGGCTACTCTTCGTTGCGGTGCATGGGCCTCTCATCGCAGTGGCTTCTCTTGTTGTGGAGCATGGGCTCTAGGCGCACGGGCTTTAGTAGTTGTGGCACACGGGCTCAGTAGTTGTGGCACACGGGCTATAGAGTGCAGGCTCAACAGTTGTGGCGCACAGGCTTAGTTGCTCTGCGGCATGTGGGATCTTCCCAGACCAGGGCTCGAACCTGTGTTCCCTACATTGGCAGGCAGATTCTTAACCACTGCGCCACCAGGGAAGCCCCAAATTATTTTGACTCAGCTTTGGCAAGCTGTATGTTTATAGAAACTTGTCCATTTTTTTCTAAGTTGTCCCAATTTGTTGGCATATAACTATTCATAGTATTTCTTATGATTTTTTTGTATTTCTGCAGTATTGGCTATTAATTCTCCTCTTTCATTTCTTATTTTGTTTACTTGGGTCTTCTCTCTTTTCTTCTTGGAGAGCCTGGCTAGAAGTTTGTCGATTTTGTTTATCCTTTCAAAAAACTGGCTCTTGGGGCTTCCGTGGTGGCGTGGTGGTTAAGAATCCGCCTGCCAATGCAGGGGACACAGGCTTGAGCCCTGGTCCAGGAAGATCCCACATGCCGCAGAGCAACTAAGCCCATGCGCCACAACTACTGTGCCTGCGCTCTACAGCCTGTGAGCCACAATTACTGAGCCTGAGTGCCACAACTACTGAAGCCGATGCGCCTAGAGCCCATGCTCCACAACAAGAGAAGCCACCGCGATGAGAAGCCCGCACACCGCAACGAAGAGTAGCCCCTGGTTGCTGCAACTAGAGAAAGCCCACATGCAGCAACAAAGACCCAACACAGCTAAAAATAATTAATTAATTTTTTAAAAAGAGCTCTTGGTTTCATTGATTTTTTCTATTTTTTAAAATGTCTATTTTATTTATTTCCTCTCCGACCTCTATTATTTCCTTCCTTCTGCTGACTTCGGATTTTGTTTGCTCTTCTTTTTCTAATTCTCTTAGGTGGTAGGTTAGATGGCTTGAGATTTTTCTTGTTTTTTGAGGAAGGCCTGTATTGGTATGAAATTCCCTCTTAGAACTGCTTTTGCTGCATCCCATAGATTTTGTAAAGTTGTGTTTTCATTGTCATTTGTCTCAAGATATTTTCTAATATCCTCTTTGATTTCATTGTTACCCACTCTTTTTTTAGTAGCATGTTGTTTAGTCTTCATGTAATTGTTTTTCTCTCATTTTTCTTTCTTTGGTTGATTTCTAGTTTCATACCATTGTGGTCAGAAAAGATGCTTGAAATAATTTCTATCCTCTTTCTTATTTTTCACATCTTAATCACCAAATCTGGTTGATTACATCTCCTAAATGTCTATGGAATCTGTCTACTCTCCATTTCTCTACATCTTAGTTCAAGTCACTACAGTCTCTTACTTGCCCTCCTACAATAGTCTCCTAATTAAATACACATCCACTCCTGCCCCAAAGTCCAAAGCACCTTAATGTTATACAAGGGGCAGGGAGATACACACCACTAGTGATACACTGTTTAGCTATAGAATAAGGTTTACTGAGAAAAACTTAGAAGTGAGAAATAGCAGAATGCACACATTCTCTCAGCTATCATTATCTCACGGAAATGCATACTCAGTCCAGAACAGACCCAATGCAGAAAATGCTCCAGGAGAGGCGCATCCTTCCCAACCACACAGGAAGATTGCGAATACCTAGGTGACGAGTAAAGGACTTCTAGGTCAGGGATATGGCCTTGATTAAAAAAAAAAAAAAAAGGGAACGTCTAAAGCTCAATTTTGGGAGGTTGTAAAACAACCACTCATGACAGCCAGAGACGTTGTTTACTCAATTGAACTATCTCACCCCTGCGGAGAAAAAAAAAAAAAAGAGAGGGAGAACAAAAAGAACGACTAGGCCATCAGGAGACCAAAGTCTATTTCTCTCATTCATTCATTCATTTATTTATTTATTTTTGGCCACACAGCTTGGCTTGTGGGATCTTAGTTCCCTGACCAGGGACTGAACCCAGGCCCTGGCAGTGAAAGTGCCAAGTCCTGACCACTGGACTGCCAGAGAATTCCCTATTTCTCCTTTTAACTTAGGACTCTACAAGATCTGATATCTATCTCTTGAGCCTTACATCATGCCTCTTATTTTCTATGCTTCAGTCACATAGCCCTTCTTCGAATTCCTTAAAAAGTTAGGTTATTTCCCTCCTCGGGGCTTTTGCGCACATGTTCCATCTGCTTAGTTAACCACACCACCCCCCTTTTTTTCCTGACATCTTCAAATAGGTTATAAGTCCTAATAAAAGTACTCACAGCATGTTGTATGTACACTTCACAGAGTGTATCTCAACAGAAATGATACCTACTTGTGTAATTATTTAACATCTGTCCTTTGTCAAACTAGGAGGTCCTTAAATGGCAGGAACTATAGCTGTCTTGCTCAGACTGCAGTCCAATACTTAGCTAAGTACCCAGTCATAATCATGTTCAATAAATATTTGTTGAATGAATGAATAAAATGTGGACTTGAAGAGAACAGGTAAAGCGAGATGACTTAGCAGTATTTATTATGTAGCAATAATTCTGATTTTGTGGTTCTTTGGCCTTAGATTTTTGAGGAGTATGGATAAATCTGGGCCCATACCTAGCACACATCTACCTTAAATATGGGAACAATACAAACAAACCCTTGCTATAACTAACAGGGGAGCAGGAGAGCTAGGGCTATAGAGTATTCTTAAATAAGCAAACAAATCATTATTTTACACTACTTTGTGCAATTCACTGATTAAAGTGTTAAAGGAAATACAAAGTCAGATTCCTGACTTCAATAAGCTTACTTTCATTTAGAAAAATGAGACACATTTACACGGAAAGAAAATTGTTAACTAGGTACTCATCAATAAGGGCAAAGTAAGGACAATATGGCCCATAACAAGTAAAGGAGGAAGGGTAGAGTAGTGATCCAGAGCCTTAGCTGCATATTTAAATCACCTGGAAAACATTTTAAAAATACTGTTGCTCAGGTCCCACCTCTACAGATTCTGATTTAGTTGAGTTGGTGGTGGGCTCTGGGCATTGGTATTTTTTTAATAGCTCCCTAGGCAGCTCTAGCATACAATCTGGGTTGAGAACCACTGATTTAAGGAGAGAAGAAGTAGCTTTACTGAAGAGTTAGTATTTAAAATGTTTCTTAAAAGATAGGTGAAATTTGGATAGGCAAAAAGGAGTGAGAATGTTCACATAGGGATTAGGAGTAAGAAACAAAATGGGAAAGCATAAAGTGTGTATGGGGATGGAGGACTATTAATGAGTAGACAGATCATTATGGCTGAAGCAAAGTGTTGACACAAGGGGATAGTAGAAAATACCTTGCATTTTTATCCTCTAGGCACTGGGTGCTACTAACATTTTTGCAATATTATTGACCTGATCAGAGCAGTATTCTGCCACAGAAGTCTAGAGATAAGTTGATAAACTCCTGTATTAGGTGGCAGCTGTAAAAATGGAAGCATTGAAGAGATAACAAGAGGAATGAATCAGTAAGATTATTTTGGCAAAGCCATAAATGACATGATAAAAAGAATTTAAAGTCACATTGATAACTTAATAATAGAAACACTATCATAAAGACAAATCTTGATTCTTTCTCTAAACTCCTTTAGCCCTCAAATGTAAACATCCATCATTAGCAGTCATCCTAGTTCTAACTCTAGGGTTTATCTTTTTTTCTTAGAAAGAAAATAATAAATACATTTTAATGCAGTAATCTGTGAAAATGGAGTTGAGACCTATATAAAAACAAAAAACTGATTTTAAGTAACAAATTGCTAATCCATTCCACCTTAAAGAATTAATTATTACCTTCATAATTTGATGGTTAAAGAATATTATGCTAAAATTTTTTATTTTGAAGCAGATCATAAGACATCTCTAAATCAAGCTCCTTTAGCTTAGAATAACAGTAGCTATTTCTGTATCATACCTTGTATTTGGTCATGGTGCTAAAATGATTATTCCGAAAGAACACACAAAGTTCTCCTTCCTGAACCGTTGAAGTTAGTTCACATAATCCATGGTATGTCAGTTGAGTGGCTGTGTTATTTAGAAACTGCTCAGCTACAAAGCCTAGGAACCAATGCATAATATTAGATGGAAGAATAATTTCAAAATTTAAAAGCTTTTCTATTTACATTGTGTTCCAAGTATGAAGAAAGGCCAATCAAAATAAGACTCTTTCTACTATAACATGATGGTCCTAAATTGGAGATTTTTTTTTTTCTAATTCTGCGATGGAAGATGTGTCTATAGACATTTCCAGGCTAAAGAAACAGTTATCTGAAATTCTTTTTATCAATAAATGTATTTACTTATACCACACCTACTTCCGCAAAGGATTTCATGTGCCTTGCAATAAAAGAAACACACACAATAAAACTAAAACCCAATAAAACAATAAGAAGGTAAGGGTTAGCAATTTAAAAAGTGGGTAGGAGCAAAAGTTAACAACTACTTCCCCAGTGGGTAGGTGTTTAGAAATTAAAAGTAGCCTCAAGAAATTGAGTTGCTTAAGATTTTGACAAAGATCCCAGATAATTTCAATTCACAAACTGCTCAATTCTTGCCTTAAAACTAAAAGTAGGCATAAAACTGAACAGAAAACAGTGCGGTAACTGATGATATTTTTATCCTAATCTCCTCCAACATATGCTACTCATTATGTAGATATATCAAGTTCAGAAATAGAAATCATCTCTTCTGTTTTCAAACATAATGAAATATAAAGAAACCTTCTGGGGTTTAATTTAAAAGCTATACATATAGTTGATCCTCATTATTCACACGGGTTCATATCTGCTAATTTGCCTACTATCTAAAATTTATAACTCCAAAAATCAATACTTGTTGCACTTTCAGGGTCATTCCTGAATATGTGCAAAGCAGCAAAAAAATTGAGTCACCTAACACACACATTCCCCACTGAAGTCAAAATAGGCAATAGTGTTTCACCTTCTTGTTTCAGCTCTCATACTGTGAACAAATGTCATTTTCACATTCTATTTAATGCCACATTTTTCACATTTTGTGAAATTTCTGTGTTTCTTTGGAGTGATTTTTACTGTGTAAAATGGCCGCCAAGCATAATGCTGAAGCTAGTGTTCCTAAGCACACAAAGGTTGTGATGTGCCTTATAGAGACAATGCATATTTTTGCAGCTTCAGCCAGGCATGAGTTACAGAGCTGTTGGATATGAGTTTAATGTTACTGAATCAATAATATATATTAAACAAGGTGTCTCTAAGTGGCATGGACGTATATATACTACCAAATGTAAAACAGATAGCTAGTGGGAAGCAGCCACATAGTACAGGGAGATCAGCTCGGTGCTTTGTGACCACCTAGAGGGGTGGGATAGGGAGGGTGGGAGGGAGACGCAAGAGGGAGGAGATATGGGGATATATGTATATGTATAGCTGACTCACTTTGTTATAAAGCAGAAACTAACACACCATTGTAAATCAATTATACTCCAATAAAGATGTTACAAAAAATAAATAAATAAGGTGTCTCTCAACAGAAACACACAAAAAACAAGGTTATATATTGATAAGTTGATGAAAATCTTGTGACCAGAGGCTCACAGGAACCTAATGTTGTGTCTCCCCTATGAGCAGTGGTTTGATATTCACTAATTCAGTGTTCACAGCAACTTCATGGAACATAACTATCAGTAATAATGAGAATCAGTTGTATAAATATTTTAAAAGCCTATATTTCTCTCTTTCCTTTTTTCTCTTCCTTCCTCCTTTTGCTCCCTTTCTTTAAAAAGGAATAGGGAGGAGGAGAATGCTCAAAAAGTTTTGTAAGTGAGCAGGGAGGTGCAGATATAGGGAGCAAAGATGAATCTGTGTTAAGAAACTGATGACTCAACAAAAAATTGAAAATAAACTTGGTAGAAACTTGGTAGGGCCAGAGGCAGCTACATAATATAGATTTATTCCACTCCCTCACTTTTAGTGTCAAGCCATAGCACTTCAAGCTGCAAAGTGGTTGTAAAAAGTTACCAATATATCATACTATTCCAAGGAATTGGTAATGTAGGACGGGAAGTACAAAAAGTTATACAGAAGGCCACAGCCAAAGGAAATTTATAGCTCATTTGCAACTTCCTGGTTTTATACATTTAACCATAAGACCCGTCCTCAATTATTATCATTACTTTGCTAAATACTAAGTCATTGAGTAGAATGTATTAGTTATATACTAAAGCATTTTCTATTATATAGCATTTAAAAAGTAAGCATTATGCCTGTGCTGAGAAGTACCACTGCTGTCTATAATATCCATGTAACTAAACACTTCCTTCAGAAAGATGTTTCTAAATGTCCCTCCCTTACCTCATTCATACAACATACTCTCTACAAAACCCTTCCAAAAAGATACAAAAATTCAGTGGAGATATAGCACAATGTTACTTTCATGTATGAAATTCAAAAGTTTAACACTAGAAAAGTCTTTCTCAGCTGTTTGTTTCTAGAGAACAGGACATGGATTCAGAGAGAATAAGTGACTTGCTCAAGGACATAAAACTAGTTATGGCAAAGTGAAGACTGGAACTTAACTGGTATTAATTTATAAAATTTAGTGCTGATTATTATAAATGCAAACAGAAATTTATTTCTCCCCAAACCATAGAGCGTAGACTAATTTAGACTTAGAGAGAAAAATGTTTCCTAATTCTTCTACCAACTTGTAAACAGTGACACCTGTGTGATTTTAGTGGAATATTCAAAAGCCTAATCTAGTTTCAACTTTTCATAACTAAACAAATTATGGAGTTTCAAAACATAATATCAGAGATTACTTATTAATTACAAATGGCAAAGGGCATCTTTCCAACAACAAAAAATCTGGTAAATATCACCTTAATCCTATTTGAACATCACCACCAATGGGATAATCAGACATCATGTGCCACCTGATTTGATGCACTAGGAAAGACACAATGTCGCCTATGTAGTATTCCCACGGGAAATATATAACCCAAATCTACTAATGAGGAAACAATCAGATGAATCCAAATTGAGGACTATTCTATAAAACAACTAGCCTGGACTATAAAGAAAAGTAAATACCACAAAAGACCAAAAAGAAAAAAAAAAAAAAGAAAAGAGGATAGGGATCTTCTGTTCTAGATTACAGGAGACTAAATTGATATGATAATTAAATGATACTTGATTGAAACTTACACTGAAAAAACTTAAAAGCTATAAGGGGAATTACTGGGACAACTGGGGAATTTTGAATATAAACAGTATATTAGATAATAGTATTGTATCAATGTTAAATTTCCAGAGACAACTGCATTGTGATTACATAGGAAAATTCTTTGTTCTTAGGAGACAAATATTGGAGAGTTAATGGATAAAGTGCTATATTTGCAATTAATTGTCACATGATTTAGGAAAAAAATTGTGTGTGTGTGAATACAGAAAGTAAAAATTCAATATGCTAATAATTGGTGAATTTAGATGAAACATATATATGTACAAATATGTATATAGGTACATATATTCATTGTGCTATTCCAGTTTCATGGGTTTGAGTTTTTCCAAAATAAAAGAGAAAGAAAAATAAAAGGAAATCAATATTATTTAATCAAAAATAATATGAACTCAAACTATAATCTTCAGTGTTTATGGCACATAATAAAAGCTCAATAAGTGAGCTCGAATAAGTGAATATGCTGGAATAATTTCCTTAAGCATATTTTTTTTTACCTAGAAACAACTGTTAAAGAAGAAATTATTCCTGAGAGATCTTCGGGAATTAAATGACCAGTTATCGTGAAGTCTGGAAACTGGTACTGTGCTATTTTTTTCCTTGTTGATTTTTGCTGCCATGCCACAACCCATCATTATAACTTGATTCAAAAAAGTATTAATATCCAAAAGAGGTAGCAAATAATAAATATTCTATGTACATGTAAAAGTTCTGTACTTTTACTTACAAGGTATTGCCACCAGAAAAAAATAAATGTTCTCTGAAAGAAGTTGAAAGAATATCTAATTCTATTTGACTATTAACTAAATAATATTTCTTTTTCATCAAAAAAGAATGATAGTAAACATATTTCTTGTATTCTGCACCTTATGGAGATAAAATATTTGAATTTTTAAAAAATCATCTAAGACCAAAGTTTAATAATTTTTAATAAAGAAGGATTAGAAATAAACCACTTTGGGATATTTTATGATTCAGAAGGAAAGTTACAGTTGTAGGCTAAACAGAAAAAGAAAGCAGACTACTTTGGTTGAACAATATACCCAAGAAAATATGATGAAGAAAATGGAAAAAAAGCTAATTGCTATATTATATAAGAAAAAATGTCCATTGTGGCCTTTTACTTCCTTAATGATTTCATAGTGCCTTATACAAGTAGTCATTGGGATTGAATACTTATTTCAAACAGACTACATATTTGTAATTTCTTATAAACAAAAAACTAGTTTAGCTTTTTAATTGTACTGAATTTCATATATAATTTTTCCTTGACTATGTATGGAAATATGATAAGCAGAATTTCACCATTACGAAATTTATATATCAAGGAATTAATCAGCTCTGATATATATTACCTGAAAATTCTATACCACTAAAGAGGAAGATTCCTACTTGCTTTTACCAAGATGTTCTTCTCAAGTTATCAATTCTATACAAATTAGCTATAGTTTTTTGTTATCCCAGGGATTCAATACCAGAGAAATAATAATAATAGTTGTAAAACCACGTTGAGAAAAAGGAGAAGTGATGAAGGGACTGTTTTTTGGTTGTTGTTCATTCTGCTAGTGTAATAAGTCCTACCCCTGTTACATTGCAGCCTAGCTTGGTGAAAATGCTGTTAACATTAGTGTTTCCCATAGCTTCTTACCTTATAAATATATTCATCCAAATATCACTTATTGGCTATCATTCCATCTGTTAACACTTTCTGGACCCTACTGTTCTCTCAATTACTACTGAATAGCATACTGAAAGTTACTGAGAAAGTAGGAATCCACAGATGGATACTTTCTTTATAGCCTGCTTTCTAAGAATATTTACAGTAATGAGAGCTTGGATAAAGAATGGAAAGTTCTAGTGAGTGGAATTTTGTTAACTGAGGGAAAACATTTTTTGTAACAACTTTTGTTGCTCCTCTCTCCCCTAAAATTTAAACTTTGCTGCCTTAGGTTGTAGTGAAAGAGGCGTCACACAAATCAATGATCAATATCACTGAATATCTGTGTGTTTATTGCAAGTAAAAGACTAGATGAGCCTCAACTAACACACTGTGTATTTTCCTGCTACTGGCCTCTTGCATAAACATGTTAAACTTCTGGATAATTGAGTAGTGTAATTAGTTGGGTTCTTATTAATCAATATAGTATGAGATTCATGTACACATCTTCCTTCATATGTTCTTAGGTACTCTTGTAGTCATTTGGTTTTAATTTTTTAAAATGTAGTGACGATAATAAATTTTTATTATACCTCATGTGAAAGAACTGTGTGTCTGCTTCTCACGATTTCTCTTTCTTTTGTTAACCCTTCAAACTGAGGAGAACAGCAGTCTCAGTATTTGTGTACATTTATGAAAAAGTGAAGTGGGTGATGGTGAAGTTATACCCAAATGCTATGGTTTCTGAAAGCACTCTGGTTTCAAATCTGCTCTTCCCTTCACTGACTGGAACACAGCTTAAAAAACAAACAAACAAACAAACACAAAAAAAACACTTCTATGTTGATGAATTTAGCAATTTTTAATTTTAGCTAAGGATTAGGGAAACTGATGATCAAAGGTGTACTCTGATCCAGAATAGAGCTTTAATATACTATATTGTACTGAAATATAAGGTAGAGCTCTACTAAAATGAACACTTGAGTACCATAATACACATCTCAGTCAACAGAAGTATTCAGGATGAATTATAAAGTTCCCTCAGTACTCCCAAATAATAACTCTTTTTTAAAAGAATAATCATCAGTAACCCTTGGGTAACTGATTATATCAAAGATAGCAAGTGATTCCAAAGACTTTTATTAGAATCCAGGAGTGATTTTACAAAACAAGTAAAAAGGGTTCTAGGAAAAACCTTTCACTAGTACCTTTATGAATAATTACTTCTTTTAATTCTCACAGGTAGAATCACTTTTATTTTTTAGAAGTTGTATTTAAGACATTTGAAAGATATTAAATTTTAAGACAAGTTACTTTGCCAAGAGTAAGTCAGATAATAGCAACACTCACCCACCTTCACTAACCAGCTCACTGTTGTCTGACTGCTTACAAGAGATGATCTTCTCCACTAGCTGGTTGTAGCTGCAGTTACCAACAGCTTTTACAATGTCATCAATCTACAAAACAAACAACTGTCTCACTAATCATGATAAAATTAAAAACAATAACAAAGAAACTCATATAACTCTTGAGGGTTTTATTCTAATATAATACTAAATATAAAAGTATTACTTATGAAAAAAGAAAATCAGCACTAAAATCAACACCCAACAGTTTCCAGTTTTGTTTATGGCTCACAATAACGTATTATGAACAATATTGCTTAGCCATATTTCAATTATGCAAAAAATAATAAAATGGAATTATTATATGCAACTTTATTTCTTAAGATTGTAAAGCAAGGCGGGCTTCCCTGGTGGTGCAGTGGTTAAGAATCCACCTGCCAATGCAGGGGACATGGGTTCGAGCCCTGGTCCAGGAAGATCCCATATGTGGTGGAGCAATTAAAAGCCCGTGTGCCACAACTACTGAGCCTGCGCTCTAGAGCCCTTGAGCCACAACTACTGAGCCCGCTGGCCTAGAGCCCATGCTCTGCAACAACAGAAGCCACTGCGATGAGAAGCCCGTGCACCGCAACAAAGAGTAGCTCCCGCTCACCCCAACTAGAGAAAGCCCAACACAGCCAAAAATAAATAAATAAATAAAATAAATTTTAAAAAAATTAAAAAAAAAGATTGTAAAGCAAGGCAAATCTAAAAGATGTTAATTTATGGGATAAACAGGGTTTCCCATTTTATTTGTTACTTAGTTCCTAGCATAGTGGAGATATGAGCAGACATAACTAATGTTATTTTCCTAAAGAAAAGTTAATATATATTAATAAGGGAAAATATTTGCCTCATGATTCTTATTTGATCTTTGTCTGTGAAGGTACAGTAGAAAAATAAATTCAAAGTTTTAAGGTATAGGAAAATAAAATTGGGCATCTCTACTCTCCTTCCATATACTTTGCTTTTACTATTGAAGCAAAATAGATATCTGCTGTCTAAACAACTTACTTTGATTGCCCTCCCATCCCTAAAATATATTTATTTGTAAATTATTACATGTACTTAATTAATATATTAATTAACACAAATTAATACAATGAGATAAAAAAAAAGAGAGGCAATGTTTTCTTTCCACATCCAAATGATCTTCATGAATACCTACTCTTTGAATACCACAAGAACTGACAGATCTGCACAATAGTAAGGGCAGTGGTTTTCAAACTGGGAGCTTTTTAAAAAGCTAAAAGAATTCAAAACTCAAGTTGTTTCTCAAGTGCCTAAGTTTTCATTCCACTGCTGCCTAGCAAAGTTTGAGAACAACTTCTCTAGGTTATAATTTTTCTTTGTTCCTGCAAAATTCAAGGATGGTAAAAGCCTCTTAACCATCCAAGTGGGACTGACGGTTAGCTAAAGATCAGTTAATTGAATAAATTAAAGCAGGAAACTGTGGAAAATGTTACATACATATCTTAAACAGTTAATGTTAGCTTAAAACACACAAATGTATTCACTTGTCAACCTTCTGATACAGAGCCCAATAAGGCCGTTTCTTTGAAAGTGGATCTTTTGGCTATGATTCTAGGTAAATGACACAAAAGAATATGCCTTTCAGTTTTCATTTACTTAAAATGAAAACTTAGACCCTTAAGAAGCAGTTTGAGAGCACAATCCCTTTACATTTTCATTATTTTTTGTAACACCTTTACTGATTACAGCAATTTTCTTTAGTGACTCAACTTGTCTTTCCAAAGAACTGAATTTTCAATCCTAAGGAATACATAAAAATACACCTAGAATAATAAATACATGATCAATATATAAAAATCAGTTGTACTACTATAGACTAGCAATGAAAAATACAAAGATTTCAAATTTCATAGGCAGGATCTCTACGTTAATATTTCATTCAGTTAATTCATTTGGATGCCTTTTATGCACTACTATGCACCAGGTGCTGTTAGAGAAACTGAAGACTCAGCAGTGAATAAAATAGATGGTCTATGCTTTCATAAAGTTTATATTCTAGAGAAAGGACAAACAATAAACCAAATAAGCAAAAATATAACATACTAGGTAGTTGTATGTAGTGGTATGCAGCTGTTATTTGTTTCCATTGTACTATAGCATTCCATAGTATGAATATACTATAATACATTTATTCATTCATCTTTTGATGGCTATTCAAGTTGTTTTCAGTTTGGGGCGATGACAAATAATACTGTTATGAACATTCCTGTACATTTATGCTGTTTCACAAATCTAGTTTCTCTAGGGAATTTGCCTTGTCAAATTCTTGAGTCTTATCCTCAACTTTACTAGATAACTCCAAACTGCTTTCCAAAGGAGGTAGTCAATTTACATTTTCATTAGCATGGAATGAAAATTCTCTATACTGCATATCTTCTCCAATATTTAGTATTGTCAGACTTCTAAATGTCAGCCAGTCTGATGGGTGTGTAGTCGTATCTCATTTACGTTTTAATCTGCATTTCCCTGATGACTAGTTCACACGTTCACTGGTCATTTGGGTATCCATTTTTGTGAAGTGTCTCTTCAAGTCCTTTTTGAAGAATTTTAGCTTTGTTAATCTTCTTTATTATATATTTACCTTCTATTTTAATACTTTTGCTCTTAAGATAGATATAAAGCTCATTAATTTTCAGTCTCATTATTCCTTAATATTCGATTTTAGGGCTTTAAAAACCCCTTTAAAAACTGTTTTAGCTAAAAAAAAAAAAACTGTTTCAGCTAAATCTCACAAGTTTTGATATAGATTTAGTTGTTGTGTAGTTTAAAATATACTTTAAGTTTCATTATGATTTTTTGATCCAGACAGTCCCTACTGGTTTTTTCTGCTGATTTCTAGTTTACTTGCACTGTGGTCAGAGACTATTCTGTACTTCATATATTTTAAATCCTTAAAAATTTGTTGAAACTTGCTTTATGGTCCAGCATTAGGTCAATTTTTGTAAATTTCATGAGTGGATGAAAAGAATATATAGTCAGGTTCATAAAAAACAAGGAAAGACTAAGAAAATGGCAGAGACAAGGGGAGACTAGGAAGATACAATGATTAAAATGCAATGTGATACCCTGGATTGGATTCTGGAACAACAACAACAAAAAAAATTAGTGAAAAAATTAGTGAAATGCGAAGACTAATATAGTTAACAGTAATGTACCAACACTAAATTTGTAAGTTTTGACACATGTACTATGGTCGTGTAAGGTTCAGGGAAACTGAGAAGCATGTATGGGCATTCTGAATAATATCTTTGCAACTTTCCTGTAAATCTGGAATTATTCAAAAACAAAAAGTTCATTAACTGTTTTTAAAGAATGTATGTTCATTAGGTTCTCTTTTCTGCTTCTATCAATTACAGTGAAAGGTATATTAAAATCTCCCAGTATGACAATTTCTTTCTTCTTATAATTCTGTTAAATTTTGCTTTATGTACTTTGAGGTTATGTTATTAGATGCATACAAATTTTGTTTTCCATTGTTAAAAACTGACCTTTATTCTTTGTGGCAATTCCCATGGGTCCAAGGAATAAACAGTCAATCAGGGTATTTACTTTCCAGGTGTCTCCAGGCACATACAAATTTAAAATGATTATATCTTCTTGGCAAATTAAACATTCTATTATTAGTAATGCTTTTTGACTTAAAAGTCTATTCTTTCTGATATTACTATAGATACACCAGCTTTCTTTTGATTAGCAACAGTATGGCATCTCTTTTTTCTCTTTTTATTTGCAATCTTTGTGTTTAAATTCAGACTGTCTTATATATGTCTCTTGTAACAGCAACTATATATATTTTAATCCGGCCTCAGAATCATTGTCTTTTAACTAGAGCATTTAGTCCTATTGACACTTACTATAATTATTCATATATTTGAATTTATTAAATCTACCATTCCTTTACCTCCCTTTCTTCTTTCTTTTAGGATTAATTTTCCCCCTTCTGCTAATATAGAAGTTATCCACTATGTTTTCTATTCTTTTCACGGTTACTCCAAAAGACCATTATCCAATAGAGTACACTGTAATAATGGAAATATTCCAAATCTTTGTTGCCCAGTAAGACATCCACTAGCCACACGTGGCTACTGAGCAATTGAAATGTGTCTAGTGAAACTTAAGAAGTAAATATTAATTAAGCTTAAATAGCAACAGTTGGCTACCAAGTTGGACAGAGAAGTTATAGGAACTATCACATCTACCCCTATCATATCAAATTCAGAAGTTAATACTCTCTTCTTGAACAATTAATTCTAGGCCCTTAGAATATTTTACCCTTCTCCCAACTTATGTTATTATTTTTGCATATGCTAATGTTTTTTAAACCCCAAAAGATAATGTTATTATTTAATACAGTCAACAACCGTTTATATTTATCATGTTATTTTTCTCTCTATTCACTCTTTCATCTGGGATCACTTTCCTTCTTTTCAAAATCCTTGTGTAGAATTTCCATTAATGATAGTCTGCTGGCAGGAAACTATCTTAATTAATCTAAAAATGACTTTATTTCTCTCCATTCTTGAAAGATAATCTTTCTGGGAATAGGAAATAGGTTAGCATTTGTCTTCTTTCAGCACATTGAATGTATGATTTCCACTGTCATCTGACTTCCAATGCTGCTCTTTTTAAAAAAATTAATTAATTAATTAATTTATTTATTTATTTTTGGCTGAGTTGGGTCTTTGTTGCTGCACGTGGGCTTTCTCTAGTTGCGGCGAGCGGGGGCTACTCTTTGTTGTGGTGTCCGGGCTTCTCATTTTGGTGGCTTCTCTTGTTGTAGAGCACAGGCTCTAGGCATGCGGGCTTCAGTAGCTGTGGCTCGTGAGCTAGTTGCTCTGCCGCATGTGGGATCTTCCTGGACCGGGGCTTGAACCCGTGTCCCCTGCATTGGCAGGCGGATTCTTAACCACTGTGCCACCAGGGAAGCCCCCAATGCTGCTCTTAAAGAGTTAATTATCAATTAATAAAGGAGAAACACCTTCCCATGGCTGAACTATGGTGCCCGCCCACCATCCAGAGAATGACTGACATTTATTTGCAAGATAATTATTTGCAGTACACATAATCATAATACAAAGAACTAGCCAGTTCTGAGAGATATTTCATAGAGACCTATGGATTTCAGATTTTGCCTTGTTCTGTTTTCTTTCTCAGCATCAGAATCCTTCTGTCACAAAACAAGTAAGTAAAATAGATAAAAAGCACAGCTCTCAGGCCCAAGAGTTTGAAAACCACTGTGTAGACCAGAAAAGTCTGATGAAAATTTTCTGTCCTATATTAGAGTACCTTTTTTTCTTTAAGCATATGAATTCAACTGTTTGCCAGGCAATATGTAGCTACACATACAGTCAGAGGGATAATCTGAGTCCAGTTTTTAAGAACTCAGGCTTAAGTTCCTTGGGTCATAAGTTCATCCTCCTCAAGAATCTAGGCTACCTGGCATTGCCATCTGCCAGGATCCAACATGACTCACCTTGGAGGTTTCAGATGCTGGACATATTTAGACTTTTCAGTGATGTTCTCAGAGACAGAGTGCCAAAAAAAATACAGATGCCCTGCTTACAGTAAGCCACCCTTTCACTGCCCAGAATGCCAGTTACCTTTACCAAAGGACAGGGATGAAGAAACACTATCAAATCCTTGCTATTATGATCTCTCCTCCCCTATAGGTAATGCATGCATGCATGCATGCATGCATGTTTCATTCCATCAGTTAATATCTATTGAGAACCTACTATGTTCCAGGCACTGTTCTTAACAATGAGAAATAAGGGCCCAGCTCTTATAAAATGTACACTCAGACTTCTCTGGTGGCGCAGTGGTTAAGAATCCACCTGCCAGTGCAGGGGACACGGGTTCGAACCCTGGTCTGGGAAGATCCCACATGCCGCAGAGCAACTAAGCCCGTGCACCACAACTACTAAGCCTGTGCTCTAGAGCCCACAAGCCACAACTACTGAGCCTGCATGCCACAACTACTGAAGCCCACGTGCCTAAAGCCCATGCTCCTCAACAAGAGAAGCCACCACAATGAGAAGTCTGCGCACTGCAACGAAGAGTAGCCCCTGCTCGCTGCAACTAGAGAAAGCCCATGCACAGCAACGAAGACCCAACACAGCCAAAAACATAATAATAAATGAAATAAATAAATTAATCAATTAAAAAAAAACAACAAAAACATACACTCTACTGGGAGATGAGAGTCAATCAAGTAAATAAATAAATAATAATTCTAGATAATGACTGGGGGAAAAGAGGGTGACTAATTTCAACAAGGGAAGGCCTCTCTAACAAGGTGATATCTGACCTAAGACCTGAATAATGAGGAACTAGAAATGGGGAGATCTGGGAGAACAATGTGTTAGGGTAGTAAAACAGTGTTCCACAGTGGGCAATCAGCTAGTACAAAAACCCGAGCTAGAAATGAGCTTGGTATGTCTGAAAAATAGAAAGGCAGCTGGTGTTGTTGGAGGGTAGTAAAAAGGTGGGAGAATTACATGAGGTGAAGTTTGACAGGAGGCAGAGTCTAGATCACGCAGTATATCATAAAAACTCTAATAAAGGTTTTGTATCTTATTTTAAAGAACGAAATAATGCCATTTGCAGCAACATGGATGGACCCAGAGATTGTCATACTGACTGAAGTAAGTCAGATAAAGACATATATCATATGATGTCGCTTATATGTGGTATCTAAAAAAATGGTACAAATGCACTTATTTGCAAAATAGAAATAAAGGACTTCCCTGGTAGTGCAGTGGTTAAGAATCTGCCTGCCAATGCAGGGGACATGGGTTTGAGGCCTGGTGTGGGAAGATCCCACATGCCGTGGAGCAACTAAGCCCGTGCGCCACAACTACTGAGCCTGTGTTCTGGAACCTGCAAGCCACAACTACTGAGCCCATGCGCCACAACTACTGAAGCCCGCATGCTCTAGGGTCTGCGTGCTGCAACTACTGAAGCCTGCACGCCTACAGCCCGTGCTCCGCAACAAGAGAAGCCACTGCAATGAGAAGCCCGCGCATGGCAACAGAGAGTACCCCCACTTGCCACAACTAGAGAAAGCCCGCACACAGCAATGAAGACCCAACACAGCCAAAAATAAATAAATAATAAAATTAAAAATAAACAGAAATAGAGTCACAGACGTAGAAAACAGACTTATGGTTACCAGGGGGCAAAGTGGGGGGAGGGTTAAATTGGGAGATTGGGCTTGACATATACACACTACTATATATAAAATAGATAACTAATAAGGACCCACTGTATAGCACAGGGAACTCTACTCAGTACTCTCTAACGGACTATATGGGAAAAGAATATAAAAAAGAGTGGATATATGTACATGTATAACTGATTCACTTTGCTGTACACCTGAAACCAATACAACACTGTAAATCAAATATACGCCAATAAAAAGTAAAAAAAAAAAAAAGATTTTGTATCTTATTTTAGTTACACTGGAGGCTTTTAAGGAAAAGAGTAGGGCGCAGGGATAAAGGGGAGGGTTTATTTCACAAAGATCACTCTGACTGCCAAGACAATTCACTGGGGGAAAGAATAACCTTTTCAACAAATGGGGCTGGTACAACTGAATATCCACATGCAGAAGAATAAAGTTGGATCCCTTCCCCAAACCATATACACAAATCAACTCAAAATGGATCATACTCCTAAATTAAGCACTAAAACTATATACTCTATACTTACATACTTTATATATTATAAATATACAAAGAACTCTTAGGACCCAGTAACAAAAAGACAAATAGCCCAATTAAAAATGGGCAAGAGATCTGCAGATATTTCTCTAAAGAAGATATACAAATGGCTCATAAGCACATGAAAAGATGATCAACATCATTAGTCATTAGAGAAATGCAAACAAATCCACACTGAGATACAACTTTACACCTACTAGGATGGCTGTAATCAAAAAGATAACAATAACAAGTGTTGGTGAGGATGTGGACTCAGCTTCGTAGTTGGCCTCCAACTCCATGAAATTATAGTCAGAAGTCTTGGGCAGATTTAGCAGTCTGGAGGACTGTGCTCTTAACCTCACAATGTGGCTAATTTCATGTAAAAGCACAAAAACATAAGTATCAGAAAATATAAATCTAGATTAATTTGCCAAATTAATAGATTTTTACTATATTTGTGTTCATATAATTTAAGATTTTCTACTTACCTGAGGGTCCACTAGCCATCCATGGTACAAAGGAATATCAAGAAGATCAAATACTATGCATTCTGGTGTATATTCAAACACTCGAACACCAGTGAATTTTACATTTACATCCAAGCCTGTCTGTAGTTTGTGCAGTACTGCCATAGCATCACTCATATTCTGAAAACAGAAAGGGGAAGAGAAAAAATGAGGAAAATCAAACAACAACAAAAAAGATATTTAAATGCAGGCACATTTACTACAAATTTTCCATTTTATCCAATTTATTCATCCCTTCAATTTTTATTATTAAGTACCTACTATGTGCCAGGCACTAGTATGAGTTCTAACGATAAAATAGTGGATAAAACAAAGTTCCTGATCTCATGGAACTAACTACTATGAGAGACAAATACATAAATTATAAAGTCAAGTATTAGTAAGAAAAATTGAACAGGATAAGGATGTACAGAGTGAGAGGGGTGAGGGACCTATTTTTAGACCAGGAAGTCCAAAGACAAAATTTCTAGTCAAAGAGGAAGGCCTCTCCCACTTCTAGGTATATTCCTAAAAGAATTGAAAGAATTTAAAGCATCGTCTTGAAGAGAGATATGTGTACACCCATATGCATTGCAGCATTATTCACAACAGCCAAGAGGTGGAAGCAGCTCAAATGTTCATTAACAGATAAATGGATAAAGGGAACATAGTATACATATACAATGGAATATTATTCAGCCTTAAAAAAAAAAAGAAGGAAATCCTATTACATGCTACAACATGGATGAAACTTGAGGACATTATGCTGAGTGAAATAAGCTGCTGCAAAAGAACAAATACTGTATGACTCCACTTATGTGAGATATCTAGAGTAGTCAAAATCATGGAAATAGAAAGTAGAATGGTACTTGTCAGGAGCTGGAGGGAGGGAGATCTGGAGAGTTGTTCAACGAGTATAGAATTTTAGTTTTACAAGATGAAAATGTCCTAGAGATGTTACACAAGAATATAAATACAGTTAACACGACAAAACTGTACACTTAAAAATGGTTAAGAGAGTAAATTTTATATTACGTTTTTTAACCACAATTTAAAAAAAAGAAAGAAAGAAAAAGAAATGAGCTATCAAGCCATGAACAGACATGGAGAAAATTTACATGTACATTACTAAGTGAAAGAAGCCAATCTGAAATATATTGTATGATTCCAAATGACACAGTGGGAAAAGACAAAACGATGGAGACAGTAAAAAGATCAGTGGTTGCCAGGGGTTAGGAGGAGGGAGGGATGTACTGGCAGAGCACTGCGGATTTTTACGGCAGTGAAAACTATTCTGTAGGATACTATAAAGGTGGATACATGTCATTATACATTTCTCAAAACCCAAAGAATGTATAAACACCAAGAGTGAACCCTAATGTAAACTATGGACTTTGGGTAATAATTATGTATCAATGTAAATGGTGGGAGATGAAGTCTGAGAGAAAGAGGCTGGATCACAAAGACTTGTTGGTCAAATTAAAGAGTCGTTCTGTCCACATCAGTTTTCTCAATAAACACGGTCATGTAAGTGTGTAATGAAGACTATTTTAAAACATGTTTTTCTAAACGCTTTAATATATTAAATATGGACATAATTTAGAGGGTATATTTGATGGAACAAATAAAAACCAATATATAAAATTTGATAAAATTTTATTGAACCCCTACTGTTAATCAGACACTGTGCTACATACTAAAGATATAAAATAGCAGTAGACTATAGCCTACTGGAGGGCTTATAGTAGAAAGGGTGAACATGAAATAAATCCTTTTATATTAAAATTAGGGACTCTCACTGAAATCTGAGAAGGACAAATTTAGGTCATAATAACAAAGTTCTGTTTTACCAATTAACTTATAAAATTCCATGCTAAGAGACTATACAGACTGAAAACAAATTATTCAAATGTTTTAAATTTATGAATGAAGAACTTATAACAGGATAACACTGTTATATACTCTTTGGCTTTTGTCAGTTTCACCTCTAATAAGTATAATCCCCTAAAACAATATATTTTCTCAGTCTTCCTAAAAGTTGAACCCTTGAAAACAGTCAGCTCACATTTATTTCCTTTCAGTGTTTTAAAACTTCTCCTAAAGTCATAACAATGATGAATGTGAGAAAATAGTAACAATAATGAGCCACTGTAGGATTATAGCTCTACTATTGATACTACTGATTTTTTTCTGCTATTTGTTAAATTCTTAGTTGCCAATCATCCAGTTTCCTTCAGGGGGAAGTATAATTTCTAACAGCTCCTGGACTCAAGCTTATACCTTTATGTATCTTCTACATTTTTAATAGATTATATAATGTTAAAATAACTAAGTTAATACACTTAATAATCTCCATAAATAAAACTGATAAAAATAAACAAATTTATAAACAAAGAGTTAAAAAGAGTATTTTGCCATCTTGTTCCTGAATCCAAATGGGTGCTTACAAGAAAGGATTACTACTCCTTTAAGCCAGTAGTTCAACTGTTTCTTAGAATTTTTCTTTAATGTACCGTTAACGTGGTGAAATTTTTAATTTAAATATAAGATATATTTTAAAAATATATTTGCAGTCATATAAAAACCTGTCATAAACACACACACACACACACAGTATTTTCTTGTGTTGTCATCATTAAGCAAAACTGAAAAAAATATGCTCTTTGTTTATATTATGATTTCTGGTAAAAGGGTTTTTAATTAGGAAGACTGCAGCTGTGCATTGGTCTTTCTAAAATTTAGGCTTAAACATTTCTGCTCACACAAAACCATACAAAAAGAACATTGTTACATCACACCTGTGGAACGTTAAACACCAGCTTAGACTCAGTCTTATCAGCTTGGTACATACTATCCTCAAAACTAATGGTAATGCAATCACAATACCTTATAAATAGTTTTAGAGCTTATTTTAAATGCAGGGTACTTTCTGTCTGACATGTTTATAAGAAATGCAAGTGGTTGTTAGTGTCTGTTTCAACTTTGAAGCAAAACTTCACTTCCAATCATTTTCCAAGAGTCTAGATCACCTTAATGGAAACATATCCTGAGACTGCAAAACAGACTTGAAACAAAGGGCTGATATCATTTGCAAATACTCATCACTCAAGATTTTCTCAAAAAACAAATACCGTACGCTAACACATATATATGGAATAAAAAAAAAATGGTTCTGATGAACCTAGGGGCAGGACAGGAATAAAGACGCAGACATAGAGAATGGACTTGAGGACATGGGGATGGGGAAGGGTAACCTGGGACGAAGTGAGAGAGTAGCACTGACATATATACTCTACCAAATGTAAAATAGATAGCTAGTGGGAAGCAGCTGCATAGCACAGGGAGATCAGCTTGGTGCTTTGTGACCACCCAGAACGGTGGGATAGGGAGGGTGGGAGGGAGACGCAAGAGGGAGGGGATATGGGGATATATGTATACATATAGCTGATTCACTTTGTTATACAGCAGAAACTAACACAACATTGTAAAGCAATTATACTTCAAATAAAGATGTTAAAATAAATAAATAAATAAAAAATATTTTCTCAAGACTGTGCAACAGAAATAAAATGAATTTTGAGGTTAATGTGAAACTGCAACTACGATCCATAATTTCTAATTTCAAGTTTTTGTATTAATCGTAATAGCCTTGTTGATTTCAATAAGAAATGATACAAATTTGATAAATAAACGATATAAATTTAACCATAACACTTTATAATTATAAAATATTTACTGGTTTTATATGTTGAAGGTTAGCCTAAGATTTCATTTGAAAAGAAGTTTCCATTGTGAAAAATGTTTGGAAATCCTTGCTTTAAGCTACAAATTCCGATAGAATTTAAATGTTTTAGCATACCTATTTGGCTTTAGCTATGGATTTCCTACCTTACACAGAGATGCAATGCAACATACTGGCTTTTCCATTTTATTAGGACTAGATTATCTGAACATTCAAATTCAAGAAATTTTGCAATACCAAATGAATTTTGTTTTCTTTTTGCCATTTGGATACTGGTGAAAGTATGTAGTAAGGGTTACTTTGAAAGTAAACATAAAGGTTCCAATGATGTCTGTTTCTTCCCTGCCTGATACTTCTTCCACTGTAAGAACCTGACTTCTTCTTGACTTCCATTGTCAAACAAAGGAAGAATACTGAAGAAAATGAAGCTCTGCTTGCTTTCTTACAGCTCCAATAATTTTGAGCCCAGTGGTCCCCTCCTATATTACAGAATAGTATCTCTAAAGAACATGCCAAGCAATGTAGACACATTGAAACTATGAAACAGCAGATTTAGTCCTAATGACATACCCCAGACATCATTTGCTGAACTGTTTCCTACATATAATTTAATTGTAAAATATACACAAATGAGGAAAGATAAACCAATAACAAATTCACTTGAAAGTCAATTTTTTCAAGGAAAATACCAAGTTATCATTCTACATAGGTGGGTAGAACAATATCTATGTTTCATTCTACATTGCATATAGGTTCACATAAAAGAGAGATCAGCAAAGTATGGCCTGTGGGTCAAATAAGGCTGTGAGCTAAGAATGGTTTTTACATTTTTAAAAGGGTGTAAAAAGAGAAAACAAAGAATATGCTCAAAAAGCCACTGAGACTCCCTCTTGCAAGAGCACCGGAATCACAACCAACTGCTGAACAATCATGGACAGGAAGACACTGGAACTCACCAAAAAAGATACTCCACATCCAAAGACGAAGGAGAAGCCGCAGTGAGACGGTAGGAGGGGCGCAATCACAATAAAATCAAATCCCGTAACTGCTGGGTGGGTGACTCACAGACTGGAGAACACTTATACCACAGAAGTCCACCCACTGCAGTGAGGGTTCTGAGTCCACATCAGGCTTCCCAACCTGGGGGTCCAGCAACGGGAGGAGGAATTCCTAGAGAATCAGACTTTGAAGGCTAGCGGGATTTGATTGCAGGACTTTGACAGGACTGGGGAAACAGAGACTCCACTCTTGGAGGGCACACACAAAGTAGTGTGCACATCGGGACCCAGGGGAAGGAGCAGTGACCCCAGAGGAGACTGAACCAGACCTACCTGCTAGTGTTGGAGGGTCTCCTGCAGAGGTGGGAGGTGGCTGTGGCTTACTGTGGGGACAGGGGCACTGGCAGCAGAAGTTATGGGAAGTACTCCTTGGCGTGAGCCCTCCCAGAGTCTGCCATTAGCCCCACCAAAGAGCCAGGTAGGCTCCAGTGCTGGGTCGCCTTAGGCCAAACAACCAACAGGGAGGGAACCCAGCCCCACCCATCAGCAGACAAGTGGATTAAAGTTTTACTGAGATCTGCCCACCAGAGCAACACCCAGCTCTACCCACCACCAGTCCCTCCCATCAGGAAGCTTGCACAAGCCTCTTAGATAGCCTCATCCACCACAGAGCAGACAGCAGAAGCAAGAAGAACTACAATTCTGCAGCCTGTGGAAGGAAAACCACATTCACAGAAAGATAGACAAAATGAAAAGGCAGAGGACTTTGTACCAGATGAAGGAACAAGATAAAACCCCAGGAAAACAACTAAATGAAGTGGAGACAGGCAACCTTCCAGAAAAAGAATTCAGAATAATGATAGTGAAGATGATCCAGGACCTCGGAAAAAGAATGGAGGCAAAGATCAAGAAGATGCAAGAAATGTTTAACAAAGGCCTAGAAGAATTAAAGAACAAACACCTAGAAGAGTTAAAAAACAAACAAACAGAGATGAACAATACAATAACTGAAACGAAAAATACACTAGAAGGAATCAATAGCAGAATAACTGAGGCAGAAGAACTGATAAGTGGCCTGGAAGACAGAATGGTGGAATTCACTGCCATGGAACAGAATAAAGAAAAAAGAATGAAAAGAAATGAAGACAGCCTAAGAGACCTCTGGGACAACATTAAACGCAACAACATTCGCATTATAGGGGTCCCATAAGGAGAAGAGAGAGAGAAAGGATCCAAGAAAATATGTGAAGAGATTATAGTCAAAAACTTCCCTAACATGGGAAATAGCCACCCAAGTATAGGAAGTGCAGAAAGTCCCAGGCAGGATAAACCCAAGGAGAAACACGCCGACACACATAGTAATCAAATTGACAAAAATTAAAGACAAAGAAAAATTATTGAAAGCAACAAGGGAAAAACGACAAATAACATACAAGGGAACTCCATAAGGTTAACAGCTGATTTCTCAGCAGAAACTCTACAAGCCAGAAGGGAGTGGCACAATATATTTAAAGTGATGAAAGGGAAGAACATACAACCAAGATTACTCTACCTGGCAAGGATCTCATCCAGATTCAATGGAGAAATCAAAAGCTTTACAGACAAGCAAAAGCTAGGAGAATTCAGCACTACCAAACCAGCTCTACAACAAATGCTAAAGGAACTTCTCTAAGTGGGAAACACAAGAGAAGAAAAGGACCTACAAAAACAAACCCAAAACAGTTAAGAAAATGGTAATAGGAACATACATATTGATAATTACCTTAAACATGAATGGATTAAATGCTCCACCCAAAAGACACAGGCTCGCTGAATGGTTACAAAAACAAGACCCATATATATGCTGTCTACAAGAGACCCACTTCAGACCTAGGGACACATACAGACTGAAAGTGAGGGGATGGAAAAAGATATTCCATGCAAATGGAAATCAAAAGAAAGCTGGAGTAGCAATACTCATATCAGATAAAATAGACTTTAAAATAAAGAATGTTACAAGAGACAAGGAAGGACACTGCATAATGATCAAGGGATCAATCCAAGAAGAAGATATAACAATTGTAAATATATATGCACCCAACACAGGAGCACCTCAATACGTAAGGCAACTGCTAACAGCTATAAAAGAGGAAATCGACAGTAACAAAATAATAGTGGGGGACTTTTAACACCTCATTTACACCAATGGACAGATCATCCCAACAGAAAATTAATAAGGAAACACAAGCTTTAAATGATACAATAGACCAGATAGAGTTAATTGATATTTATAGGACATTCCATCCAAAAATAGCAGATTACACTTTCTTCTCAAGTGCACACGGAACATTCTCCAGGATTGATCACATTGTGGGTCACAAATCAAGCCTGGGTAAATTTAAGAAAATTGAAATCATATCAAGCATCTTTTCCGACCACAACGCTATGAGATTAGAAATCAGTTACAGCAAAAAAAACATAAAAAACACAAACACATGGAGGGTAAACAATACGTTACTAAATAACTAAGAGATCACTGAAGAAATTAAAGAGGAAATCAGAAAATATCTACAGACAAATTACAATGAAAACATGACAATCCAAAACCTATGGGATGCAGCAAAAGCAGTTGGGATTGACATATATACACTAATATGTATAAAATGGATAACCAATAAGAACCTGATATAAAAAAAATTTTTTTTTTAAAAGATGACACAAACAGATGGAGAGATATACCATGTTCTTGGATTGGAAGAATCAATATTGTTAAAATGACTATACTACCCAAAGCAATCTACAGATTCAATGCAATCCCTATCAAATTACCAATGGCATTTTTTACAGAACTAGAACAAAAAATCTTAAAATTTGTATGGAGACCCAAAAGACCCCGAATAGTCAAAGCAGTCTTGAGGCAAAAAAATGGAGCTGGAGGAATCAGACTCCCGGACTTAAGACTATACTACAAAGCTACGGTAATCAAGACAATATGGTACTGGCACAAAAACAGAAATATATATCAATGGAACAGGATAGAAAGCCCAAAGATAAACCCACGCACCTATGGTCAACTAATCTATGACAAAGCAGGCCAGGATATACAATGGAGAAAAGACAGTCTCTTCAATAAGTGGTGCTGGGAAAACTGGACAGCTATATGTAAAAGAATGAAATTAGAACACTCCCTAACACCATACACAAAAATAAACTCAAAATGGATTAAAGACCTAAATGTAAGGCCAGACACTATAAAACTCTTAGAAGAAAACATAGGAAGAACACTCTTTGACATAAATCACAGCAAGATCTTTTTTGATCCACCTCCTAGAGTAATGGAAATAAAAATAAACAAATGGGACCTAATGAGACTTAAGAGCTTTGCAAAGCAAAGGAAACCACAAACAAGACAAAAAGACAACCTTCAGAATGGGAGAAAATATTTGCAAACAAATCAACGGACAAAGGATTAATCTCCAAAATATATAAACAGCTCATTCAGCTCAATATTAAAGAAACAAACAACCCAATCCAAAAATGGGCAGAAGACCTAAATAGACATTTCTCCAAAGAAGACATACAGACAGCCACGAAGCACATGAAAAGATGCTCAACATCACTAATTATTAGAGAAATGCAAATCAAAACTACAATGAGGTATCACCTCGCACCAGTTAGAATGGGCATCATCAGAAAATCTAGAAACAATAAATGCTGGAGAGGGTGTGGAGAAAAGGGAAACCTCTTGCACTGTTGGTGGGAATGTAAATTGGTACAGGCACTATGGAGAACAGTATGGAGGTTCCTTAAAAAACTAAAAATAGAACTACCATACAACCCAGCAATCCCACTACTGGGCATATACCCTGAGAAAACCATAATTCAAAAAGACACATGCACCCCAATGTTCATTGCAGCACTATGTACAATAGCCAGGTCATGGAAGCAACCTAAATGCCCATCGACAGATGAATGGATAAAGAAGATGTGGTACATATATACAATGGAATATTACTCAGCCATAAAAAGGAACAAAACTGGGTCATTTGTAGAGACGTGGATGGATCTAGAGACTGTCATACAGAGTGAAGTAAGTCAGAAAGAGAAAAACATATCGTATATTAACGCATATATGTGGAACCTATAAAAATGGTACAGATGAACCGGTTTGCAAGGCAGAAATAGAGACACAGATGTAGAGAACAAACGTATGGACACCAAGGGGGGAATGTGGGGGTGGGGTGGGGTGGTGGTGGTGTGATGAATTGGGAGATTGGGATTGACATATATACACTAATATGTATAAAATAGATAACTAATAAGAACCTGCTTTATAAAAAAATAAATAAAATTCAAAAATTCAAAAAAAAAAAGCCACTGATAGAGACCAATGAATATATCTGTAAGTAAAAATTAACTATATTAATATAACAAAAATTGTATCTATTACCTGCTCATAGTTTAAACGTTGAATTTCTGAAATTTCTTTTGGCTTTGTATCAAGCATGTAATCTCCTGTAAAAAGAAATTGTAAAGTTGCCTTTTAAAAATATTACTTTTTTTCTAATTACAAAGGTAATATGTTTTAATTATAAATTGTAGCAATAGGTAACATAAAATATTGATCCCCCCCCCATTCAGAGAATGTCAATGTTAACTGTTAGCTAAGGTCTCACATATTTTTTTCAGTGTACATCCTATGTTTTGAACTTTCTTTTTCTTTCTCCTTACATTTAAGCATCTTTACATGTCACTACAATAAAGCTCTAAAAGGTTTTTACCAAGTTTCACTGCTATCAGCAAGATAACTATTACCCCAAATACCTTTCCAAGAATGGGTGTCATCAGTCTTCTAAATGTTTGTCATTCTTAGAAGTAAGCAAAAATTTTTTTTGCATTTAAAAAATTGGTATCTTAGTGGTTACCAGTGAGGAGAGGGGAGAGAGAGAGGCAAGAAAGGGGTATGGAATTGAGATACAAACTACTATGTATAAAATATATAAGCAACAAGAATATATTGTATAGCACAGGGAATTATAGCCATTATCTTGTAATAGCTTTTAATAGAGTGTAATCTGTAAAAATACTGAATCACTATGCTGTACACCTGAAACTAATAAAATACTGTAAAGCAACTATACTTCCCCCAAATTGATATATTTTTATACATGTATTTTCATTTGGTATCACCTTTTTAATATATAAATGACTTTTTAAAAAATAAATTTATTTACTTATTTATTTTTGGCTGCATTGGGTCTTCGTTGCTGCACGCGGGCTTTCTCTAGTTGCGGCGAGTGGGGGCTACTCTTCATTGCAGTGCGCGGCGTTCTTATTGCGGTGGCTGCTCTTGTTGCAGAGCACAGGCTCTAGGCGTGCAGGCTTCAGTAGTTGTGGCATACGGGCTCAGTAGTTGTGACTTGCGGTCTCTAGAGTGCAGGCTCAGTAGTTGCGGCACGTGGGCTTAGTTGCTCTGCGGCATGTGGGATCTTCCCAGCCCAGGGCTTGAACCTGTGTTCCCTGCATTGGCAGGCGGATTCTTAACCACTGTGCTACCAGGGAAGCCCCTATAAATGACTTTTAGTATAAGTGATACCTTTTAAATATATGTAGCATCATTTTAATATATGCAGTAACTTTTTATCCATGTTTTGCCTTTTTAACTATGTATTAATTATATATACTTTTCTTTGAATTGCCTGCCTATACAAGTATCATTTTTTTTTTTTTTACTGAACCATAAAAGCTCTTTTTCAGTTGGAGGAATTAGAACATTTCCTGTTATACATGGTAAATTTTTTTTTTCCCATAATGGCTTCTGACTTTATGGTGATGTTTTCTGCCTACTTTTCACCATACAGAAATATTTAATTTCAGTATAGTCAAATTCTTCTATTATAGCTTCTGGGTTTGATGGGTTTGATGTCATGTTAGAAAGATTTTCACCTCTTCAGAGTATACAAACATTCACATATACTTTCTTCATGTAATTTTATGTGTCTTTTTTTACGTTTAAATCTTTAATTTATCTGGAATTAATTTTGATATAAACAGTGATACATGGAACTAACTTCTCAGCCAGCCTCCCAAATCACTAAGTTGATAAACTGTTTAACTTTTATTTTCAAATTCAAAATAAACTTCTGAAGACTGCATCAAGTATTCTTTTAGGGACTTCCCTGGTGGCACAGTGGTTAATAATCCGCCTGCTAGTGCAGGGGACATGGGTTCGAGCCCTGGTCCGGGAAGATCCCAACTAAGCTCATGCGCCACAACTACTGAGCCTGCGCTCTGGAGCCTGTGAGCCACAACTACTAAGCCGACGAGCCACAACTACTGAAGCCCATGCGCTTAGAGCCTGTGCTCTGCAACAAGAGAAGCCACCACAAATGAGAAGCCCATGCACCGCAACAAAGATTAGCCCCTGCTTGCTACAACTAGAGAAAGCTGCGCACAGCAACGAAGACCCAATGCAGCCAAAGATAAATAAATAAATAAATAAGTTTAAAAAAAGTGTTCTTTTAATCTCTCCAACTCTGATAATAAAGGAATTCCTATGAACATCAATATATTATTATTTTTGCTTTTATTTAGAACTTTAAGATGGCAACATCTAACTAATAACAATTTTATTCCACCATAGGTACAGGAACTCTAAATCACTAAATTAATTCATTCACAGAAATATATAAGCAAGGGTATTTAACAAATATTTTTGAATCCTTACTATACATGGCACATTGTATATTTACATGTTGAGATTTTAATATAGCATTTAACTGAAAACTACGCTTTGAGTAAATTTTATACATTATTTATTCAAATAATTGAGAACATATTTGCTATACTTGTATCCTATATCTCATTTAAGTTCTGTATTTATCCTGATAAAAGACTGTAGTGTATGCTTTCCTACAACTTTAATAGGGTCAGGATGCAGAACATTACATAATTCAATACTAAATGACCCTAGATATGCTATCATAGATTAAAGCTTAGGTGCTAAGAATAGAATAATTATTGGGAAAGACTCAGATAAGCAACTCCTCTTTTCCTGAGGTCAGAAAAGATCTTTAGACAAGAGAAGAATGGCCTGACTAAGGGAGGCAGCCTCTCTGATGGACCTCAGTGAGCCCTATAGCCTGGTATTCATACCTTTGTATAATCACCTTCCCTTGAGTGTGGACTGGATTCACTTCTAGTGAATCAAATACAACAGAATTAATGAAATGTCACTTACAAAATTATAAAAGAAAATATTGTGTTGTTTGTCATGGTGCTTTCTCATTTGTTCACTCTGAGGAATGCCACCTGCCATGTTGTGAGCTGCCTTTTGGAGATGCCCACGGCAAGGAACTGAAGGAAGCCTCTAGAGAGAGAGCCACAGAGAGCCACAGTCAATGAGGAACTGAGAACCTCGGTCCAACAACTTGTGAGGAACTGAATCCTGCCAACAACCAAGTGAGTAAGCTCGGAAGCAGATCCTCCTCAGTTGGGCCTGGAGATAAGACTGCAGCCCCAACTGACACACTGACTGCAACCTCATGAGAGACCTTAAGCCAGAGTCACTTAGCCACACCGAGATTCCTGACCTACAGATACTGTGTGATAATAAACGTTCATTGTTCTAAGTGACTAAATTTTGGGGTGATATGAAACAATAGACATCTGTATTTTTAGGAAAGTTTGTAATAGAGAATTAGATATTTTTAAAAGACTGATTTTGAGTTTTTAAGGGAGCATCTTTCAGTTTTAGATATCCAAATAAATCATCTCTTAAGAATTCTGTCTAGCTTATCTAACCTTTATAACAAAATTGGTCAACAATACTACTTCAATCAAAAATATTTATTGAGGGACTTCCCTGGTGGTGCAGTGGTTAAGAATCTGCCTTCCAATGCAGGGGATGCAGGTTCGATCCCTGGTCGGGGAACTAACTAAGATCCCACATGCCGTGGGGCAACTAAAACCACACGCCACGACTACTGAGCCCGCACACTCTAGAGCCCGTGCGCCACAACTAGAGAGCACTCATGCTGCAACTACTGAGCCCATGGGCTCTGGAGCCCGCGTGCCACAACTAGAGAGCTCACACGCTGCAACTACTGAGCCTGCGTGCCCTGGAGCCCGCACGCTGCAGTGAAGAGCCTGTGTGCTGCAAAGAAAGATCCCACCTGCTGCAACGAAGATCCTGCATGCCGCAACTAAGACCTGACACAGCCAAATAAATAAATAAATAAAACATTTAAAAAAAAACAGTATTTATTGAAAGTCTATTCCGTGTTTAGCAACAGGTTAATGTGTTTGGAAATGAGTGTTTCCCTTAAAAAACTAATAATTTGGTTGGGCAAAGAACATACAGGAAACAGAATAAAATAACAATAAGGTATAATAGAGTGTAAAATGTAATAAATGCCTTAAGTACCAAGTGATTTTGAAAAGAAATATTGATAAAGCCTGTAGCACTTAGAAATATCCTTTGTAGGGGGTAGTATCTAAAGCGGATTCAGAAAAATCGGCAGAACTTGCCAAGGCAGTGAGGGGAAAAAGCATTCTTTGAGGGAGAAAGAATGATGGGAAAAGCAAATATAAGAAACATCATGCTATATTGGCAGTTTATAAGGAGGTTTATACATAAGATTTATGTTGCAGAGTGGTGGGAAATATGGCTGGATGGGTAACCTTGATCAGATTATAGAAAATCATAAATAATACATCAGTAAGTTTGGCTGCTTGTGAAAGATCGTAAGGGAATCTTTCTGTTTTTAAGTAGACAAGTGAAGGATGAAATTGGTGCTTTAAGAAGATAACACTGATATGTAGGCTAATTTGGAGAGTAGAGGAAACAAAAGAGCTTGCAATAAATCACATTCCGAAGTACCAGTATACAGAGAGAGGAAAGAATTTCAAAGAAAGAATCCATAAGACTTTGCTATTAATGGGATATTTCAGACAAACAGAAATTAAGAAACAAAAACCTGACAGCTACATTAGGCCAAAAAAGGAAGAGGGTTTCGCAGTAGGTAGTAGGTAACTTATCCCAGGTGAGCATTTGGAAAAGAGGAGACACAGTCAACTGTGGGCAAAATTAAAATGCTTCAACATTGACCTCCTTTTATAGTATTTATGTTCAAAAGATAAAATAAATTATCTTTTAAAAAGTCAGACAGCACCATCATCCCAACAACTATTTTCCTTACTATAATACGATGCTAGTCTCACCATCATACAAACTGTCTTGGATGGTTAAAATCATAGTGTATATTCTAGTTTGTGTTGTGCTTTTTTACCTCATCTTCCTAACCATTTTCTGCCTTCCACCTACACTTCTTCCCCACTTTATTAGACCTCCTAGCACTTACTAGGAGCTTTCATGTTGCTTTCTTGAGGCCAAAGCCCTCCAACAAGCCATGTCCATGTTTGGCCCTGCTCTAATACTCCAGTAATAGAAATTTCCAAATTAAAATTCCCTCCTCCTCTAACCTTTGACAATCAAAATTCCCATTCCCTGTAGTTCCTCAGCTAGGTACTAGGAAAACCTTTAATGGTTTCTTTACAATCTTTCTGCTAGTGTTTGCTTATTAATGAAAAAGTATCCCTGGTTCCCCCAGAGAACTGGAGTAATCTCAAGAGAACAAAATCCAAATAGCTTAGAAAATTAAACAATTTGTTTTGGCAGGATTGGCTTTAAATAAAGTTTACTTTTGGCGAGGCAGAGTTTTCAGAATCTCTCTTCTCACATTATTCTTGCTCACTTCTCTCCCACCTTCCATTAGGATCATAGTACTTTCATGCTGTCCCTGTAGATGAGTCTCCTCACCCAGGACTTCCAAACCTCTTTAGCTACCCTAAATCTAAATATTACTTCATCAATTTTTCTTTTTCCCTATAATTTAAAAAATTCTCTACCCTATGTCCTGCTTCCTCAGGGATTTTTAAAATCTAACAGATAAATTTAAGATACCAAGATGCACTAATTATTTTCTTTCCAAGAAAAATACCATGTTAACATTTTCTTAGTACATTTATGCAGCCACATTGACTGTATTGTTGACACCTCCAAATAACTTGTCCACAGTACATGATCAGCAAATATTTGCTGGATAAGAAAAAGGAAAAATAAAAGGAAGAGACAAGTAGTAGGAATTTAAAATACTCTATCAAAAACACTTGAGTGGTGGAAAGGGAGAAGGGATATACTTTTGAGAATACTAGCCTTTCAGCATTTAAAAAATCATATTAGAAGGTGTCTAGATGGAGAGAACACATTATTTAATCTTTCTGAGCTTTGGTTACCTCATCTGTAAAATGAAGAGGTATTATAATTTATGATGCTTTTATTTCCACTCCTATCTTACCCTTTTATACTATTAGTACCTCCATTCATATGCCCTCTGTCTCTGCTCATGGGTCTCTGCCATTACAACTGCATTCTTTAGCTACGGGAACTAACAGCAAAAGAGCTCATTTTGTCTCAGAAGGTAGAATAGAAAAAGGCAAGTAGAGTGATGGTAATAACTAGCAGGCAAGAGGTTAGGTAAATGGCATCAGTCTATGATAGCACAGACAGCAGAGCCAGGATGACATAAGAAGCTGTGGAGTGGCAGCACAGTTTAAGGTTAGCACTGTCCAACAGAAATATAATGCAAGCCACAAATGCAAGCCCATATGTAACTTTAAATTTTTAGTAGCCACATTAAAAAAAGTAAAAAGAAAGAAGTAAAATTAATTTTAATAATATATTTTATTTAGCCCAGTATATTAAACGTCACCCCTGCTGAAACTTCCCCCCCCCCCCACCCCGTGGAAAAATTGTCTTCTACAAAACCAGTCCCTGGTGCCAAAAAGTTTGGGGACCGCTGCTCTAACCCATGCATTTCAGCAGGGGTGATGTTACCCCCAAGGGGGCAAAAACTGATTCTTGGAGGGTAGGGACAAAAGTATCTTAGATATTATAATGTTCTGTGGCCTTCAAAGGGCCACAGAACATGAAGAGACATACAGTATATCTGTGGTATTAAAATTTCCTGGAGTGAGTGATTAGGACAAAGATATCTACAAAGGCTCCTTAGGGGGGCAATACTGAAAAAAGGTGGAGAAACACTGCTCTACCCAATCTGTGCATGCTGGGAAACTTTAGGAGATGATCCTGGACCCACGTCTCTTCTCTATACTTTCTCTCTTAATGATCTCATCAATTTCCACAGATTTAAATACCATTTTTATACTAATGACTCCTAAATTCCTATCTTGAATTTCAGTGTCCTCTGGAACTCATGGTCTCTCAAATCTTCTAAGTATTTTCTTTTCTTAATGTTTCCTTCATCTTCTGCCTAAATGAAATTTGGCTCTGCCTTGATGACACTGCAGCCCTCTCAAGTGATGTCTTTTCTCTCTCATGCTTCTTTACCGGTGAGCCTGGAGGTGGATCTACTTGCTCCTATGGTCATTCTTTCTCTCCCTCCTCCCTAAGACTCCTGAGTTTTAAAACTCATGCTATCATATAATACTACCCATTATCCACCCACCTGGTTATAGTTCTCTACCAACTTTCAGGTCAATCTGCCTCATTCCTAGCTCACTACCTCTCTATAACAAAAATCCTGCCATAATTTTTGATAATTTCGATACTCATAGAGATGACCCATCTAATACCCTGGACTTTCTGTTTCTTGACCTCTTTTCCAACAAAAATCTTATATTCCACCTTATCTCAGAAACTCATTCCCTATGATCATATGACTTTGTTATCACCAGGCTCCAAAAATTCTTCAGCTGTATCAGGGCCTACAATCCACTAAATCCCATCACATTTTTCTTCAACATATTTATATCCTCATTTCCTCTTTATGCAACTTAAATATTATAGCTCATCATTATAACCACTCTCTACACATACCTTCAATTTCCTAGTCTCTTTCTTCAACATACTCACTTGGCAAAAACCCAGCTCTGGTTAAATCCTGCTCCTCCACTATTCAGGCCTATACTCATGCAGCTGAGTGTGACTGAAGAAATCATACCGCCAATGTTGGCTGGTCTCACTAACCCCAGTGGTAATGCCCAGGAATCATACTTCATCTCCCCATTCACCTCCAACTTGTCTAGGCAACTATTTTATACCTTCCTTCTCATCTTCAACAACTCCTCCTTCATCTTCACTCTCAGCTGATGACCTGGTTTCCCGTTTCACTGAGAAAATAGAAGCACTCAAAAGACCTTCTATAAGTTACCACGCCCACATCTGTCCACCTACCTGCATCTATTTTTAATACATTCTATCTTCCCTCCTATTGCTAAGGATAAAGTATCTGTACTGCTTAAGACTAATACTTCTATTTGTCTAAAATACTCTTTTCAATTCCTTTCCTTCAATTTTCTCTTTTTAAAAACAGCTTTATAGAAATGTAATTCACATACCATATAATTAACCCATTTAAAGTGTAGAGTTCAATGTTTTTAAAGTATATTAATAGGATTGTGAAATTATCATCATGATCTAATTTTAGAACATTTTGGTCTCCCCTTAAAGAAACTCTATACCCATTAGCAGTCAATCTCTATTTCCCCCTTATATTCCCTAGTCTTAAGCAACCCCTAATCTACTTTCTGTCTCTAAATTTGCCTATTCTGGACATTTGATATAAATGGAATCATATAATAAGTGGTATTTTGTGACTTGGCTTCTTTGACTTAGCATAATGTCTTTAAGTTTATCCATATTACAGCATGTATCAATACATTCCTTTTTATGGCTGAATAATGTTTCACTATACGGATATACCACAGTTTGTTTATCCAGTCATCAGTTGATGGCTATCTGGGTTGTTTCCACTTTTAGGCTATTATTAATAATGCTGCTATGAACATTCCTGTACAAGTTTTTGTGTGAACATGTGTTTTTACTTCTCTTGGGTAAAGTTGTAGGACCATAGGTAATTCTATATTTAGCTTTCTAAGGAACTGACAAACTGTTTTCCACAGTAGCTTCATTATGTTACATTCCTACTGGCTATGTACACTGTAAGGGCTTCTAATTTTCCCCTGTGCCCACTCCAGTCAGGTTTTTATCCTGTGGACTCGTTGAAGTTACCAATTACCTCCTTATGGCTCAATCAATGGTCAATTTTCAGCCTTCATCCTGCATGGCCTATTAGCAGCATTTGATTCAACTAATCTCTAACTCTTCATTGAAACTCTTCATTTAGATTCTAGGAAATCAGTCTTCGGTTTTTCCTCTACATAGTTGAGCTTCTACCCATTCTTCCTCTTCCTCAGCTTCTAATCACTGGCACATCCAGGATTCAGTCCACTGATCTCTTCCCTTCTCTATCTACATTCATATTATTTGTGACTCAGTCTAACTGTCATTTATATATGTTGTCTGTTCCCAAATGTGTATTTACAGGCTAGATCTGTGCTGTCCAATACAATAACTAGTAGTGACATGTGGCTGTATAAATTTAAATTTAATTAATTAATAAAATTTAATTTAATTTAATTTAAATTTAATTTAATATTCAGTTCCTCAGTCACATTAGCTATATTTTAAGATATCAAGAGCCCCATGTGCCTAGTGGCTATGAAACTGGACAGCACAGATACAGAACATTTCCATCGACACAGAAAGTTTTACTGTACAGCACTGAGACCTCTCCTCTAGACTCTACATTTATATATCCCACTGCCTCCCTGATATCTCCACTTGAATGCCAATAAACATCCCAAAACCAAAATCCTGATATTCCTCCCTAAACATGTTCCTTCCATTTTTTCCTGTTTCAGTTGATGGTAACTCTGTCCTTCCAGTTGTTCAAACCAAAAATCATGGGGTAACCCTTGACTTCACTTTCACTCCACATTCAACTCATCGGCAAATTCTGTCAGCTCTATATTCAGAATCTGACCATATTTTATAATCTCCACTTCTACTACCCTGCTTGAAGCCACCACCATCTTTTGCCAGTTTTAACAGCTTGCTAACCAATCTCCCTGCTTCTGTCTTTACACCACTAAGTTCTATTTTCAACATAACAGCCAGAGAATTCTTGTTAAACTCAAAGTCAGATCATCAGTCCTCTGTTCAAAATCCTTTAATGGCTTCCCAATCACCCACAGCAAGAGTCAAAGTTGCTATAATAGCCTAGGGTACTGTATGATATGATCCCATTACCTCTAATCTCATCTCCTAATACTTCCCCTTTGCACAGTCCTTGGCAGTCATACTGGCTGTTCATCAAAAGCACTAAGCATATTTCAGCCTTTTCCATGAAATATAATTTAGAAATCACAAAGTTTAAGAATCACCAAGCTAGAGTAAAAGAGGTTTTAATAGAAATTCTATTTCCAAACATCTAGATATTCAAAGTAATCTACACTTAACTATGAGTTTCCCTAGCCAGTGAACGGGATTAAATGACATTAATTACATAAAGAAAAAGGTCTTCCAAAAGCTCTAATCTCAATTACTTCACTAAACCTACCCCTCACAAAAAAAAAAAATCAGTTAGCTAGTTGTCTGGAATGGCATAAATAAACTAATCAGCTAATAAGATTTTTTAAAATAAAAATTTAATTAGTAAACAACCGTAAGAATATGGATTAAGATTTCTGATTTGGTAGTAGTATAAATAGTATAAATATATAAATTCCTATTTGCTAAATTGTAAAAGACCACAGGGTGACATACAACAACCTGCTCTGTAAACAAGTTCTACTCAATGCAACTGGTCTGCAAACTGTGTATTATGGTCTGTTTTGAAATAAGAATCTTGCATAAGAATGCAATTCAATACACTGCTTCCTTCATCAAGAAAAATTGGCTATCAAAAAATTTCAGATGGACTAATAAAACGTTGTACACTCTAGTATAAGCCTCTATTTCACTGCAGACTGGTAAGTAACATTTTATAGACTGGCAGAGGTCCATGAATCATATTTTGGGTAGCACTGCTCTAAATCACCTCCTGGGTTTTAATTCAAGTCTACTCAATATTTTAAAACACTCCCTACATTCAATGTTAGAGTTTTTGTGCCATTTCCCATTCTGTAGTTTATAGGAATTGATATGTACCTTGTTGTTTTCTAGATGTCACTAGTCTATTTATATTAAAGAATTTTAATGCTGGTCAGAAAGAAGGCATCCAAGAACAGAAACATACTGATAAAAATTTTTAATTAAGAGATTAAAAATTATAACTTAAAAATAGCCTCAAAAAGGTGAAATTTGGTAATATATTAGCTTTGAAAACTTTGGTTTATTTTGAAAGAGATATAAAAATCATTCACTTTTCAACACTAACCTAAATATTCCATCAGCTGTTCAGCAGTTATGATTTCCATCATCGGTGGAAGTTTCACCTGAAAAACAAAGTATTTTTTCTATAAAATCAAATGTTTTAGATAATTAAAGTGTTTCTTCAGTCAGAAACACAAGTATGTATGTGTATTATATGTATCCACTATAGGTATACAACACTCACATTTAAAAATCTTTGTAGCTAATCTTAATACAACAAAGCCAATCTTATCACCATAAAATTTACAGGGTGATACAAGATCTCAGAGAGTCAATGAGAAATCTATTTTCAAAGCCAAGTGCTATGCTTTTTGTCACCCATCCTGATTGTCATTATGCACCTGCAACAGTGTCCTGCATTATAGAAAATACAGTTTAAGGGCAGGAAGAGGCACCGAACATGTTTTGACAGGTCACCCATGCAGCAGTTTTACTGAAGACAGGCTTAACACAGGTCAATATTCCATTACTTCAGTCTACCTGGGCCATTTTATTTTGTTGAGTAGCTAAAATGAATACAGTATAAATGATGGTCATAAACTGAAGGATTCATACTATATGAGTCAACCTGTAAAATTTAAAAATAGGCAAAATTAAACTTTACTGTTTAGAGCTGTACATGTATAAAGAAAAGAGAATGGATACTATAAAAATGAGGACTGTGGTTAACCCTAGGGATAAAAGGAGTTATAGTTGTAACAGGACATATAAGAGGCCTCTGGGGTGCTGGCAATGCTCTATATCTTGACTTGCATGGTAGTTCCACTGTTTGCTTTATGATAACTTGTTAAACTGGACATCTCTGTTTTATGTACTTTTCTGTATGCACTATATGTCACAATAAAAAGGTTAAAAGTAGATATATACGTTATAGTCATATTTAAGCTTCAAAAGTTAAGTCAGCTGCAACACAGTCTAAATGAATTTTTCAAATGAATTATCAGATGAATTACACAGATATTACAGCCAATGACTGTAAATATTTTAGCTGACTTATTGAAAAGCATACTCCTTGGTATATTCATGGAAGAAAAATAAGTACTGTAGGATGCAAACTCAAACAAAATAATTAACATAGCAATGACAGAATAGCAGCATAATTAAAAATTCCTCAGGAATTACTATTTCAGGATCATTTAAATCAGCAATTTCTCCAACAACGTGTTGAAGAAGGTGCTCTGGATCTTTATGTTACCAAATGTAGTAACAGTATGTCACAATTTTTTGTTTATTTTAATCAATGAATAAAGTAAGTGCTAAAAAAGATCCCTGTAAAACAGAACAGTTTTAGACCCTCTGAAAGCATACATGACAGTTGGTACTTATGAGTTAGTCATCCAGTGGCTTTATCACTCAGTGAAAACCAAGAGTTGCCATGGAGGTTTTGATCATTACTTGTTTCTAAATTATTCTTATTTTCTAGGACATTTTTTAAAATTGTAATAGACTTTTTTTTTTCCGGTCTGCGCCGCATGGCATGCGGGATCTCAGTTCCCCGACCAGGGATCGAATCCACGCCCCCTGCAGTGGAAGCGCAGAGTCTTAACAACTGGACCACCAGGGAAGTCCCAGAAATTGTAATAGACTTTTTTTTTGGAGCAGTTTTAGGTTTACAGAAAAATTCAGCAGAAAGTACAGAGAGTTCCCATAAAGAGTACATTTTTCAAATTGAAACTCATTGGCAAATTATAGTCCCCTGCTTGTTTTTCTAAATAAAGTTTTATTGGGTGTCACTCTCATTTGTTTACGTACTGTCTTTGGCTGCTTTTGCACTATAATAACAGAGTTGAATCTTTGCAACAGAGACTATACGGCCCACAAAGCCTAAAATATTTACTATCTGGTCCTTTACAGGAAAAGTATGTTGATCCCTGCTTTAGATGATTTTAACTGCTTTTAGATAATATTTTATCAAGGTGTTTCAATACCACTTGGAAGGTCTGATATTTAAACCAGTAGTTTATATACACTGTGAATATTTACATTCTGAATAACTGTCAGACCACTCTGAAAGTCTGATTTTCACCTAACAATGCTTCTTAAATGAGACCTATATATTCTTTTACTCCAGACAAATTCAGTGCAGAAATATATTCACCAGAAAATCCCATAAACAAATAGCTTATCCTCTTTTGGTCAATGTAGTAATCCCACTATAAAACTGTCAATAAGAAACCAAGGCACTAACAAGTATATGTATTTGGGAAATACATTCTACAACCCTAGATTTCTACAAATAGATGATTTCAGGTTTTAGTCTTGAAATTTCCAAATGATAACAACTGCCTATCATGTCTTGCTTCAAACATTTGAAGTAGGAAATGACAACCTTTATAGAGATTTTAGAAGTGGGACAACAAATACGCAAATATTTTAACTATTCCCAAGCATTCTGAGTGGTATATTCATTTCCCGAATCTTAGCCAACAAAATATTCTGGATGTTCACTAAAGCTAGGGACAAAAGAGTATAATAGTGAAGAAATGCCTGCCTCCCTCCCACTAATACTTTGGAGCCATCAACAGATCTTAATTTTTTTTAACCACAGAATGATCTTCCTGAATGCTTGCTTCTCTTTTTGCTTCCCTCTACCACCATCACCACAAAAGCAAATGCTGAAGATTTTGTTAATGATCCTAAGACTTTCTTTCCTTTGTCTCTTTAGAGTCTATTAAAGAAAAAACAGGTTATGGGAAAGCTAGCTAAGGATACAGAATTTAAAATTGTGGCATTCTGTCTGAATCTCTAAATTTTAAATCTTATGATGAAAAACAGACAAACAAATGAAGTATGACCTAGATTCTCAGATGGTCCTCTTTTAGTAATAATCTATAACATATCATTTACAAGTAAATTAATGTATTCAAGGACACCTAGAAGGTACTCTAAGTAGTTTAAATATTCTTCCTAAAATTTGAGCAAAACCTCTCAGTACATATTAACACACAGTTTCAAATTAATAGAGTCCAAATAAAATGAAGCTTTTATTATCTAGGAAAATAAATTATGTCATATCCTATAAACATTTTATTATTCTAACTAGATTTCTATTAAAATTAATATTTAAATAAAATATTTAATATTAAACATTTAAATTAACAAAAGAATATTTAAATTAACAAAAGGAAATAGCTACTACAACTCCAAATATTCAACTATAGGATAAAACATCATTAATTCAGCCCAATTATTCTGTAATTCTTAGTCATTCGAAGAGTGAAGTGTACTTGAGAACAGACTCAAGAGAGACCAAAAATAAAAATAACAAAACCTGCTTAAAGTGTTAATATCCTGAACAGAAATGTAAAACATCTCAAAAGTGATATGCCAAGATTTTGATACCTATAATTTTGATGTAGGGGAGAGGGGGGAGAGAAATGCAGGGGACCCAGTAATAACAAAGAAATAAGGAACAGTTTATATAGCTAATGGTAAGTATGAAAATGACCAGCCAAAGAACATTGTTAAATGTTTAATTACAATACCAATTAATAAGTACTCAAGAAATACACTGTTTGGGGCTTCCCTGGTGGCGCAGTGGTTAAGAATCTGCCTGCCAATGCAGGGAACACGGGTTCGAGCCCTGGTCCGGGAAGATCCCACATGCTGCAGAGCAACTAAGCCCGTGCGCCACAACTACTGAGCCTGTGCTCTGGAGCCCACGTGTCACAACTACTGAAGCCAGCATGCCCTAGAGCCCGTGCTCTGCAACAATCAATCAATGTGATACACCACATTAACAAATTGACAAAAAATCATAGGATCATCTCAATAGATGCAAAAAAAGCTTTTGATAAAATTCAACATCGATTTATGATAAAAACTCTCAACAAAGTGGGTATAGAGGAAACATACCTCACCATAATAAAGACCATTTGTGACAGGGCCACAGCTAACATCATACTCAATGGTGAAAAGCATTTCACCATTTCCTCTCAGATCAGGAACAAGACAAGGATGCTCAACCACTTTTTTTTTTTTTTTTTTTTTGGCCACCCAGTGTGCCTTGTAGGATCTTAGTTCCTGGACCAGGGATTGAACCTGTGCCCCCTGCAGTGGAAGTGCGGATTCCTAACCCCTGGACCACCAGGGAATTCCCATTACCACTTTTATTCAACATAGTATTGGAAGTCTTAACCACAGCAACCAGACAAGAAAAAGAAATAAAAGGAATCCAAACTGGAAAAGAAGTAAAACTGTCACTGTTTGCAGATGACATGCTATACACAGAAAATCCTAAAGACACCACCAAAAAGCTACCAGAACTCATCAATGAATTTGGTAAAACTGCAGGATACAAAATTAATATACAGACTTCTAAAAACAGCAACACTTTCTTTCAATGAAATCTTATATAAAACATTATCTGAAATATATGTATATATATGTGTGTGCGTGTGTATTTTTTTTTTGGCTGTGCCGCACGGCATGTGGGATCTTAGTTCCCCAGCTAGGGATCAAACCCGTGCCCCCTGCAGTGCAAGCACAGAGTCTTAACCACTGGACCGCCTGGGAAGTCCTGTGAAATATATTTTAGATGAAGAACTGACAGAACTTTGTGACCGGTGAAAAGTGGAGGATGATGCGAAAAGAAAAATTGAAGTTGACTCTAAGGCTCAGGGAACTCTAAAACTTAAGATCCATACATTTAATAAAAATAAGACATTTGGTAAGGGAAGGTAAGTTTGCAGAAGAAAATGATGTCTGCTTCGTAACTGTGAAATTTAGTTTGACATTCAAACAGAAAGTTGAGTTGGAACTCAGGAGACAAAATTTTTTTTTTTAATATTTATTTATTTAGTTAGTTAGTTAGTTGCACCAGGCGGGCTCCTTAGTTGCGGCTTGCAGGCTCCTTAGCTGCAGCATGCAGGTTTCTTAGTTATGGCATGCATGTGGGATCTAGTTCCCTGACCAGAGATCGAACCTGGGCCTCCTGCATTGGGAGCATGGAGTCTTAACCACCGTGCCACCAGGGAAGTCTCAGGAGACAAATATTTTTAAGTTGTCCGTGAATTATTTGATTCCTGTGCTGTAGTCTGTTTTTGCATTACTTATGGTAAAAAGGATCACTAAATAATACAATTTCTTGGGAATTCCCTGGTGGTCCAATGGTTAGGGCTCCACACTTCCACTGCAGGGGCTGTGGGTTCAATCCCTGGTTGGGGAACTAAGACCCTGCAAGCAGCACAGCGTGTCCACAAAAAAAAAAAATTTCTTCTCAGTTCAAGTTTCACTGATTTTGAATATGCGGCAAATCATATAGTGTTCGTAATTTTTTTAAGTTAAAATTGTAAAGAAATTATATTGTAAGTATTATTAATGGGAATCAAAGAGACGAAATGCAGCTTTTTTCAAAATAAGGGCTAAAAAACTTAAGGATCCTTTCAACATGCCTTTAATTCTGGCTCCAGCAAATAAACATGTATTATAAGCTATTATACATCATGCTTTATATTCTAATTTCTTATAGGTAATATTCATTTATTATTAAGAATAATTACTGTACTTAAAAATACTAAAAATCTAACTGACTTTCTACATGCCATCAGTATTTCAAATCAGGAAAATTTAATAAGAGACAACTTTCAACTTCGGCCAATTTGAAACACCCTTACCCTCAATGTTTATCAGAACTTAGACCCCATTCTCAGAGTAATATTGAGGCCTATTTAAAACTATTTAAAACCATCAGAAACTGCAGATATATTCACATGTATTAGATTTTCAAGAATGTCCTATTTTATACGCAATTCAAAGGTTTTAGAACAATGAAGAATGTTTTTCCAGTGAAATTGTCCCAGTAAAAGATGTATAATAAAAGAAGACATCTTGGGGCTTCCCTGGTGGTGCAGTGGTTAAGAATCCGCCTGCCAATGCAGAGGACACGGGTTCGAGCCCTGGTCTGGGAAGATCCCACATGCTGTGGAGCAACTAAGCCCATGCACCACAACTATTAAGCTTGCGCTCTAAAGCCAGCGAGTCACAACTACTGAAGCTTGTGCACCTAAAGCCCATGCTCTGCAACAAGAGAAGCCACCACAATGAAGCCCACGCACCACAACGAAGAGCTCACTGCAACTAGAGAAAGCCCGCGTGCAGCAACGAAGACCCAAGGCAGCCAAAAATAAATAAATAAATAAATAAATTTATAAAAATAAATATAAATAAATACAACTTTAAAAAAAAAGGCATCTTTAGTTCAAATTTCACTGGACTTATATTTAAGCAGCTCAGCAAGGTTACCCTGCTGAAAATCTAACCAAAGAAAAAGTGACAGTGAAACATTTATATTAATTGCTTGAAAGACAGATGAGAATAAGATAAGACAAGAGAACAGTTAAAAGGCTACTGAAGTAGTCCAGGAGAGAGATGAAAGTGGCCTGAACTAGGGTAGTGGCAGGAGAGAGAAAACTTGACTACTGAAAATATCAAAGAAAATACTTAATAAACTTTGATGGTAAAGGCAAGCTCGTTCACCACAGAACTCAAGAAAGGCTCTGAAATTGGAAGTGTCAGACAATTGAGAGGACATGGGATAAAACACAGGGGGCTAAAAACAGAAGGAATCTGTACAAAGAACAGATCCCCAGGATTTGTTCTAAGGAATCATGAAGTCTATTTCTGCTTCTCTGACTTTATCACTAGCTCTTCTTCCACCCTGGTTTGTCCCAGGCCTATTGTCCACCAGGCTTACTCTTACCTTGAATTTTAACTTTCCAACCAAATATCTGAAGTAAGAGCTCAGGTTCTGGAGTGGGTATAAACTTACCTTGGGTAAGTTATTTACACTTTATGCACCTCAATTTTCTATGTACGTAAAATAGGAACAATATCTACACAAGGATTTCATGATGTGGTTGAGAAAATTAAAAGAGAAAATGCATATAATACATGTAGAATACTTAGCATAGTATCTGGACATAAAAATAATTGAGTACTTACTGTTATTATTCAAAGCCCTAGGATTACTGATACCACCTGTGCTCAAATGCCCTTCACCTGGGACTTAACAGAGACAAGGATGGAAGGAGAATGGGAAGGTTTTCCACTGAAGGACTACTCATAGCAAAGGGAGAGGAGAAAATGAGGACATCACTAATAGGACAACCACCACAGGGAGTATTCATAATATCATCAGCCCATATCCACTTTATCTGACAAACCCAGAGATGTTACACCAATCCTAATTCTTAGGAGAGACTGGAAATGAAAGCCTCGGAAGTGTTGCTTGCACCTTTTGTGTAAACAAAACTCCACCACTGTGTGAAGTTTTTAATCTCTTCTTACAGGATCTATATTAAAAAACAAACAGGGTGGGCAGAGGCTAAAATGGAATCTTCAGCTCACCATCTGTTTTTCCATTTTTATAGATAATACACTTGGAAATCCTCAAAAGAGCTTTGTGCCTACTTTAGGAAAAGGGGAATATGAGAAAATTTGTGCAGTTGCAATATTCCTATAAGTCAGGAAGTAAAAAAAGAAAGTAAAACCTAGTCAAAAGTAAGAAGAGGTATCTGTGAAAAGGTATGAGAAAAGAAAAGTCATCAAGGAGGGAGGGAGAACTAGAGCAAAAGCTTTCTGGTAAGAAGCTCACCCTCTGCAGGTGACAATGAGACAGAGGATATGTCCGCTTGAACTTCACTGAATTTTCTGCTAATGGCCTTTTGTTCATTTTGCTCTTGGGTCACTCATTTTTTTCTTTCTAATTTATAAGGGCTCTCTGTAAATTAAGAAATTAGCCCTTAGACACATACCGTAATCTAGCAGATAATTCCCTTAGTTTATAGTGTGTGTTTTGACTTGACTTAGTTCCTGGTGAAGTTTTTTTGGGGAAGGGGTATCTTTTTGTCCTTTTTCTTTTTTTTAACCTTAAGTTTTTTGTTTTTTACTGAATCAAATGTATCAATTTTTATTTTATATTGATAGTTTCTAGGTTTAATGTCTGGAGCAACAAACCTAAGGTAAACAAACTTGCTTAAGAATCCTGCTGTTCCTCCCTTGATGTGGAGTAGGAGATCCTCTCAGCGTCTGCTAAGCAAAGAAAGAAGAGGAAAAATTTCCCACCCAAAGGACTAGGGAGGAGAGGGGATGTGCTTCCAGCATCTTAAATCAGAATAGTGCATTCAGTCTTCCATTAAAATGTTACATAATAATTAGATACATAATGATTAGATATTACAATACTATGTCTTCTATTACAATGTACAGTATAAGTTATATATATATGTGTATGTGTATATATATATATATTTTGAGTATGTGGGCCTTAGAACCTATATTTTTCCTATAAGAAAACAGAAGTGTGACAAAGCAGGGACTCCCTCTATTATTAAAGTAATACCTTCAAAAACATAAAAACATTAAGGCAGAAGTTTTTAAAAATGTTTCATAATGCAAAATTTGAATCATATGGAACAGCCGAAAAGTAACAGCATAATGAACTTCCAAGTACCCATCACTCTGCTTCAGTATTTATAACATAGGCCAATAACATCAGAAAGTAAATTTTATATTTTATGTATCTTCTGACTTGTTGATTTTTATAAACACAACTGATTAATTGGGCCACAGCCCTCAAATAAACCTATAAATGGCATTGTTTTATGATAGATAAAATGAAAGATTAAAGAAAAACTATTAAAAAAAACACCAAAAACAGTCTAAAATAAAGAAGCAAAATGAAAATGTATTCTAAGACTTCAATTTGGGTCAATTTACCTGGTGTCAGCTAAAGAGAATTACAAATTTGAGCCTGAATTAAATTTAATGAACAGATTTCCTTCTTTCTTGATTTGTTGGATTATCACAGCTAAACTATTTTACAGATTAGTAATGATCATCTACTTTCCATCAGTCCTAAACCAACACTTTTAATTAAAACTCCAACATTTCCAACTCAGTACTTACCATGTTTGATAATTTTAACTGTCATCTCTCACCCAGAATCATCATGGCACTTACTTCCTTTGAATCACTCAAATCTTCCTAATGTATTCAGTTTATTGATTTTTTTTTTTTTAGTTCCCCAACCAGGGACCAAACCCGTGCCCCCTGCAGTGGAAGCGCAGAGCCTTAACCACTGGACCGCTAGGAAATTCCTTACTGATTTTTCTCATTACTTCATTCTCCCCCAAAAAAGATGATCAACTGTTTTACTTTCAATTCTTAATTCCATTGACACTCCATGAATCAACCCTTGAAAAGCCCAATACTTGATAATCCTAACCAGTCATTCTTCCTGCTCCTATTTCCAGGGATGAGAGAACTATTTGGGGGGCGGGGGGGGGGGGAAGCAAAATTGACATACTAGAATTTTTAAAAGAATACCCCAATTTATCCATGGCCACTGACTACTTTCTGCTTATGCCTCAAATTCCTAGGCATAATCTTCAATGAGATGAGAACTTCTTTAAAATACAACATAATTTTCTCACAAAATTCACCCTTCGATGCTTTACAACTTCTCTCCTTAATTACTGGCAAGTTCAATAGCTATTACTGATGAGATCATCTGTTATTCTGCCAAAATGCAGAATGAGGCCTCAATTTTCATGTCTCTCTATCTTAACATGACCTTGTCTTTGTATCTTCCTTCCATTACTTCAGAAAAAAAGATTGTTGTTGTTTTCCTCTGAAGAGAATTTTACCACCTATTCTGAGGATTCCACGTTATCCTGACTTTTTAGCGACCTTGTTCTCATATCTGTCCTTTTTGGCAAAATCTTTCCTACTCCACCAGTTCCTTGATGCTGCTGCATTTGACAATGATAACTGACCTTTTTTTTTTTTTTTTTTTTTTAATTAGAGTTTCTCTCCCACACTACTATCATGACTTTGTCCTCTCTCTAGTTCTCATTTACATCTCAAATTGTGCCTATACTGATTTCTTTTACACTCTCTCATCTTTACGGCTTAGCATTCCCTTCTCCCCAACAACTTTATTCCTCTGTTTTCCTCTTTATTCCTCTGTTTTCTCTATGTCTACTGGAGAACTGGACGGAAGAGGGAGGGAGAAAATAGAGGGAGGATGTTTATACTGGCAATTTGTAGTTCCTCACATATACTGGGATGGCAAATAGTTGAGAACTATTCACCACTCTCTTTGGAGAATTCATTTATTCTCACAGATACCATACTTATATCTATGCAATAATTCTCCAGTTCAATTTTCCTCATAATTTTGACGTCTTTCCTGAGGCCCATTCTATGTTTCTGGAGGCACAATGGACATTTATATTTTTATGTCCCACTAACAGACAATTCCAACCTGACACAGCCAAACTCTGACATCAACTTTCCCATCTAAAACACATTCTCTACCTTTTGAATGATCCAACCAATCTCTATTACCCAATTAGAAAAAGTATCACATCCTTCATTTCCTATATCCAGATAGCAATCAATTCATCATTTAGGCTGTGACATTATCCTCATCAGAGAGAAGGGGCAGAGAATTTCCCATCCAAAAGAGCTATCCTCATCAATTCTTCCTGCTACACTCACTACAATCTCATCTCCAGTCTAATCTCAAATGAAAAGACCCCTTTCTTTATGTCATTCCTCTATCCAGCAATTTATAGTAGCTTCCTATTATCAGCTGTATATAAAGTCTAAACATGCCTAATGATGGGTCCTCTGAAATCTGACAACTACCTTCATACCCTATTTACTATTTTTCTCTACTACAGCATTTCTCAAACTTTTTGGCCTCAAGACCCTCTTCAGTCCTAAAAATTATTAAGGATCCCAAAGAGCTCTTGTTTAAGTGGATTATATCTATCAAGATTTACCATACTAGAAATAAAAATTGAGAAAAATTTTAAACACAAGAATGCACGAGCACAGAGTCTGTTAACTGTCAGAGCAATGATGTCATCACACATCATACAGCCTGAAAAACTCTACTGACGCTGAGAGAATGAGAGTGAAAAAGGCAAAAAACAACTTAGTACTATTATGAACAGTACTGACCTCAGAAGCCCTGACTCACTTTGAGAACACTGCTCTAGCCAACCTTGCTTCTCTTAATCGATCTCCCCATCAGTCACTGATGATTACTGATGAGTAATTTTTGTGTGCATCAATAGCCTTGAGGCAGAAAAAAGGCTAAGAACCAAAGATTTATAAAACAATCTCGAAGTTCCTTAGCATGCCTGCTCATTCAGAGTCTAACCCGCCTATCAATTTTATTTCCTGCTACTGCCATTTCCTTCTCCTCCTCCACTGCACTCCAAGCAAGGTTGGAGTCTCCAAATAGAACAAACCTTTTTCTGCTTCAGCATCTTTGAACACACTATTCCCTCTGCCTGGAAGGAACTTCTCTTACTCATCCATCAGACCCAGTACACAGGTTACCTCTTCTATGAAGCTTTCCCTTGACATGTTCCATTCCCAATTACACTTTTCTCTGTAATTCCACAGCATATTTAGAACTTCTACATTGCAATGTGGTTATTGTTTCTATGTCTGTCTCCCCATTACTAATGAGCTACATGAGGGCACACTTGCATCTTACTCATCTTTGTATTTCTAGTACCTCACATATAGTGGGAACCCAAATGTATGCTGTCTTTCAAAGACAAATTCAATGCTCATCTATCCCCAAATATTTGAGACCATGGTACTTGCTCTTTCCTCTGAACTTCTGCAGTACTATGTAGAAACTAGGAAGTGAGAAGAGCCTAAAGGAAACTGTTACTCCTTCTGACAGAAAGACTGGGGACTTGGGCTCATAGGATGAAATTTAACTCCCTAGTCTGACATTCAAAGGCTTTCATCAAGGGGCTCTTCACCTTTTCAATCTTATTTTCTATTATCCTGCAATATGAACTTACCACTCCTGTCATCCAAAACATACACACACACATTATCCATTTTATTTTCATCCCTTTTATTTATACCCTTCCCTCTCCCAGGAATTCCATTTTCCTGTTATTTTAAATCCTACTTTTCCTTAAAAGCTTCCTTCAAGATCTAAAAATTCCATGAAGCTCTCTGGGACTATGCCAGACCAAAGGAAAACTTCACCTTTGGGGATGTCTAATGCATTTCAATCTGCTTCCTATAACCTAGTATTTATAGTGTATTGTCTTGCATTGTTCTTTAGTAATTTCAAGTAAGTCGATGCTGCAACTCCAAATAGCTCAACAGCTCTTTAAGAGCAGGCAGTTTTCACTCAAAACATTTGAGTGCCATTATGTACTAGATACTGGTAAGATCTAATCTTATTTCTTTTGCATTAGCCCTTGCTAGAAAGGAAGATGAAGGGACTTAATAAACACTGTTTCCTTTACTTGATTTTCTTCCTAACTAGTCACAATAATCCAGGTTATTTTTTTCTAGGGAACATTTTATCTATAGATACAATCCCCAATTTAAAAGTAAAATATGTACTCTAAGATGCATCTTCTCAGCACTCTAAAGCTGCAAGCTTAAATAAGACACTTCATTTACAGGTCCTCAATATATTGAGTCCTCGATATACTTCCTTTTGAAGGGCCCTTCCCTCTTTTGCTCCTTTAACTTGAATATATCTTTTCTTATTTTAGTTGTTATAATTTTAGCTCCCTTCACACATTCTGATGTGTGGTTACTGGTAATAATACCAGACTATTTAAGTAGAGTCAAAGAAATGAGGCAAGTAAAAATCATGCATAAAATAAAAACAATCTTTGAAAACCAAGAAGTTATGGTAATTAGGTCTCAGGCCACTGCTTTTCCTTAAATGGAATTTGTCTAAGGGGCCACATCTTCCCCATCACCATGTCCTTAAGTATCCACACCCAAATGGAGCAAGCAGGAGTTGGAAAACAGACTAAACGTAACCATCAAAACTTGCTCCCTGATATCACGGATTGATGGTAACTTCTGAAGATGATCTTCCCCATTTCTTCACTCTTTTGCATACGTGATAAAGTCAGTAAGAAGGAATAACACAGAAAAATATAGGTTAAAAAAACAAATCAAAGGGTTTAGGATGCTCCTCGTCCCGGCTGTTTCCAAGTATATCAGCCATAGCTGAATGCTGAACGCTCATCACTAAACGCTACAAGAGAGACCTGAGGTTGCCGGCAATTCTTTCTGACATACATAGGAGAACACTCTTGTAACAAGGGAGTCTCAGAATGAGTTGCATGTAAGAAGAAAAAGGGATGGATTGATGAATTAGGGGAAAAAAAGGAAGAAGCCATCAGCTGACAGGCAGCAGCACCCTCGCCCCGTGTACCCCCTCCCCAAAGCTGTAGGAAATAGAAAGCTGCGAAGTGTACCTTCCAGGCCAGAAGCAAAACATTGAGGATGGCCAGTAAAGGGCAGGGGCCATTCTCATTCTGCGTGATGATGGGTGTGTTCTCTTCCTTCCACTGGATCCACTTGATATGATAAACAGACTGTCCCGGGAAGCGTTCCCTGGAGGCCGCCAGCACCTGGGCTGCCTCCCCCTCCTCCTGCTCCTCCTCTCGGCACAGAGGCACAGCCCGGGGCAACACCGCCGCGCCCTCCTCCTCCTCGGGGACCCTGTTCTCAGCTCCTTCCTCACTATTGAACTCGGAGCTACTTGGGAAAGAATGCAGGTTAGAGAACGACTCCAGGGAGTCCAGGCTCGGCGATTCCCCGGGAGGGCTCGGGTCGCTGCAACTGCTGCTGAGGCCGCCGCCGCTGCTGGGTTCCTCGGAGCCCGCGGCCGCCGACTCTGCCCGGCAGGTGCCGGCGGGATCCGGGAGGGCGCCCGCGTCTCCGGCCGGACCCAACTCATGGTCGGCTCCGGCCTCGGCTGCCTCCGGGGAGGCGGTCACCTTGTGCTGCCCTGTCAGAGGCGCCTTCTGGGCAGCAGGACTCTCCAAATCGCTCCCCTTCAAGTCCAAGCCCGGGAGGGAGCTGCAGGGTACGAGAACCCGAGGCGAGCCGGCGGGAGAAGCCGAGTCCGAGAGGCTCCTCCCGGCGGCTGCCGCCCCCTGCCCCTTCCCGCCGCTGCTCTCCGCCGCCCATACTCCAGGACCATCCCCAGTGGCGAGCCTGGTCTCCTGTCGCCCTTCCTGCGGAGAACCTGTCCCTGGCGCCGGCCCGGCGGCCACTCCGTGTTCTAGCGGCTGCAGGCTCTCGGGGCCGCTCTCCATACCCAGCCGCCCGCCCCTCGCTCTAAAGAGACCGCGGCGGGTTCTCCTCAGACAGCGCCTCAGACGCCATGACAGAGGCACTGGCAGCTAGAGCGGCCTTGCGCGGCCTGGGCCAGGCACGTCACGGAGGAGGGCACCGAGAGCGCGCGCGCGCGCCGCCGCGCCGTCCGTGGGCCCTGGGCGTTCCTGCGCGCCGCTGAGGGAGGGCGAAACTCGCTGCGGCGGCCTATGCGGCCCCGCCCCTCCCGCGCGCCCGCGCGCTCGCGCGCTCCTGCTCGCGCGGGGCGTGGAGGGCGAGGCTAGGAAGGTGTGGCCAGGAGGAAAACATCCTCTCATTTTGTGGCCGGAAGTTGGACTCTGGGGCAGAGAACCGCGCGCGGCTTCTTTAAAGGCCCGCCGGGAGGCGGTCAGCTAGATGTGACCCTTCAGAACTGGGTCGTGTGTGTTTCAACCTTGGACTGAAGGATGGGGAGGTGGCAGTGGTTGTAGTATTTGAAAAAGAGCTCATCCCTGAAGAGCTCCGGAGATTTGTTTCCCCAGCTTGTAATATGGAAAATGGAAGGAATTTCTTACGAGATATAGATTTTAAAGGCTGAGATCCACTCGAGGTGTTTGGATTACTGCACTGCACAATTTCCAGTCTCCCTCGGTTTTGGCTGAGAAACACCGTGCTCCTCACCAGCTACTGGTGAAAACGTTCGCCCTACATGAGGCATCAGTGCGGTTGTGGATATTGGCCTGCGCGGCAAAAAAAAGTGGGTAATTTGGGCCAATCATAATAAATTAGCTTGTGCTTGCATTAGCCAAGTCTTTGCGGTTTTGTTGACTTGGCCTCATTTTGCATGGAGTGGGAAGTGCCTGTTCCTGAAAAAGTGACTTTTCTATTGAGAATCTACTCCTCTTAAGGCCATTCAGTTTTCAGAGAGGGCAGACAGAGTAGGCTGGAAGTTTTGTTGGTGACAAATAAAAGGGGATTTGGGTGCTACTCTAACCCACTGCGATCTGTTCCCGACAAGGGCTTTTTTTTTTTTTTTTTTAATTGTCTTTCCATATTTTCTAGGTTCTGGGGATCCAAAACTTGACAAGATAGGTCTTCCTCCGTAGTCAGATGTATAAATTCCTGATACCTAATAGAATGTGGTCTTTTTGTATCTCTTTTGATTAGGGAAGATAGACGAAATTAGTAAGCAGTGTTGCATTCACTCATTTAACATATTTCAATACCCATTATATTGCTGGATACTATGTTTGGCACTGGGGATGCCATGGTGAATAAGAGGAAGGGCTCATATCTTCTTGCGGTTCGCTGTCTAGAGGTTTTTTCTTATTGCTACATTTTAAATATTTGCTTGGGCAGTACAGTTTCCTGACAATGCAGGAAAAAGGTGCAACACTGTAAAAAGGTGGAATGCCTTTCCTTCCACCTTTTTACAGTGACACAATGTTATGATATTTATCCAACTCTTGGCAATGAGGAAAATTAGAAGAGATAATAGAAAGCTTCTTCAGAATATTGAATTTAGGTCTCCATGTCAATCTGTAAGCAATAAATACTATTGTTCAAATTAGAATTTTTCGCTGAAAAAGAATTGCAAATGTTAACAGATTAAGATATATGTTGCTAGATTAAGCACTTTACAGTATTTAAGATCATTAAGTACAAGTGAGAATATTACAGATTTCAGGAAATTCAGAACTTAGCAAGGTGCCTGGATTATAAAAAGGAAATTTGTAAAGGTGTATTACATGAAAAAAATTGAATGAATGAATCATTTATAGGCCAGAAACCATAGAAGAGCTAAAAATCATGAAACAAGCATCTCAAATAATGACCTTTCACCATTTTTCAAAGATGCTACTTAGATAAACCTTCTTGCTCTGGTAGTTTTTATTAGTATATGTTTCAAATGTTCACATGCATAATTTAATAACTTATTTATAACAAAGAAACAGAACCAGTTTTTCTCTTCATATGTTGTCAGCAATTATGTAAGTCAAGATGACCAAATGTATGTATTTAAGTTTGTGAAAATGTACATAGTATTTTTCTAAGGGAGATGGGGAGTGGCATCTAGGGACAAATGTCGGAAGATAATAAACTGGAAAATGTTTCATTCTTTTTTGCTTATTTGCATCTTTAGTTAATTGTGAGATAAAATATACCATTTTAAAATAAGCTGGTTACTATCCAAAATTCTTAAATTATTTTTCAGAGTTACAGATGTAATAGTGTTAAAAGTCAAATAGTTTATGTACAAACAAAGCAGTTCTCTGCTCTATGCCTCCACACTGAAGCAGTCCCATTCGACTCCTAGATATTTTTAGCTCCTTATCTCCATATTTCTGAGTAACATGATTACACTCTGATTTCTTCATTTAAAAATTGTAGATATTGTTTACTGATTTATTCCCATGAAAGATGGGGATTTGGTTCTTTTCTCTCACACCATTCTTCCTTCTCTTGCTCCAACCTCCCAATTATTTCAAATTTTTGATCAAAGTACTCAAAATTTAAAGCACTAGAGTTATATATATGTTATTCACCACTAAATCAGGTATTTTACTGTGACTGCGTTTACTTTTTTTGTTAAAGTTTTGTTTTCCCTGGAATTAACAATTACCTCATCATTTTGTTTGTTTGCTTTACTCTTCACCTACCACTAACTCAGGCCGACTTACCAGTACGGTCAACCATATCAAGTTACTTCTCACACCCATTTTAATCTTGGGTACACCTCTCCTGGAACACTCACTTCTCTTGTTCTGATCTGGACTTGTTGTTTTATAGGCCTGCTGCACAGCTGTCATCCTGGGATTTCTCTTTACTGTTGTTTTAGGAATTCCTTCTTCCTCTCTTACATGTTGATTACTTTCTTTCTTGGATCTCCTGTCTCCCTCTTTCCTTGATTTGGTGGAACATATTCTCAGCTTCCTGAGAAAGAGTGCATAGGAAGCCCATTTTTGTAGGCCATGTTTGTTTGAAAATAGCTAGACCTTTATTCTACCTTTACATTTTATAGTTTGGCTGGATATAAAACTCAACATTGGAGATACTTTTTCTTCATTTTAGTCATTGATCAACTGTCTTCTAGCTTCTAGGTGATTGTAGAGTAGTCTGATACTATTGGACTCTGGATCCTTTGTATATAACCTATTTCTTTGACATTTATTTGATCTTCTCTTTCTTCTTGGTGTTCTGACATTTCAGTATTTGACATACCTTTGGGTGGGTCTTGCTTTATTCATTGGGCTGGGTATTTGGTGATCACATTCAATGTAGAAACATGTCCTTCAGTTCTGGGAAATTTCTTTTTTCATTTCTTTTATAAATCTTATCTTTTCTCTAATTTTATTTATCTTTTCTTTCTAAGAGATTTCCTCAAATTTATCTTTCAATTATTTTAAATGCATTGTTTATTGACACTATTGTATATTAAACTTACAAGAGTTCTTTCTAGTTCCTTTATATTGTTTGATGGCATCCTGACCTTTCATCTCAGAATATTGATCATAATTTTTTATATATCCTTTATATTTTTCAAAGAATATCTGAACCATGTGATATAAAATAGTATTACTTATTCAGTATGGAGTTACAGTGCCAGAGTATGAGATACGGGGGATACAGGTGTAAAACATTGGTTTTATTCTTTGGGAGAGCAAAATCTGCTTTGGGAAATAAGACATTCACATGAATTGGTCATTGAGAATACAAGTTAATTAATAATTAATACTAAAGGAGTAGTACAAGCAGTAACTTAAAAAGATTCAGATGAGAAAAAATCTTTTAGTGTGAGATAATTAAAGAGGAATTAAGCTATACTCCCCTAATTAAAATCACAGACTGATTATTACCTCAGGCTTAAGAAATCCAAAAAAATCTCTAACTCTCAAAATGATAATTCTTTTAAAATTCTATTTTTCATAGTTGGATCATAGCTTTTCTAGCTACCATGACAGAAAAATTGATGCTATATTTGACTTTTACCCTAATTTATTTACTATTGTCTCGTCTATCAAGTCTTGCTGATATTATACACCCCTTTACTATTTCATTCATCTATAGCCACTTCCTAGCTGAGTCCTTATCACCTTCTTACTAGAGTGTAACAGCATTCTAGTTATTCCCCAGCCTATGGTTTTGTGTTCCTCACTTTATCCTGCATAAACCTATTAGAGCTATAGTTCAAATATCTTGCTTTTATTTTGTTGATGGTTCTACTAAAATTGTGATTGTTCTTTATTGTTAGCTGAATCAAAATTGGCTCTGAGCAGATTATTGCACAGGTACAGGGCATATATACCTTTACTCCTCTTCTCTTAGCTTTCTACCCAAGAGAGAGTGATAAAATTCTGAGTTAAAATCAAGGGTTTCACACATGAAAGACTGCTCAACATCACTAATCATTAGAGAAATGCAAATCAAAACTACAGTGAGATGTCACCTCACATCAGTTAGAATGGCCATAATCAAAAAATCTACAAACAATAAATGCTGGAGAGGGTGTAGAGAAAAGGGAACCCTCTTGCACTGTTGGTGGGAATGTAAATTGATACAGCCACTATGGGGAACAGAGTGGAGGTTCCTTAAAAAACTAAAAATAGCACTACAGTACGACCCAGCAATCCCACTACTGGGCATATACCCTGAGAAAACCATAATTCAAAAAGAGTCATGTACCACAATGGTCATTGCAGCCCTATTTACAATAGCCAGGACATGGAAGCAACCTAAGTGTCCATCTTCGGATGAATGGGTAAAGAAGATGTGGCATATATATATACAATGGAATATTACTCAGCCATAAAAAAGAAATGAAATTTAGTTATTTGTCTTGAGGTGGAAGGACCTAGAGTCTGTCATACAGAGTGAAGTAAGTCAGAAAGAGAAAAACAAATACCATATGTTAACACATATATATGGAATCTAAAAAAAAAAAAAAAGATATGAAGAACCTGGGGGCAAGACAGGAATAAATACGCAGACGTAGAAAATGGACTTGAGGACACAGGGAGGGGGAAAGGTAAGCTGGGACGAAGTGAGAGAGTGGACGTATATACACTACCAAATGTAAAATAGATAGCTAGTGGGAAGCAGCCGAATAACACAGGGAGATCAGCTCTGTGCTTTGTGACCACCTGGAGGAGTGGGATAGGGAGGGTGGGAGGGAGACACAAGAGGGAGGAGATATGGGGATATATGTATATGTATAGCTGATTCACTTTGTTAAAGCAGAAACTAACACACAATTGTAAAGCGATTATACTCCAATAAAGATGTTAAAAAATAAATAAATTAAATAAGAAGATTAAAAAGAAAATCAAGGGTTTCCATGTAACTCAAATTGCCCTGGCTCTGGCCCTCAACTGACTATGCAGAAACTCCAGCCTACTGTAAAGTACATCCCCTATTTAATTATTTCTGAGAGCCCCCATGAGGAGTCCCACACCTGTTCAGAAACAAATTCAATCCTATGATATTCTACCAGGTGCTGCTTCTACTACATGCTGTTTCACCAGATGCTAGTCTGTTCTGGTGGTGTTAAAGATGTATGATGGTGACTGGAGGGAAATGACCTTCTTTTCCCTTTTATTGTAGCTCTAAAATGCTACAGTATTAATAAAACAGTTTTCTCAATTTTACTTGTGTAGTCTTTTTTAAAAGTGGGACCAAAATATGGGTCCAGATAGGTTTCACCAGGAATGAATTAAAGGAATATAGTCCATCACCTTCAACTCAGAATCCTTGCTCCCCTGGTATTACACTAGCTATTAAGGTTTGTTTCTGTTTTTGTTTTTTTAAATTCCCCACACTCCAGCTCTTTCTCACTGTACCATCCCAACCCATTTCCCTTCCCTAGAGCCCCCTTGCTCCTCCATGATCAGGGCTCTTCTGCCTTGTGAGAAAGAGGCTCTGGAAGTGGCTCTGCTCATCTGGTTCAGGTTTTCTTATTGAATCAAGTACATCTCATGCCTTAGGACTTCTCTCCTCAAACAAATTTCTCCCCTGTCAACCTACCAATTTACCAGATCTCTCTCAACTCTAGTATGATTGTTTTCAAAATGTGGTTTGGGAATTAGCAGTATCAACATCACCTAGGTTCTTGTTAAAAATGTAAATTCTCTAGTCCCACACAGATTACAGAATCAGGAACTCTGGGTGTAAAGCCCAGCAACAAGAGGTCTGTGTTTTAACAAGACCTCTAGGTGATTCTGATAAACGACAAAGTTTGAGAATTACTATTCTAGCATTAAGCGAAGCCTCTCCTCCTCATTCCTACTGCCAATAAATAAACCTTAGCAAGAGAAAAAGGTTTCTAAATTCATCTTCTATAGCCAAAGTTATTTTTCATTACTCTCCCAGAACGCCACACTGCTCCAAAGTTAGTCTTTTGGCCATTTCTCTATACACTCTCCCTTGAGATATGTATATAATCCTGATCTCAAAATGCTTTTTTGTTCTTGTCCTTCCCACAGTTTTCCATATTAGTATCAGTCTCTGTCACCCAGGCTTAAAATATTCAAGTAGTTTTGTTTTAGTTTCCTCATGGTCAACAAGTCCTATTTTTTAATATAAAATGCTTAATGTAAAGAAATAATTAATTTTGCTTTTTTAGTAGAAAACCAAAACATATTCATTTTAGAAAAATTAGAAAACAAGATAAGCAAAAAGAGGAAAATAAAAAACACCCTTCATTGCAGTATTAGAAATAACGCTAGTGATACTTCATTGTATGTCTATCCTTCCCAAACTTTTCTAGGCATCTGAGCACATACATATTTTTGTAAACAAGAATTAGACCATTCTAAACACATTTGTTTCAGTTATCAATATATCGTGAACATTTTTATGCGTTAATATCCATTCATCTGCAACATTCCTAGTGAATTAATAATATTCCACTATGTGGCTGAACCAATCCCTGTTTCTTAAATATTTAGATCATTTCCATTGTTTAACTATTATGAACTTCACCGCAATCAGTGTCCTTGGAACTGAATCTTTTTCTTTTTAATATTTATTTATTTGGCTGTGCCAGGGCTTAGTTGCAGCACGCGGGATCTTCGTTGTGGCGTGCGGGATCTTTTTTTAGTTGCGACCTGCGGGATTTTTAGTTGTGGCATATGCGATCTATTTCTCTGACCAGGAATCGAACCCGGGACCCCTGCATTGGGAACGTGGAGTCTTAACTGCTGGACCACCAGGGAAGTCCCTGGAACTGAATCTTTATATCTGTACTTATGATTATATTCCTCAGATATATTTCCAGAAGTGCAAGTCAAGTCAGGATTTGACTCTTTCTTCAATGGTTTATCCAAGCCTTGCTTTCCATTCTCTCTGGTGCTGTTCTAGGTTAGTGAGAGTGTTGGGGTAAACCTGCTAACTGATTTCTCTACAATTTCTTTTCCTTTGAGTACATTGTGGATATTGCTAGATTAAACAGTGCTTTCATTAGTTCCACCTACTGCTGAAAAACCTTTAAAGGCACTTCCTTAACTACTGAATATCATGAGTTGACCTGGCAGTAAAAGCTTTTCTTAATCTGTCCTTATTCTTTTTAACCACCCGTACCAGCTACTAAAATGTAATAGCAACCTTCTTTCTATAAGATTTGGTTTGGTCACTCCACTAATTATACCTATCCAAATCATTAGCTCATTTTGTTTCCCTAATTTAAAGTGTCCTCTCTCTTCTTAGCTTTCAAAGTCTACTCAGACCATGTCCAACTTCCCACCTCCAAACTCCTCTGTTTTTACTACACCATTTAAAATGTAAGTACTGAATTTCCTCAGGTCTAAGTTTCACTTTCTTAATATGTAAAATTTTCTAGGTTTGGAATTAAATATTTTTTGAGGATTTAATGCTCTTTTCTTCAAAAACTATTATTGAATCAATGGTGTATCTTACAATTGAGGTTATCTTAGAATCAAGGAAATGTATCCTCTTCTCTATTGTTTTTATATGTTGAAATATATATATTTTTATATGTTGACATTGCCTTTCCTAGAGAACCTGGTATTTTATATTCGCTCTACCCCTCATTATGTTTATTTGGAACAGTGGTTGTCAAACTTCAGCATGATTAACTCTTAGGTGGAAAACCTGTTGATAGGCATATTTCTGGACTCCATCCCCAGGAAGTCTCATTCAACAAAATTGGAGAAAAACCCAGGAATCTGCCGTTTTGACAGGCATCCTAGGTGACTCTGATGCTGATATGCCACTGGCCATGTGTTGAGAAATACTCATCTAGAACAATATCAGATAATAACCATTTGCATTATTGAGATATATAGTTGATATGTTAACATACATCTAATAAGAATTATGACTCACTGGCTTATAATTACAATAAAAAACCTCTGTGATTATTTATTCAATATTTACAATGTGGTGTTCTGGGGCTCAGAAGAGAATATTAAGCATGGTCATGCAGAAGCAGCCTAATGTATTGGCTTGGCCAAAAAGTTCATTTCAGTTTTTCCGTAAGATGTTACAGAACTTTTTGGCCAACGAACCAAGAGTAGAAAGTGTGATGATGAACAGAGGCTACAAGAACTGGGACTAGAACCTGGTCTTGCCATTGGCTAATTTTATAAGCCTGGGTAGGTCAATTTACTTCTCCTAACTTCAGTTTTCACCTTTTGTAAAAGAAAAAAAAAACAGGGGAAAAAATATTAGCATGAATGATTTTGCTATGTGGTTTTGTGAATAAAATGGAAACAGATAGTAAAGCTCTTCAAATATATTATTGTTGTCACTGCCCTCAAATTGGTTACAATCCGGTTAGGAAGACAAAACATAAACATTTGCAAATGAAATAAAAATGGGAACCTGAAGCAGTGCGTAAGGGCTACTATAAGGTGCTTCCCAGAAAAGTGAGAATTAAAAAACCAAATCAGTCTGAAATGAATCAGTTTAGCTATTTGTCATAGTTCCCTTGGAAAACAGAATTCTTTCCAAGTCCAAAAGAAGCGAAAGTAAGGCCTGGAAATTAAAGTCTGAATAGGCATAAGAATTTGTGGCATAATCAATTATATTATAACCGAAGAAAGCAAATAATAATAACAGAAAGGGAGATGGTAGTCTGCGTGGAGTCTAGAGAAGATCCCAAAACATAAGGGTTCGTCACAATATGCTTCAATCACCATCTAAGGTTGGGGGGCACCTGAACAGGTGGATGGCCTGGTACCTGTCTGGTACCTTGATAGATTCTTGTGTGGCATAGTCAGTTGGATAGTTGGATGAACTAGTCAGTAAAATCACTCAATTAATTTATTCTGCACTGATGCCTTGCTTACCTAAGCCACTTTCAGTTGTGAGTTCCCTTCTGAAGCATCGAAGATTAAAAAAAAAGAATGTATTGACTTGCTAACATGAATGTCTCACTTGTAAAACAATAAGGTGACATTTTGATCAAGACATAAGTCCCTTGAGGGTTTAGTTCCTATGAGCTAGTCTTTGTCAGCTGATCATCTCAGGTTGCAGTGAGAGAAATCAAGCTTCTTGACCTTCGAAGCCAAGAAGTAGATTCTGGACCATGGCAGTGATAATAAGGATGAATTTATCCAGTAATTCAAAAGACTAGACAACAAGATTCGGAGTGAAACATACTTGGTTTAGAAGTCTGGTCTGCTCCTGCTTCCTCATTTGTAAAATGGGAATCTACTTCATAGCCTTGTTGCAAAGAGTTAAATGGGATCATGTATGAGAACTGCTTATCTTGGTGCCTGGCACTGCATCAGGAATATTGTCTTGGTGGTCTGGAAAACCCCAAACCAGGAGCAGAACAAATATTTGTTGAATGAATAACCAATAATTATCATTGTCACCCTGTAAAGTGTTTTGAGTGCCCTCTGCTTTGCCTCAAAGCCTCTTTATCTAAGCCCTCTGTAACATCAAAATAATAATATGAGAGTTTCTATAAAGTAACATGTGATTTATTGCAGATGAAGGATATAAATAATAGGTGTTTTGGACTAAAATGTGATTGAGATTAGGGGGCCCCAGGGATCTAGGAAAACAGGACTATTTGGAACTTGGTCTAATTCTTAAATCAAGCATCAGAAGGTCAAATACTGACAGAGGTAGTGCAGACTGGGGTGACATTAGACCAGCCCCATCCAAGGAGGGCAGCCTCTACTCAGTTTTAGCCAACTCCTGTTTTGCAACAACTTAAGTCTGCTTAACCTTTCAGCTTTCACAGAAAATCTGGCACTAGGTTTTAACATGAAAGCTCCTAACTGTTGAATAGTGACATATAATTAAGAAAAAAAATTTTAACTACAAATGAAACTGAACTTGTCTGTGAGTCTAATTTGGTTTATGAGCTACCAGGTTGTAACCAGCACTTTAAGACTATATATGAAATACATGTTAAAAGGTAAACTGAGGCATATTAAACATTTTAAGAGTGTATTTGAACAAAACTTGATTTGAATCAGGAAGCATCCAATCTAGCAGATAGAAAGGAGCTCTGAGGAGCTCTACAAAATGAAAGGCTTTTATAGGCAGAAGGGAGTGAAAACAAGGAAGTGATACTAGGCAAAAAAAGGTGTTGGTTATTGCAAAGTTACTTTCGTTTACAGGATAGCAGGGCACTACTGGGCACATTACCTAACAAGTGCTGATCAGGTGTTTCCTGATTGACTGGTTAAAGGTTCCATTTCTGGGAGAACTGAAACAATTAAGAATCTTGGTTTGTTGACATGGGGCTTAGCATAAGTGACTCCATTTTTGGTCCATTGTCTTTTTTTTTTTTTTTTTTTTTTAATATACTCTATAAGCAGAAAGGAAACCGAGGTGACAAAAAGCATGGAAGGGGGAAAGTTGAAGATAGGTTGGAGTTCCCAAGTGTAGTTTGATAGTGTGGAGAAGTTTCATTGAAAGAAGAGAGAAAAGTTTGGACAAATGAATTTTGTGGAGCATCTTGAATGTTAGAATAAGATATCAGGAGTATAGGAAGTGGGGAGAGGGTCACTCCTAGGTTTTGAATAAATTAGTAAAATGGATCTTATTCTGGCATTAAGATTCAATAAACATTTGTTGGATATATATTTGCTTAACTCTCTGAGGTTCTGTTTTCAAAACCCCTATAACATGTGATTCATTATTATCTTTAAGAATTAGGGAAGATTTAAAATAAACAAATACAATACAGTTTGATATAGCTACTTTATAAGTATGGACATGGTATATATTAAGTTTGTCTAGTGGTGAAGTTAGTGAAGATTTTATAAAGGAGAAACCTGAGCCGTATGTTTAACAATATCTATTCCTTTACATTTGAAAGGAAAGTGACATTTATTACATGCCTTCTAAATGCCTTAAGTTGTAAATACCATTTTCCACTGTTCTCTTTTCCCCAAAAGTGGATTTTCTAAGTGCTTTTCCTCTCTGATCCCTCTTTTATACAGAAAGCAAAATCCTAACAAAAAAAAAAGTGTCTTAAAATGAATTATTGAAATTCCACATGGAGAGAATAAAATATGCAAAGATATCGAATTTGGTGTGGCCATGTAAAGGCAGGACGGCATTGGCTAGTATAAGTTAGATATGTAACAACACCTAAACTTTTACAGTGCTTGCTACATGCCTTGCAATATTCTCAGTGCCTTACCTCTATTAATTTATGTAACTCTCAAACTTCTGAGGTAGGTATTACTACTCTCCCCATTGTAAACATTAGGAAACTGTGGTACAGATGCCTTAACTGACTCAAGGTTGCACAGCTGGCACATGATGCAACTAGGATATAGGGCTGGTGCTTGGGGCACAGGTGCAGGAAAATGCTGACTATGTGCTAGGCAGTGGGGTAGAATTCAGAACAAGACAGACCCAGGCTTTGTTTTCATGGAGTTTACAGCCTAGTGAGTCATAGATATTTGGAGGTAGTAAAAAATAATCATGCAAGTGAAGAATGAAAAGATAAAGCCAAAGATAAAGTCCTGAGGAACACCAATATCTAAAGGATAAAGAGAAGAAAAAGCCCCAGGGGAGAGATGCAGAAGTCACAGTTAAAAGTAAGGAGGAAGAGACCTTCAAGAGGCGGAGGAGTAAGTCGTGGAGATCACCTTCCTCCCCACAAATACATCAGAACTACATCTACATGTGGAACAACTCCTACAGAACACCTACTGAATGCTGGCAGAAGACCTCAGACCTCCCAAAAGGCAAGAAACTCCCCACGTACCTGGGTAGGGCAAAAGAAAAAGGAAAAAACAGAGACAAAAGAATACGGACAGGACCTGCACCTCTGGGAGGGGGCTGTGAAGGAGGAAGAGTTTCCACACACTAGGAAGGCCCTTCACTGGTGGAGATGGGGGCTGGGCAGGGGGGAAGCTTCAGAGCCACGGAGGAGAGCGCAGCAACAGGGGTGCAGAGGGCAAAGCGGAGAGATTCCCGCACAGAGGATCGGTGCCGGCCAGCACTCACCAGCCCGAGAAGCTTATCTGCTCACCCCCCAGGGTGGGCAGGGGCTGGGAGCTGAGGCTCGGGCTTCGGTCAGATCCCAGGGAGAGGACTGGGGTTGGCTGCGTGAACACAGCCTGAAGGGGCTAGTGCACCATAGCTAGCCGGGAGGGAGTCCAGGAAAAAGTCTGGACCTGCCTAAGAGGCAAGAGACTGTTGATTCAGGGTGCACGAGGAGAGGGGATTCAGAGGACCGCCTAAACGAGCTCCAGAGATGGGCGTGAACCACGGCTATCAGTGCGGACACCAGAGACGGGCATGAAACGCTAAGGCTGCTGCTGCAGCCAGCAAGAAGCCTGTGTGCGACCACAGGTCACTATCCACACCTCCCCTCCTGGGAGCCTGTGCAGCCCGCCACTGCCAGGGTCCCGTGATCCAGGGACAACTTCCCCGGGAGAACACACCGCGCACCTCAGGCTGGTGCAACGTCTCGCTGGCCTCTGCCGCCGCAGGCTCACCCCGCACTCCGTAGCCCTCCTTCCCCCCGGCCTGAGTGAGCCAGAGCCCCCTAATCAGCTGCTCCTTTAACCTTGTCCAGTCTGAGCGAAGAACAGATGCCCTCAGGCTACATACACGCAGAGGTGGGGCCAAATCCAAAGCTGAACCCCAGGAGCTGTGTGAACAAAGAAGAGAAAAGGAAATTTCTCCCAGCAGCCTCAGGAGAAGCAGATTAAATCTCCACAATCAACTTGATGTACCCTGCATCTGTGGAATATCTGAAGAGACAAGGAATCATCCCAAAATTGAGGGGGTGGACTTTGGGAGAAACAGTACACTTGGGGTTTGCTTTCTGCATCATATTAGTTTCTGGTTTATGTTTATCTTAGTTTAGTATTTAGAGTTTATTATCATTGGTAGATTTGTTTATTGATTTGGTTGCTCTCTTTTTAAAAAATATATATTTATATATATATTTTTCTCTTTTTATGAGTGTGTATGTGTATGCTTCTTTGTGTGATTTTGTCTGTATAGATTTGCTTTTACCATTTGTCCTAGGGTTCTGTCTGTCTATTTTTCTTTTTTTTTTTTTTAGTATAATTTTTAGCATTTGTTTTCATTGGTGGATTTGATTTCTGGTTTGGTTGCTCTCTTCTTTCTTTCTTTTTTTTTTTTTTTACTACATTTTAATTGTTTTTATTTTTAATAATTTACTTTTATTTTAATAACTTTATTTTAGTTTCTTTCTCTCTTCCTTCCTTCCTTCCTTTTTTCCTTTCTTCCTTCCTTTCTTTCTTTCTTTGTTTCCTTCTTTCTTCCTTTCTTCCTTTCTTTCTTTCTTTCCTTCTTTCTTTCTTTCATTTTTCTCCCTTTTCTTCTGAGCCGTGTGGTTGACAGGGTCTTGGTACTCCGGCTGGGTGTCAGGCCTGTGCCTCTGAGGTGGGAGAGCCGAATTCAGGACAGTGGTCCACAAGAGACCACGTAATATCCACCACTGGCTCCATGTAATATCAAACGGCGAAAGCTCTCCCAGAGATCTCCATCTCAACACTAAGACCCAGCTCCACTCAACGACCAGCAAGCAAGCTACAGTGATGGACACCCTATGAGAAACAACTAACAAGATAGGAACACAACCACACCCATTAGCAGAGAGACTGCCTAAAATCATAATAAGGTCACAGACACCCCAAAACACACCACCTGACGCAGTCCTGCCCACCAGAAAGACAAGATCCAGCCTCATCCACCAGAACACAGGCACTGGTCCCCTCCACCAGGAAGCCTACATAACCCACTGAACCAACCTTAGCCACTGGGGGCAGACACCAAAAACAATGGGAACCACGAACTTGCAGCCTGAGAAAAGGAGACCCCAAACACAGTAAATGAAACAAAATGAGAAGACAGAGAAACACACAGCAGATGAAGGAGCAAGGCAAAAACCCACCAGACCAAACAAATGAGGAGGAAATAGGCAGTCTACCTGAAAAAGAATTCAGAGTAATGATAGTAAAGATGATCCAAAATCTTGGAAATAGAATGGAGAAAATACAAGAAATGTTTAACAAGGACATAGACGATCTAAAGAGCAAACAAACAGTGATGAACAACACAATAAATGAAATTTAAAATTCTCTAGAAGGAATCAATAGCAGAATAACTGAGGCAGAAGAACAGATAAGTGACCTGGAAGATAAAATAGTGGAAAAAACTACCACAGAGCAGAACAAAGAAAAAAGAATGAAAAGAATTGAGGACAGTCTCAGAGACTTCTGGGACAACATTAAATGCACCAACATTCGAATTATACAGGTCCCAAAAGAAGAAGAGAAAAAGAAAGGGACTGAAAAAATATTTGAAGAGATTATAGTTGAAAACTTCCCTGATATGGGAAAGGAAATAATCAATCAAGTCCAGGAAGCACAGAGAGTCCCATACAGGATAAATCCAAGGAGAAACATGCCAAGACACATATTAATCAAACTATCAGAAATTAAATACAAAGAAAAATATTAAAAGTAACAAGGGAAAAACAATAAATAACATACAAGGGAATCCCCATAAGGTTAACAGCTGATCTTTCAGCAGAAACTCTGCAAGCCAGAAGGGAGTGGCAGGACATATTTAAAGTGATGAAAGGGAAAAACCTACAACCAAGATTACTCTACCCATAAAGGATCTGATTCAGATTTGATGGAGAAATTAAAACCTTTACAGACAAGCAAAAGCTAGGAATATTCAGCACCACCAAACCAGCTTTACAACAAATGCTAAACGAACTTCTCTAGGCATGAAATACAAGAGAAGGAAAAGACCTACAAAAACAAAAGCAAAACAATTAAGAAAATGGTAATAGGAACATACATATCGATAACTACCTTAAATGTAAATGGATTAAATGCTCCAACCAAAAGACATAGACTGGCTGGATGGATACAAAAACAAGACCCATACATATGCTGCCTACAAGAGACCCAATTCAGACCTAGGGACACATACAGACTGAAAGTGAGGGGATGGAAAAAGATATTCCATGCAAATGGAAATCAAAAGAAAGCTGGAGTAGCAATTCTCATATCAGACAAAATAGACTTTAAAATAAAGACTATTACAAGAGACAAAGAAGGACACTACATAATGATCAAGGGATCAATCCAAGAAGAAGATAGAACAATTGTAAACATTAATGCACCCAACCGAGGAGCACCTCAATACATAAGGCAAATGCTAACAGCCATAAAAGGGGAAATCGACAGTAACACAATCATAGTAGGGGACTTTAACACCCCACTTTCACCAATGGACAGATCATCCAAAATGAAAATAAATAAGGAAACACAAGCTTTAAATTATACATTAAACAAGATGGACTTAATTGATATTTATAGGATATTCCATCCAAAAACAACAGAATACACTTTCTTCTCAAGTGCTCATGGAATATTCTCCAGGATAGATCATATCTTGAGTCACAAATCAAGGTTTGGTAAATTTAAGAAAATTGAAATCATATCAAGTATCTTTTCTGACCACAATGCTATGAGACTAGATACCAATTACAGGAAAAAGTCTGTAAAAAATACAAACACATGGAGGCTAAACAATACACTACTCAATAACCAAGAGATCACTGAATAAATCAAAGAGGAAATCAAAAAATTCCTAGAAACAAATGACAATGAAAACACGATGACCCAAAACCTATGGGATGCAGCAAAAGCAGTTCTAAGAGGGAAGCTTATAGCAATACAATCCTACCTCAAGAAACAAGAAACATCTCAAATAAACAACCTAACCTTACACCTAAAGGAACTAGAGAAAGAAGAACAAAAACCCCCCAAAGTTAGCAGAAGAAAAGAAATCATAAAGATCAGATCAGAAATAAATGAAAAAGAAATGAAGGAAACCATAGCAAAGATCAATAAAACGAAAAGCTGTTTCTTTGAGAAGATAAAATTGATAAACCATTAGTCAGACTCAACAAGAAAAAAAGGGAGAAGACTCAAATCAATAGAATTAGAAATGAAAAAGAAGTAACAACTGACACTGCAGAAATACAAAGGATCATGAGAGATCACTACAAGCAACTCTAGGCCAATAAAATGGACAACCTGGAAGAAATGGACAAATTCTTAGGAAAGCACAACCTTCCGAGACTGAACCAAGAAGAAATAGATACTATAAACAGACCAATCACAAGCACTGAAATTGAGACTGTGATTAAACATCTTCCAACAAACAAAAGCCCAGGACCAGATGGCTTCACAGGTGAATTCTATCAAACATTTAGAGAAGAGCTAACACTTATCCTTCTCAAACTCTTCCAAAATATAGCAGAAGGAGGAACACTGCCAAACTCATTCTACGAGGCCACCATCACCCTGATACCAAAACCAGACAAAGATATCACAAAGAAAGAAAAGTATAGGCTAATATCACTGATGAACATAGATGCAAAAATCCTCAACAGAATACTAGCAAACAGAATCTAGAAGCACATTAAAAGGATCATACACCATGACCAAGTGAGGTTTATCCCAGGAATGCAAGGATTCTTCAATATATGCAAATCAATCATTGTGATAAACCATATTAACAAATTGAAGGAGAAAAACCATATGATCATCTCAGTAGATGCAGAAAAAGCTTTTGACAAAACTCAACACCCATTCATGATAAAAACTCTCCAGAAAGTAGGCATAGAGGGAACTTACCTCAACATAATAAAGGCCATATATGACAAACCCACAGCCAACGTTCTTAATGGTGAAAAACTGAAACCATTTCCTCTAAGATCAGGAACAAGACAAAGTTGTCCACTGTCACCAGTATTATTCAACATAGTTTTGAAAGTGTTAGCCACAGCAATCAGAGAAGAAAAAGAAATAAAAGGAATCCAAATCAGAAAAGAAGAAGTAAAGCTGTCACTGTTTGCAGATGACATGATACTATACATAGAGAATCCTAAGGATGACACCAGAAAACTACTAGAGCTAATCAATGAATTTGGTAAAGTAGCAGGATACAAAATTAATGCACAGAAATCTCTTGCATTCCGATACACTAATGATGAAAAATCTGAAAGTGAAATTCAGGAAACACTCCCATTTACCATCGCAACAAAAAGAATAAAATACCTAGGAATAAACCTACCTAAGGAGACAAAAGACCTGTATGCAGAAAACTATAAGACACTGATGAAAGAAATTAAAGATGACACAAACAGATGGAGAGATATACCATGTTCTTGGATTGGAAGAATCAACATTGTGAAAATGACTATACTACCCAAAGCAATCTACAGATTCCAATGCAATCCCTATCAAACTACCACTGGCATTTTTCACAGAGCTAGAACAAAAAATTTCACAAGTTGTTTGGAAACACAAAAGACCCCGAATAGCCAAAGCAATCCTAAGAACAAAAAACGGAGCTGGAGGAATCAGGCTCCTGGACTTCAGACTATACTACAAAGCTAAAGTAATCAAGACAGTATGGTACTGGCCCCAAAACAGAAATATAGATCAATGGAACAGGATAGAAAGCCCAGAGATAAACCCACGCACATATGGTCACCTTTTTTTTGATAAAGGAGGCAAGAATATACAATGGAGAAAAGACAGCCTCTTCAATAAGTGGTGCTGGGAAAACTGGACAGCTACATGTAAAAGAATGAAATTAGCACTCCCTAACACCATACACAAAAATAAACTCAAAATGTATTAAAGACCTAATTGTCTTTAAGGTCTTTAAGGCCAGGCACTATAAAACTCTTAGAGGAAAACATAGGCAGAATACTCTATGACATAAATCACAGTAAGCTCCTTTTTGACCCACCTCCTAGAGAAATGAAAATAAAAAGAAAAATAAGCAAATGGGATCTAATGAAACTTAAAAGCTTTTGCAAAGCAAAGGAAACCATAAACAAGACGAAAAGACAACCCTCAGAATGGTAGAAAATATTTGCAAATGAAGCAACTGACAAAGGATTAAGCTGCAAAATTTACAAGCAGCTCATGCAGCTCAACATCAAAAAAACAAACAACCCAATCCAAAAATGGGCAGAAGACCTAAATAGACATTTCTCCAAAGAAGATATACAGATTGCCAACAAACATATGAAAGGGTGTTCAACATCACTAATCACTAGAGAAATGCAAATCAAAACTACAATGAGGTATCACCTCACACCAGTCAGAATGGCCTTCATCAAAAATCTACAAACAATAAATGCTGGAGAGGGTGTGGAGAAAAGGGAACCCTCTTGCAGTAACGAAGACACAACTGAGCCAAAAGTTAAATTAAAAAAAAAAAAGATCTGTTAGTTATCGATGCCACTACACACTTTCACTCCTTATCTAACATGTAAATTGATACAGCCACTATGGAGAACAGTATGGAGGTTCCTTATAAAACTAGAAGTAGAACTACAGTATGACCTAGCAATTCCACTACTGGGCATATACCCTGAGAAAACCATAATTCAAAAAGAGTCATATATCACAATGTTCATTGCAGCTCTGTTTACAATAGCCAGGACATGGAAGCAACCTAAGTGTCCATAGACAGATGAATGGATAAAGAAGATATGGCACATATATACAATGGAATATTACTCAGCCGTAAAAAGAAATGAAATTAAGTTATTAGTTGTTAAGTGGATGGACCTAGAGTCTGTTATACAGAGTGAAGTAAGTCAGAAAGAGAAAAACAAATACCGAATGCTAACACATATATATGGAATCTTAAAAAAAAAAAGAAAGGTTCTGCAGAACCTAGGGGCAGGACAGGAATAAAGACGCAGACATAGAGAATGGACTTGAGGACAAGGGGAGGGGGAAGGGTAAGCTGGGACGAGGTGAGAGAGTAGCATGGACCGATATACACTACCAAATGTGAAATAGATAACTAGTGGGAAGCAGCTGCATAGCACAGGGAGATCAGCTTGGTGCTTTTTGACCGCCTAGAGAGGTGGGATAGGGAGGGTAGGAGGGAGACGCAAGAGGGAGGAGATATGCGGATATATGTATATGTATAGCTGATTCACTTTGTTATACAGCCAAAACTAACACAGCATTGTAAAGCAATTATACTCCAATAAAGATGTTAAAAAAAAATTGTTAAAAAAAATATTTAAAAAAAAAGTAAGGAGGAAAATCAGGAAAGAGCACAGTCTTGGGAAACATTGGAGGAGGGAATTTTGAGGAGAGAATGTCAATTGACCAAGAGGTCTAGTTAGATAAGGAGTGAAAGTGTGTAGTGGAATCGATAACTAACAGATCTTTTTTCTTTTTTTTTAATTTAATTTTTGGCTGCGTTGTGTCTTCGTTACTGCATGCATGCTTTCTCTAGCTGTGGCGAGCAGGGGTTACTCTTTGTTTCAATGAGTGGGCTTCTCATAGCAGTGCCTTCTCTTGTTGCGGAGCATGGGCTCTAGGCGCACGGGCTTCAGTAGTTGTGGCTCGCAGGCTCAGTAGTTGTGGCGTGAGTGCTTAGTTGCTCCGTGGCGTGTGGGATCTTCCCGGACCAGGGCTCGAACCCATGTCCCCTGCATTGGCAGGCGGATTCTTAACCACTGTGCCACCAGGGGAGCCCCTAACAGATCTTTGATGGCCCCAGCAAGAGTAGCTCCTTGAGAGTGATGGTGTTGGAAGAAAACTGCAGTGGACTGAGGTGAGGTTTGAAAGCAGCACCAGAAGTGAGAGAGACTGGAGTGAGATGCATTAGAAGTCCACCAAGCAAGAGAAAATAATTGTGTAAATTGGAGTGATAGTAATGGGTAGGGACGCATTAAAGGCAGAAGAAAAATATTTTTAGGGAAGGTGACTGTTTATGAGTAGACAAGGGAAGAAGAATCTGAGATGATTCCACTCTCCATTCCAGGTTACTGAGAGGGTGGTGGTGCCATTATCAGAGATAAGTTACACATATTGAGTTTGGCATGACAGTGAGACATGCAGCAGGCAGTTTATTAGGAGCTGGAAAAATTTAAATGTAATTTTTGTAATGTTTACCAGGATTGGCTTTAAGTTGTGCAAGAAGCATTTTCCTACAGTATTACTTGTATAATATACTGTATATGGCCATATACTGCCAGGCTGAATTTCTCATTATTAAAACTTGAGGGTAACTTTCTTTTATACTGGTAGTATCAAAGCTGTGTATTGTTGCTAAGGAAATAATGCTATTAATCACTGTTTTCAAATGGACGAGTGTTCATGGAAGAACCATGATATTTATATATTTTTACTTAAACACTTATATAGCAATTATTTAAACACTTATGTAGCAACAGCCAGACACTGTTATAATCACTTTACAAATGTTAAATAATTTAAATTTAATCATCAAAACAGTCTCATGAGGGACATATTTTATCATTCTCATTTTAAAAAAGAAACATTGAGGTTAGAAAGGGGAAATAACTTGGCCAAAGCCACACAGCTTATAAATGGTAAAGCTGGGAGTCCAACCCAGACTGTCTATGACGGTATAAATGCAGACCTTATACTTCCACATTTCATCAGTTTCGCATAAATTTACAAAATACCAAAAATGTAGTACGTTAAAATGTCAAAAAAAAAAATAGTGTTTCAAACTTGTAACGTTGGAATACCATTCATTATGATGCTGGTATGCGATGAATATATGTTTTTAAATAAAAAGAGATACAATCTTAAATGTAATTTTTGGTGATCACCTTGGTAATGTAAAACACGATTTTGGTTTTTTTCCAGTTGAAATTAAAGAGAAGGTGCCATTTGCCTCTAACCACTGGAATTAACTATAAAAAATACTGTGCAACACTAAACATGCCACAAGATGGTCTAATAGCTAGAAAATCAAAACGTTTGTTCACAGCACCACCAAAAGAAAATAGTAATAAGCACAGAGTATATGCAATGTAATATTTGCATGTAACTGTGTCCTAAGATTGGATCTTTTAAGAAAGAAAAAAAAATTCATGAGATTCTGCCATCCTTCTAGACATCTCATTGTAAATGGACACTATTGATGATTTTAGAACTTCTGACTGTATTTTTGAGCTTACTAACGTTGGAGCAAAACTATAATAATTCATTTTTCGCGGCTTCCCTGGTGGCTCAGTGGTTAAGAATCCGCCTGCCAATGTAGGGGACATGGGTTCGAGCCCTGGTCTGGGAAGATCCCACGTGCTGCGGAGCAACTAAGCCCGTGCGCCACAACTATTGAGCCTGCGCTCTAGAGCCTGTGAGCCACAAATGCTGAGCCCACGTACCACAACTACTGAAGCCCACGCACCTAGAGCCTGTGTTCCGCAACAAGAGAAGCCACCACAATGAGAAGCCCGTGCACCGCAAGGAAGAGTATTCCCCGTTCACCGCCAGCAACGAAGACACAACACAGTGAAAAATAAAAATAAATAAATAAATTAAAAAAAACTATAATTCATTTTTCAAAATGAGAATTAAAGAAGCATATGGTAATAAATTGTAAAAAATACACAGTAAAAAGAAGTAGGAATTCCAAATTATTATTAGTATTAATACTATTAATACTTATATTTTTAATTCAGCCTCCTGAAGCAGGATGCCAAATAGATGAAGACTAATTAGATGTCATTGAAACGTTCTAATTCATGAAATACAAGTTTTTTTTCTTATTTGTCATATGAATATGTCTTGGAAGTAGATGGTGGTAATAGTTGCACAGCACTGTGAATTTACTAAATGCCACTGAATTGTTTACTTTTATTTATTTAGTTACTTTTAAATATTTTCCAGCTTTATTGAAATATAATCAACATATAACATTGTGTAAGTTTAAGGTGTATACATGTTGATTTCATACACTTATATATTGCAAAATGCTTACCAGTATTATTAACTATAGTCGGCACGTTGTACATTAGATCCCCAGAACTTGTTCATCTTACAACTGGAAGTTTGTACCCTTTGACCAACATCTCCCCATTTCCCCCACTTCCCAGCCCCTGGTAACCACCATTTTACTCTCTGTTTCTTTAAGTTTGGCTTTTTTAGATTCCACATATAAACGAGATCACACAGTATTTGTCTTCTCTGTTTGAATTATTTCTCTTAGCATAATGCCTTCCAGGTTCATCCCTGATGGCAAAATTTCCTTTTTTATCATGGCTGAATAATATTCCACAGTATCTATATACCACATCTTTAGCCATTCATCCATAGAGGGACACTTAGGTTGTTTCCATATCATAGCTATTGTGAATAATGTTGCAATGAGTATGGGAGTACAGATTTCTCTTCAAGATCTTGATTTCACTTCCTTTGGTTTTATACCCAGAAGTGGGGTTGCTGGATCATATGGTAGTTCTTCTTTTTCTAATATTTATTTATTTATTTGGCTGCGCTGGGTCTTAGGTGCGGCACATGGGCTCTTCCTTGCTGCATGTGGGATCTTAGCTGCAGCATGTGAGATCTTTAGTTGGCATGTGGGATCTAGTTCCCTGACCAGGGATTGAACCAGGGCCCCCTGCATTGGGAGCATGGAGTCTTAGCCACTGGACCACCAGGGAAGTCCCTCATATGGTAGTACAATTTTTAATTTTTTGAGGAACCTCCATGCTGTTTTCTGTAATGCTGCACCAATTTACATTCCCACCAGCAATGCACAAAGGTTTCCCTTTCTCCACATCCTTGTCAACACGTATCTCTTGTCTTTTTGACGATAACCTTTCTAACAGCGTGGCAATATCTCACTGTGGTTTTGATTCACATTTCCCTGATGATTAGTGGTACTGAGCATCTGTTCATGTACCTATTGGCCATTTGGATGTCTTCTTTGAAAAAATGTCTGTTAAGTTTCTCTGCCTATTTTCAAATTGGATTGTCTGCTTTTTAGCCATTGAGTTGTAAGAGTTCCTTATATATTTTAGTTATTAACCCTTTCTCAGAGATACAATTTGCAAATATTTTCTCTCATTCTGAAGGTTGCCTTTCCATTTTGTTGATTCTTTCTTCTGCCATGCTAAAGCTTTTTAGTTTGAGGTAGGCCCACTTATTTATTTTTGCTTTTGTTTCTTGTGTTTTTGGTGTCGCATCCAAAAATAATTGCCAAGACCAACATCAAGCTTTCCCCTGTTTCCTTCTAGGAGTCTTATGGTTTCAGGTCTTATGTTTAAGTCTTTAATCCATGGAATACTAGTTTGAAGAATCAAAGGGAGTTACTGAGAAATCAAATAGGAGCTTCAAAGAAGTTGGGGTGAAGGAGATTCCAGAGTTCTGTTCAGAGATGGAACAGAGAGAGTGGTAAATAGGACATTTTTCGGGCTAGAGATTCCGTACCCTGTGGTTGAGGCGGCACGCTTTCAAAATGGCTAAGGCCTGATCTGTGTCACAAATTTGTAAAGCGATCAGAAAGATATGACAGGCTGTGCTTCTGCTGCTGGAAGATCTTTACATTTAGGTTCTGATTGTTGGCGGCTGTTTCCGATGTAATTACCGCTTGTTCGCACTTGGCTTTTTGGGTGGGGGACTTTGCTTTTGTTTACTTAGTAGACGTCGTGCACCCTGAGAGGCAAAAAAAGAAGTAACCAAAATCTCCATTCCCTGTTAAGAAGTGGACAGCTGCCCCTTGACTCTCCCATTTTAACCCGAGACACAGTTCTCAGCAGCTCTAAAAAGCAGCCCCGTGCGGTCCGCAGATTTGCGCTCCGGTTCGGGGGCGGAACCCCAGGAAACCCCGCCTCCCAAGCCCAATCCCCGCTCTCCGCCTGCGGACAGGAAGCAGCGGCTGGCCTAGCAGCCCGGGAACCAGCCGCAGCGCGCATGCGCGCGCCCCTGGGGCGCCTGGGGGAGGGGGAGGAGCGGGAGGAAGGGGTGCGGCTCCGCCTGCTTGTTGGGCGCTCGCGGGTCACGTGGCAAGGAAGGAGGCGGAGGTACCGGGCTCGGGGGGAGGGAGGTAGAGAAGAGGGAAGGAGCGAGGGAAGGAAAGCGGGGAAGGGAGGAAGGAAACGAACGAGGGGGAGGGAGGTCCCTGTTTTGGAGGTGCTGGGAGCTTTGCCGGCCCCTGAAGTGGGGCGAGAGGGAGGTGCTTCGCCGTTTCTCCTGCCGGGGGAGGTCCCGGCTCCCCGTGGAGGCTCCGGACCAAGCCTCTTCAGCTTCTCCCTCCGGATCGATGTGCTGCTGTTAACCCGTGAGGAGGCGGCGGTGGCAGCGGCAGCGGCAGCGGAAGATGGTGTTTCTGAGAGTGTTAATTCTGCTCCTCTCCTGGGCGGCGGGACTCGGAGGTGAGGCACGACCCCGAGCCCCGGGGGCGCGGTGAGCACGGCAGACCGCGCAGCGGCAGCGGCGGCCGGGCCGAGCGGAGCCCAGTCGCTCCGTGCGGCTGGCGCGTCAGTCAGCCCGGCCGGCCGGCGGCGCCACTCGGGCGCGCAGCGCTCCCCGCTCCCTATTGTCCCCCGCGCCCCGACCGCGTTCCCTTCCGTGGCGGGCCGAGGAGGCTCCGAGACTCCGGCGAGGCCTTTCCCGCCCCCTGCCGCCCCAGCAGCAGGGGAACCTGGGGTTGCCTGCCTGAGAAGCAAAGTCGAGATTCCGGGTCGCCAGGCGAGAGCCGGTGGCGCTCAGGCCGGCGGCACCATCCCTCCAACCTACTCGACGGGCGCCGGGGCGGGCAACTGCCGCGGGGCCGCCGGTCTTTGCCATCCTGGTCCCGCGCTCACCCTCCTCACCCTTCCGCCCCCAGCTCCTGCCTGGTGGCGAATTCCGGAGTCCGCTCCGTCGCGGAGAACCGCCGCGCAGGCTCGTGGGAAGTTGCGATTGTATTGTTCTTTACCGGGCGCAGCGATCCAGACCGACCCGGTTCTGCAGAGGGGCCGCCCGTGGAGGGGTAACAGTGGTCTCCTGCTCGTCTGAGCCGGGCGGCTACCGCTCTCCAGAGTGCCCCGCCTCTGTCCGGGTGTTCGGAGAGAGATAGCGGGAGGGTGTGTTTATGTTCAGTGGAAACATTTTGTTGCCTAAGGGAAAGGTTTTGGTGGGGAGAAAGATAAGCCGTTTTCGGGATGTTCACTGATATGTAGGCTGGATTGCGTCTTTTTGAGGGGAGGTCCCTCGGTGACCCAACTTGAAGAGTTTTCTTAAAGTCTCAGGTGGAGTAGTCATACAGTGTAATTAGTGGATTGTCAAAACAGTGGCAACCCTCCACCCCCCACGTTGGCGTTAAGTGTGCTAAAAGCATATAATTTCTTGATTACTCCAGTTTTGAAGACGATTTTCATTTCCATTGTACCCCAGGACCAACTGCATCATTTTGTTGTTGTGTAAAGTGCTTTATTTTAGGTTAACTTTTTGACTTCCTCCATAGTATACTTAAAGACCTTAAAATATGTTTAAAAGAATTGGATTGGAAAATTTTCCGGAGTGCTTTGGATTAGTATAGACAAATTTGATAATTTAGAAAATATCTGAATATTTCATGTAGTGGATTGTTTTTGTTCTTTTCTTTATAACTTTGACTGCAGAGCCAAGCATAATTTTGTCCAGTCTTCTACTTTGTCTGAGGATGATACTTTGTAGGTAGACTTCTATTGTAGTTTGTAGTGTTCATTTGCTAGCGAAAACAGATTAGGAGCTTCTAGTAGATGTTTAGTTTGAAATATCTGTGCTGGATACCCTCTATAAGGGCCTTTGTTTTTACATTTGTATTTATATCCTAAATGTGGCTTACAAGAAATTTCTGTTTTCACTTTTTGTTAGACACCGATTTCTATGAGGTAGTAAAATGTGAGGCGTCCACGTGAGGCAGTTTAAACTCCTGATGAGCAGTAGTCTATAAAATGTTCTTTGCTTTTAAAGAGTGGAACAGTAAAAATAGAAACTGGTGTATTCTGATGGTCGAAGAAAAAGTATAAATTGACAGCATAATCTTTGTGGGCTAAGGCCCTTTTTAAACAAAAATTTTCTAAATTCAGAACTCTGGAGTCATTTATAAAGTATCATTTCGCATTAAACGTTGGTTAAAAGGCTACTTACTTTTTGATGTTTGTTTTAAGCAGAACTTTTTCAAAAAGACACTAAGAAATCTTTCATTTTAAAATTAGCATCAAGATTGTAGCTTTTGGGTGCATGGAGATATTGGTAATTTAATTGTAATATATAGTATTTTTATCTACAAATCTGAGCTTTTATGGTCAAGTTTGTAAGAAGTTTTTATGAGCATGATATGAGAATAGAATACATTCAGATTCTCTTATGAGAGAATGAATATGTTTGTGTAGATTAGAAGAAGCTGTGGTGGAAATATGGATTTAACTTTAAAGTATAAATCATTCTTAGGTACTTAATTATCCTTTTTAGTTGCTTTCCCCTATCCGATTTGTCAGTCACTGTTTTGCATTAGTTTTTTCTTGCTCTTAGTGTGTTGGTGGGAAGCTGGAAAAGAGAATGTGTTTAGAATCATAAAACTAAACTTTCCTAAAGTTGTCCATTTCTTCTTGCACGTGTCCCAGCCTATGCTGTATTTGTAGGAAGATACCATACATTTTCTAGAGTTTAGTGTCTATATAGACATGACTCAAATATATACATAAAAATACTTTATTTTATGCAACCACATTAGAAATTTTATTAGAACTATTCTGATTAAATATAGCCCAAAGAATTTTTATGTATGTGTGAATTATACTTTTTAACACAAATATGTTGGTGAGTTGATGTTTTTTCTTTCTCCTCTTTTAAAAAAATTAATTGGTGTGTTTGAGAGGTCCAAAGGTATTTTAGCTGTAGCAGTAAATTCAATCCCATGTTTTGGTTTAACGAAATCATACTTTAAATGAACTTTAGAGTATGAAATTTTTTTTTTTTTTTTGATGGAGGCACGGCTTGTGGGGATCTAAGTTCCCCGATGACCAGGGATCGAACCTGGGCCCTCGGCAGTGAGAGCGCGGAGTCTTAACCACTGGACTTCCAGGGCATTCCGACATGTTTTTTATATTAAAAAATCTGGTGTAAATGCTTTGCTTTGTAGCATGTGTTATAAAGAAATAAGTTTTCTGGAAGTTTGGCTAAAAGTATTAAAAGTATCAAAGTTTAAGCTTAAACTATTTCTCTCACTTTTACCAGCAAGTAAGGGCCTATGAAATTAATAAAGGGGACAGACTTCTTGTCTTTATCTTTTTTTAAAAATAAATTTATTTTCATTTTTATTTATTTTTGGCTGCATTGGGTCTTCGTTGCTGCGCGTGGACTTTCTCTGGTTGCGGCAAGCGGGGCTACTCTTCGCTGCGGTGCTCGGGCTTCTCATTGAGATGGCTTCTCTTTGTTGCGGAGCACGGGCTCTAGGCACACGGGCTTCAGTAGTTGCAGCACGTGGGTTCAGTAGTTGTGGCTTGTGGGCTCTAGAGCGCAGGCTCAGTAGTTGTGGCACACGGGCTTAATTGCTCCGCGGCATGTGGGATCTTCCCGGACCAGGGCTCGAACCCATGTCCCCTACATTGGCAGGCGGATTCTTAACCACTGTGCCACCAGGGAAGTCCTGTCTTTATCTTTAAGGAGCTCTGACTCTTCATCTTTTTAATCGGAGATTGATAATCCAGTTAGCTGTATCATCTTGAGAATGCCCATTTCAAGCCATCCCCTACATTAGCAGTATCTTTTCTCTGTGTGTACAGGACCTCTCTGAGTAGCAGGGTTTGAGGGAACTGGGCATGGCAAGCACCTCTGTCTTTTCTGATCTCCCTTTTATAACTTGTTTAAGATCGTCAAGGGTGTTTATTATCTAATATTTTAAAAATTATCTGACAGACTTGCAGGGTGGAGCAGGGAGAGTAAAGGGACATTTTTGTGATGTCTGCTGTGTATCTGATATTGTGTTAGAAGTTTCACTTTTCAACATGTATGAGAGAGAGTGGTGATATTTTACATTTGAAGAAACAGGCTTGAAGAAATAAATTTTCTGGCATCATCCACCTGCTAAGTGGTGAATTAGATATTCAAACCCAAGCCGGTTTGACCTCAAAGCCTGGGCGTTTTACCCATTGCCCCCTCATACCTTTTTAAAATTAATTAATTAATTAATTAATTTTTGCCTGCGTTGGGTCTTTGTTGCTGCGCACGGGCTTTCTCTAGTTGCAGAGAGCGGGGGCTACTCTTCGTTGCGGTGTGCAGACTTCTCATTGAGATGGCTTCTCTTGTTGCGGAGCATGGCCTCTAGGTGCGCTGGCTTCAGTAGTTGTGGCACACAGGCTCAGTAGTTGTGGCGCACGGGCTTAGTTGCTCCGCAGCATGTGGGATCTTCCCGGACCAGGGCTCGAACCCATGTCCCCTGCATTGGCAGGCGGATTCTTAACCACTGTGCCACCAGGGAAACCCCTGTGTTCCTTTTAAATGGGCTGAATTTAATCTTAAATGATTGAGGTTTAGTATAAGAACAACTTACAGTTTTGGTCTAAACTTGGTTTAGCTGTCAATTTTGTACTTAGAAAAGGGAGCAATACTAAGGATAAATGGAAAAACTGGAATAATCCTGCCAGTTAGATTCCTATGAGGGCAGTAACACTGCTGTCTAGCAGTGTGAACGCTTTGCCTTAGGACTAGTGGGGTGGGGACAGTCCTGTCCTAGCTAGGTTGCAGGAAATAGCAGTACTGAGAATAGTTCTCAGGGGGTGTAGACTCTCTTTGATGTTGGGTGAATTCATTCTGAAGCTACTACAATTCCAACTAAACAATGTGAGAACATGTACAGTAAGAACATTGCTGTTTAGTCACCAGTGTTTATTGTATGTCTGTGGCTAGTAGGAGTCATGACGGCACAGTCTTGAGTGAGAAGAGAAGAAAAAACATTGAGTTTGTCAGAGTAGACAGAAATGCCAAGATATAAAAATAGAGTTCCAATTATGTATTGTAGCTGCAGTTGAAATGAGGATTTATTAAGCTGGAGGGACATCAGCCAGCTGGGGAGAGCTTTTTGAAATAGAAGAGAATGGCTTATAGTGTAGTAAGATGCATGTAGGCTTACTTGCCTGGAATGGAGAGTCCATGGCAGGAAATAAGGAGAAATGCTAACTGGGCCATAATGACTGGGACTCTCATTATTCATATAATAGGCCGTGATAACTATGAAGAAGAATTTTGGTTGGCTGAGCAGTTGGGATATGATACAATAAAGAATAAATTAGCTGCTTGATGAACTGGGTGATTGAGTCCTGGGTTAGGGTAGTGATTGTAGAAACAAATATGGGTACAACAAGAAATCATATGAAAGAAAAACTGGTAAAACTTGGCAAATGTTTAATGTGAAGGTATCACAATTTATTGAGGGCTCACTCTGTGTTGAATTTGGATCTTAGAGGCTGTTGCATTGGAGAGAGTGTAGTTTTATTAAAGCTTTGAGGACCTCAGTCTTTGAAGTTGAAAGTGTCTAAGATCTTGAATCTAGATTGAAGGTTATAGGTTGCGATGTGTGTCAGAGTTGAATTTTATCCTACTTGCAAACTAATACTTTTGTTGGGCATTGGTTAAAACTTTGCACAATCCTTCAATAATCTGTGGTGAGTCACTTGGGAAGCATTGTTCCTGACAGTTGGGAGATAGAAGTTTGGTGAATTTGAGGTGGAGGGGAGAAATTAAAGGTACATTAACAAGTATATTTTTACCTTACAAGTATATATTTACTGTCCTTCAGCTGGAATTAGGCTCTTCAGTTCAAGAATATGCTCGATACTGTTGATTATATGTGAATTGTGAAATTCCTGTTTCAGACACAAATTGGGGAAAAGAATGTGACTTCTGTGTTTGAGGCAAATGTACGTATACTATTTGTGGAGCAGAATTTTCTTTCTGTTTATTTTTGCTTGCATTAATGATTGCAAGGGATATATATGTACATGTATTTTTTGAACAACTTTGAACTTTGGATTTAGTTTTCAAAAGAATACAGATAGAATCCTATACTTATGAATTGGGTGGAATATTGATTTGCTTCTTTTTTCCTAAGACTTAAGTGGGATAAGTTTGTAAAAATGCTGAAGAGATTGTAAAGTGCTGTGCAAATATTGTTAAAAATATGTTGTTTCCAGGCCTAATTTCATTTGGAATCTATTAGTTACAAAATATAGATAAATAAATGTATTTTTAGAAGTTGAAATACTAGAACATCATTATCAAACATTAACAAATAGAATTTGAGAAATCCATAATTCCTTCTCGAACTCAGTTCTGTCACTTCTTAATATTAATCATTCAGTCTTTTAAAATGCCTGTTATTATGAATTTACATCGTAGTATTTATGTGGTTTTGTAGCTTTTAAAAAATTAATGTGTGGTTAAAATGTATACGCAAGCAGACACTGAAATATTTATAAGTAGTCTGGAGGTAGTTTTGGTTGTCACAACTTGAGGGGTGCTTACTAGCATCTAGTGGGTAGAAGCCAGAGATGCTGTGAAACATCTTTTACAATGCATAGGGCAGCCCCCACACAGCAAAGAGTTATCGGGCCAAAATGCCTCTAGGGCCGAGGCTGAGAAACTGCTCTAGCAGAAATTTGCCATCTTTGTCCTCTTCATCTTTTTTATTGTTGTTGTTATTTCTGATAGCTTATTGTCTTGATTACTCAAGTCACATAAACTCCCCATATTCTTATCCTGTTGAAGCCTTCCTCTTCCAGTGTTCTGTGCACTACAGTTAGGAAAAAAATTTTTTTTCCAGCATTGCCCATTCTTCATCTTTGAGTTTGCCTTTGGGAAGAAAATCTGATTCTCTTAATTTATAATAGTGATTGAATGACTGATTATCTAATGAGGATTATCTAAAAACCAAACCAAACCAGTTTCTTGTTAACCCAGAAGAGCCATGGATTAGCAGGATTTTAGTTTCTGTGGAAAGATACTTTGAGGCACTTAACCAGTAGCTTACTCTGCAAATCTCTCTTCAGAATTAGTTGTACTCAGCTTCAACTTTTCACAATTTATTTTCTTTAGAATTTTAACTCATAAGTACTCAAAAACTTTCATGTCTTTTTCATAACTCCATCCCTCCCTCCCCTTATTGTCATTGGTAGCACCTTTGGCAGAATTGTTTTATTTACACATCAGATTTCCTGGAAAGAGGCAGAGGTAGATGGTTTGGGGTATAATATGGGAGAAGGGTGAGGTACTGAGAGTAGGTTTAGGATAAAATGCAAAGTGTGGGGTAAATATATATAAACATTGCAGTGGTGGCTGGAGCCATTTTGTGTGTGTGTGTGTGTGTGTGTGTGTGTGTGTATGTGTGGCGGACTGAAAGTCAAAGTCCCTTGTCTGTACTTATGTTTGCATTTACTTGAAATGGTGTAAAGGCATTTCAAATCAGCATAGAAATCTAAATTATGTACCTATTCCACTTTTGGATTTTTAAGTTGTATTTCGTAAGTGGTTGAAGTTTAATACATTTGGTAGGTTTTCACTATTGATGTTTTATGTCCTTTGTGATAGATTCAGTTTAAAATTTATAGTTTATAATTTCACTTTGAGCCAGCTAACTTTACTATTTTTAATTCTTAGAGACTAGCTTATCTGAAAAAGTGGGTATGTTGGAATATGCTTATAATTGTAGACATACTCTCCTATTTTGAGCTTTCACTTGTAACTCTTAGGTGTAGATATTTGTAGAAAATGATTTGACTAGTTTCTAGTGAAGAAATAGATACTGTGGCTTAAGTTTGAAGTCACAATTTAGAAGTAACTTTTCTAAGACTGCAGTAAAGGCACTCAAGTATATTGCTGAAATACAGGACATTATAGTTCCTGGAAGTCTACCTTTGTCATACAAGAGAACAGCTTTGTTAATGGTATTTAGTGCTTCAAGATCAGAGTGAATGCATATCAAATATAAGAATCATTGGTCAACCCAGTGTGATGCCTAAGACACAGTTGATGACTCAAGTTCCTTAGGAAGGAAATACACTTTAAAGTTGTGGAAAAATTCTCTTGGTTCCTAATTTTAAAATTACACAAGTGAAAAGTCTGTAGAAAACAACTTGATTACCAGTAATTTTTCTGACAAATGGAAGTGTGCCAGCCTTAGCTTATTCTTACACATCCTCTAATTTATTGTAATTGAGTTTTCCTGTAAATAGGGAGATGTGTAATGTCAAAAGATTTTTGCAGATTTCCTTCCCCCATCCTGAAGACTGTACTATCAACTTTCTTTGATATTAATAGGAAAACAAGTTTATTTCTTACATAATATTGCTCTCCCACAAAAAGGTGTTATCCACCATCAGTAAGATATACTCTGTTTTTTCCCCCTGATGTTAATGAAATTTTCATTCTGTGTTTTTTTGCCCTATTCTTATATTTAATTTAGATTGGAACAGAAGATTGTATGTTTTGGATTCAGGAGTTAGGAGGGAAGCTTTTGTTTGCAAGCATTCCTGAGAAGTAAGATGCTGCCTACCCGTAGAATATGGAAAATAACTGTAATGGTTAGCATTTATGGCATACTTACTATATTCCAGGTGCGAGTCTTAAAGTATAATGAGGTTGTTAGATTCTGCCTTTGTACGAAGATTGGGTCATTTTGCCATCAGAGCATAATTTAGGCTCTTTGTACTTAGAGTATTTGAGCCATTTGACTTTTGATCAGTCAAGTTCTTTGAAAGGTGTTTTGTTTTTCTTCGTTTTTTTTTGACATTAGAAAATGTTTACAGTTAAGATGGGAGAAGCACCGTAAAGAACATTTTGTGCATAATACCATTTCAGTTTTGTCACAGATAAATTTATATATGTATTCATTTTTTAAAAGCTTGAGAACAGATACTAAATCTCTTGATGGTGAGATATAGGTTATATCTTTTACAGAAGTATCTGTTACAAAACTTTTGTGATACGGAAAAAGAAAAAAACATTTTTTAAAGTTGGATTACCTTTAGTAAATACCAGTATCCTGGTGACTTTGAAAACAGTCACAGGAAATAAAATACTGTTCTCAAATTGTGAAAAGGGAGAGAGCGCCTTAACATCTCCAGTGGCAAGGAGACCGAGTTATGTTTTTTCTACTTAGAACCTGCTGACCATTTTTCTGCCTGTCTTGTATTGTAGGTGATTTTTTTTTTTTGGTGTTGCTTTACTTTTTTAGTTTTTTTTTTTTTTTTGAAAATTAATTATGTTTTCTCCATCTTATAGGTCCAGTCCAATTATTCTTCTACCAATTTTACACATAGGCATTTGCTTGATATACTGTTTAATTTTTCCTAACTTTTTATCTTAAAAATGTATGTATTTTCTGAAAGGTTGGAAGTATATATAGTCCAGTTAACATTTATATACCTTTAACCTAAGTTTATTAGTGGTTATCTTTCACCACATTTGCTTTATCGCTGTTAATATATATTCTTTTTTTGTTCTGAACCCCTAAAGTAAGTTGGTACCCTTAAATACTTAAGTATGCATCTCGTAAGGTTAAGGACATTGTCCTTACATAACCAAGAAGATTCTTTTTTATTTTTTAAGTGTTCAGATTTCCCATGGAGCTTGTAGGTACTAAGTACCATGTGAATTTATTATATGTTTGTGAAGGCCAGATTTCTGGCAAGTACAACTAAGGACTAGAAGGTAAAACACTGTTGGTATGCTTTTATGTATAGGTAAAAAAGAGTAAGAGGAGAGAAAGGAGACATTGACAGAATAACTACACTGCAGGATGGAGCTATTTTATGTAGGAACAATGGCACAATAACATAATAGCCTAGAGGTTATCATATCATTATGACCTCTTAGGTTAAAGATGTTAATAAGGGTGAGCCTGGCTCAAGAAGATGTTAAAGTAGAGGGAAAAAAAATCAGTAATGGTTCAAAAGGAAAGATACTAGGCACATAGATAAACTTCAATTATCTAGAAATATTCCTCAGTGGAACCTGTCATTTTCCTTTGATGTCAAATTACTAACATCTTACTGTACTCTAGGTTAAATGTATTTTATTTTCGTCATTGTCTAGTAACAGATCTGTTTCTCCATTGTTAAGGACTTTACATGATGAGAACGTCTTCAGTGAGTATTGTATTCTTTATCAGAAGGGAGAAAAGGAGTTAAAGATTGCCATCCATTGAGTCCTTCCTGTTACCTTCCCTGTCATTCATGTTGCCCTGCTTGGGTAATATATCAGTGATAAAAGAAGCTCCAGTTCTGTATTCAGGGGCAGCAACAGAACATTAGTTTTTTTGCATTGTTTGTTGCTGTTTTGTGTTTTACTCCTAGGCCTCTAGGCTATGATTCCTTTTGTACAGATCTATTTCATCTAAATAAAGGATTTAAATTAGAGGAAGAAAACAGTAGTCTGTTATGGGCCACAAATCACATGTAAATTTAAATGGCAACAGACCTTTGGAAGAAGAAGTTTCTGTGCTGGTAGTTACTTATTAGTTGGTTAAATAACCCCTAATATGATGATGACCCCTATATTTGTATCGCCAGCCCAGGACTCTCCCTTGAATTCTAGACTCCTGTATCCCAGCTACATCTCCAGCTAGATATCTGGTGGGCATCTGAAACTTAACATGTCCAAAACCAAACCTCTGATTCCTCTTACCCCAGTCTTTTTTCTGTAGTCTTTCCCATCTCAGTAAATGGGAGCTCCATTCTTCAGTTGCTTAGGCAAAAAACTTTGAGTTATCCTTGATTCCTCTTTTCACTTACACCCTACATGCAAATTCTGTCAGCTTCTCCTTAAGAGTATATGCAGATTTTGACAACTTCTCATTAGCTCCACTGCTACCGCATCCATGTCACTTTAATTTATGTAAAACCTGCTGACTCTTCTCCCTGTTCTCTTGTTCTCCCAGTCTCTTCTCAACATAGCAGTCAATGTGATTGTGTTCAAAAGCTGCTTTGGTCAAAACCATCCACTGGTACATTGTATACTTTAAAATGGTTAAAATGGTGAGGTTTATGTTCTGTGAATTGTACCTCAACAAAAAAGTAATAGCAAAATACATAAAAAATAAAAAAAAATTCGGTGGCTTAATATTTTAAGTAAAATCCAATGTCCTTATAGTGGCTTCTAAGGCCCTTCCTGAGGTACATGTATGCTTATTCTCCCTACCCTCTGCCCCCAGTCCTTCCCCACTGTTCGTTTCTGCTCCAGCCACACAGAGCCCTTTAAAAATTGCCAGGCTTGCTCCTGTCTCAGGGATTTTGCACTTGCTGATCCTTTTACATGGAACAGTTTCCCCCTTAGATTGCTGTATTATCTCCCCTCTTTCTTTTTTATTTTTTAAGTTAAAAAAAAATTACGTGGTGGTGAAATACACATAAAATTTACCAGCTTAACCATTTTTAGCTGTGTGGTTCAGTAGTATTTAAGTACATTCACATTGTTGTACTTCTGTTAAGTCTTTACTCAAATATTATGAAGTCTTCTGATTACCTCATATAAATACATACATATAATACAAACCCCTTCCTTGGCATTCTCTATCCACTCACCCTGTGATAACACTGTTATAGCCATCCGAAGTTATTTACTTGTTCACAGGGAACTCTATTCAATATCCTGTGACAACCCATAATGAAAAAGAATATGAAAAAATATATACGTATAACTGAGTCACTTTGCTGTACAGACACAGCATAACATTGTTAACACAACAACACAACATTGTAACACAACATTGTAAATGTTAACACAACATTGTAAATCAAATATCCTTCAATAAAATAAAAAAATTGATTATGCGCCAAAAAAATGAAGTTATTTGCTTGTTTGCCTTCCTTCTCTAGAATAAAATTTCCTAAGGTCAGTAATTTTGTTTTGTTAGCTGCTATATTCCCAGCATCTAAAACAATGCCCATATAGTATATAGTATATAGTGCATATAGTAAGTGCCCATTATATGTGCTGAGTGAATAGATGAATGATTACTGAACTAGATAATTTCACTTTTTATGAATTACATAAGAATTCCAATTTTCTAAAAGTATGTCTGGAAAAAAAGCCTTCAAAGCTTATAATTTATCTTTTTTACTTTAATTGACTTTAAAATGGAATGAAAATACCATTTCTGTTAGTGTATTGGTTTTGCTCATTATTTTTATATGCCCAGTTAATTAAAAGAATTAGGTAAATTAGACTAGAAGGGGAAATGTAGAATGTCTTCATGGTTATCTGATTTTACTGAATAAAACTTGTAAACTTTGCTATATTCCTAAGATGAAACTTTAAAAAACCCATTTTCATTTTAGGGTAAATTTAGAATCACAGAATGTTCAAGCTAGAAGGAAGTTTTGGGGACTTCCCTGGTGGCACAGTGGTTAAGAATCCTCCTGCCAATGCAGGGGACACGGGTTTGAGCCCTGGTCTGGGAAGATCCCACATGCCGCGGAGCAACTAAGCCCGTGTGCCACAACTACTGAGCCTGCGCTCTAGAGCCTGTGAGCCACAACTACCGAGCCCTCATGCCACAACTGGTGAAGCCCCCGCTCCTAGAGCCCGTGCTCCGCAACAGGAGAAGCCACCACAATGAGAAGCCCGTGCACCACAACGTGGAATAGCCCCCACTTGCCACAACTAGAGGAAGACCATGCGCAGCAATGAAGACCCAATGCAGCCATAAATAAATAAATAAATAAATAAATTTATAAAAAATAAAAGGAAGTTTTGTAGTCTTGGGTGGGTCGCTTAACCTCTCTGTGCCTTATCTTAAGATTAATTGTACTTACCCTGCAAAGTTGTTAGGAGGGTGAAATGAGATAATACATTTAGCCATAATTTACTGAATTCTTACCTGTTATGTACTGTATACTATTCTAAGCCCCTTTATATATATTAAGTAATTTAATCCATATAACAACACTGCTAGGTATAGGTATTGCTATTTCACTTATTTTATAGACAGGGAAAATGAGGCACAGAGAGGTAGGTAACTTGCCCAAGATCACTCAACTAGTTAGTGGCACAGTTGGGATTCTAACACATGACTTATAAATGAAGATAATGCTTGCTAAACTGTTGAAACATAAAGTAAGATATGTTGACCATATACTTCCACGGTTATTGAAAAACTTCATTACGAAAAGGAATATAACATTTTTAACTGTCCAGAAAGTCATGCAAAATGGTGATGAAAGCTGCATGGGTAATTGCAGAGACAAATACCTGAAATACACTCATAGAATCAGTAGAAGATTAAAAAAAACTTACCTAGCGAATAGATCTATAATAATTTTAATTTTAACAAGTAGCACTTCGCAAATACTAGACCTGTTAGAAATTCTGGTACTTCTTGGATGAGTATCATAGATCACATTTTCTGATGATTGATTTATGGCTCTCTTATCAGCAAGGTATAGGCTGCTTTCTTTATAAATTCAAATGAAAATGGCAATTTCCGTGAAACGTTGAGTGGATTCATTAATTCTTACAGCAAACATTTACTGAGCAACTGTTTTCTTACTCTGTTCTAGGTAATGAGGGTACATCATTGAACAAATCAAAGTCCTTGTTCTCATGGAACTTCTGGTGGTAGAGGGATATGTCAATAAAAACATGAAGAAAGAGCAGGATATTAGAATGAGTGTGATTGGGACATAAGCTTTTAGATAGGGTGATCAGAGAAAGCTTCTGAAGAAATTTTGTAGATATCTGAATGAAGTGTGCCAACCCTGCTTTGGGGGAAGATGTTCCAGGCAGAGGGACGATAAGGAGACTAATGTGGCTGTAATACACAGAGTAAGGGGAGAGTGGTAGAAGATAAGGTGAGACGGGTATGGAAGTGGAGTGGGGGAATGCAGCCCCTTATGAGGATCATCTTCAGCGTTATAAGCCACAGTTATGACTTTTTTTTTTTTTTGAGATTATAAATCATGATGAAGGCTGTGGAGGGGGAACAGCGGGTGAGGGGGGTGGGTGAGGGGTGGAAGATTTTGAGCAGAAGAGTGACACAATGTAACTTTATTTGAACATTATTACTCTGACTGCTGTGTGAAAAATAGACTGTGGGGGGCAAGAGTGGAAGCTAAGAGGCCAGTTATTTGCAGTGGTTTTTGATTGTCTAGAACCTTTTGAACCTTGCTTTGTTTGGCACATTTTCAGCCTTTTGAATTCCATCTCCTTAATTTAGATTCCCCAGCCTTTCATTTGCAACTAGGACACAGGCATGTAAACTAGTCTTCTGAACTAGGCTCCTCTAATCAGAAGCATCACCGGAGACCCGGATTCTGAACTGAGCAGACATGTATGCTTGCTGAAGTTTTGCCAATAGTGTGCATCTTTCAGACTGTTAGGACACATTTTTCCCTAGTTGTTTTAAGGTTGTGTTTCTGGTACAAAAGTGGGATTGGAGAGGCAGGACAGTGTTGGTGTTTTTCACAAGATATTTTGGGGGTAATTATGGTGTGTACTGCTGCTGCTGGGTATACCTGGATAATCTTGAGGAAGATAAAATGGGGACGGTTCCAATATTATTGTCAAGTAGTAGAATATTACTTCAAGTAATAGACTTGTATCAGAAGTATGGGAATTGATTAAGATCATAATGGAGAATGCTTTAGTGTTTATGGAAAAATCTTTAAGTTCTGGGTGAGGTTTCCTGTGTAGGATCTGCATGTTGGGATCACTGGTTGTCGTTTACTCTTTTTTATCCCCAACTTTTACTACTTATGTCTGTCCTATTAACAAAAATATAGTTACTTATGAATAATGAATCATTATAGGATGCTTAATAGTTTCTTGGAGGTGAGTAGAATGTTGATTTTATTTATTTTCCTGAAGGGAGGACAAGCTGGACTATTTTGAATTGTCTTTGTTTTAGATTCTGGATTTTTTTTTTTTTTTTTGAAAAAGTGTATAACTTAAGGAAGAGTAAAAGAAAGGCCAAATACCCATATGCTTACCACTTTGACTCACCATTTTTCTTTAAAAAAAATTTAATTAGCTTTATTGAGGTATAATTTCCATACAATAAAATTCAGCAATTAATTTTGAGAAAGGTATATAGTTGTTTAACCACCACCACCATAATGATAATAATAATAATATAGAACATTTACATTAACCAATAAAGTTCCCTTGTGCTCTTTGCAGTCAATTCAAAATCCTTCTGATTTCCCTTTTGATTTCTTCTTTGACCCAAGGGCTATTTAGAAGTGTGTTAAGTTCCCAATATTTAGGAATTTTTCCAAGTATCTCCTACTGATTTAATTGCACTGTAGTCAGAAAACATACTCTCTGATTTCGGTCTTTTAAAATTTATGGAAACATGCTTTATGGCTTAGAATTAAGGTCTATCTTGGTGAATACTCCATGTGCCCGTGAAAAGAATATATACTCTGTTGTTGGGTGGACTATTTTGTAAATGTTAATCAGGTCAAGTTGTTTGATAGTGTTCAGTCCTTATTTTTTGTCTACTTGTTCAGTGAGGAGTGTTCATGATTTCCAACTATAATTTACATATTTGTCTACTTTCAGTTCTGTCAGCGTTTTTTATTTTTAATTAAAAAAAAAATTGTCCTTCTCATTCTTTTTTTTTTTAAAAAATTTATTTCTTTATTTAGGCTGTGCCAGGTCTTAGTTGTGGCACGTGAGATCTTCATTGAAGCACGTGGGATCTCCAGCCGCAGCATGTGGGATTTTTTTTTTTTCTTGGTTGTGGCATGCGAACTCTTAGTTGCGGCATGCATGCGGGATCTAGTTCCCCAACCAGGGATTGAACCTGGGCTCCCTGAACTGGGAGAGGGGAGTCCTACCCACTGGACCACCGGGGAAGTCCCCCGTCAGCTCTTTCTTCACATACTTTAAGCTCTGTTATGTGATGCACATTTAGGATTGTTTTTAAATGTAAATGATCCAAACACTCCAATTAAAAGGCAGAGATTATCAGATTGGACAAAAAAGCAAGACCCAGCTCTATGCTGCCTACTGTGAACTCACATTAAATACGTAGGCACAAATAGATTAAAAATAAAAGGATGGAAAAGAGATACCATGCCAGTCAAAAAAAAAAAAAAAAAGGAGTGCTATATTAATATCAGACAAAGTAGATTTTAGAACATAGAATATTACAAAGAATAAATAAGATCATTTGATAATTGATAAAGGAGTGAATTAATCCAAAAGGCATAATACATAATAATCATTGACATTTATGCATGTAATAATAGAACTTCAAAAATCAATTAAGCAGGGCTTCCCTGGTGGCACAGTGGTTGGGAATCCGCCTGCTAATGCAGGGGACACGGGTTTGATCCCTGGTCCGGGAAGATCCCACATGCCGTGGAGCAGCTAAGCCTGAGCACCACAACTACTGAGCCTGAGCTCTAGAGCCCACAAGCCACAACTACTGAAGCCCGCGTGCCTAGAGCCCGTGCTCCGCAACAAGAGAAGCCATGACAATGAGAAGCCCGCGCACCGCAACGAAGAGTAGCCCCTGCTTGCCACAACTAGAGAAAGCCCACGCGCAGTAACGAAGACCCAATGCAGCCAAAAATAAATAAAATAAATAAATTAAAAAAAAAAAGAACAACAACAAAAAATCAGTTAAGCAGAGAACTGCAAGGAGAAATAGAAAAAGTCATAATTACAGACAGAGATTTCAATACCTTTCTCTCAATAATAGAACAGATAGATAGAAAATCATGAAAGATATGGAAGGCTTGAACAACACTGTCAGCCAGTTGACCTGGTTGACATTTATAAAACACTGTACTCAATAAGTGCAGAGCTTGACATTTCTAGAACACTCATCCATTAACAGCAGAATATACATTCTTTTCAAGTGTGCATGAAACATTGCAAGGATAGACCAAATTCTGGGTCATAAAATAAGTCTCAATGTATTTAAAAGGATTGATGTCATACAAAGTATGTTCTCTGGGTATAGTAGAATTAAATTAGAAGTCAATAACAGAAAGATAACTGAAAAATTCACCATATTTAGAATCTAAATAACAGACTTCTGAATAGCACATGAATAATAGAAGAAATCAAAAAGGAAATTAGAAAGTATGTTGAAAAGAATGAAAATGGTAACACAGCATAACAGAGTCTGTGGGATGTTGCTAAAGCAGTATTAAGGGAACATTTATAGTACTAAATACCTGGATTAGAAAAGAAAAGTCTTAAATCAATGGTCTTTACTAAAAAAAGAAGAGCGATTAAACTCAAAGTAAGCAGAAGGAAAGAAAGAAAGATCAAAGTGAAAAATAAAAAAATAGAAAGCAGAAAAATAAGGAAAATCAAAGGAAATAAAAATTGGTTCTTGAGAAGATCAGTAAAATCAGTAAATCTCTAGCTATCCTGATCAGGACCAAAGAGTGAAGATACAGATTACCAATATCAGGCATGAGGGAGGTAACATCACTATAGATTCAAAAGATATAAAAAACATAATGAGGGAATATTATGAACAGCTTTATCTCCATAACTTCAACAGCTTAGGTAAAATGGACAAATTCTTACCAAAGGTCACTCAAGAAGTAGATAACCAGAATAGCTGTTTATATATCAAATTGACATCATTAATCACCTTTCACAAAGAAAATTCCAGGCCAAGATGGCTTCACTGTTGAAGTCTATCAAACATTTAAGGAGGAAATAATACCAATTCTACATACATTTGTCTAGAAAATTGAAGAAGAGGTAATACTTTCAAGGTCTTTTTTTATATGGATACCAAAACTTGACAAAGACAGTCCAAGAAAACTACAGACCAGTGTCTCTCATGAACATAGATAACAAAAATTCTAAACAAAATTATAACAAATTGAATCCAACAATATTATAAAGCATAATATACTACATTCAAGTGGGATTTATATCAGTAATGCAAGGTTGGTTTAACATTAGAAAATGAACAGTTTTTTAAAAATTGAAGTATAGTTGATTTACAATGTTATGTTAATTTCTGCTGTACAGCAAAGTGATTCAGTTATGCATATATATACATTCTTTTTAAATTCTTTTCCATTATGGTTTATCACAGGATATTGAATATAGTTCCCTGTGCTATACAGGAGGACCTTGTTGTTTATCTGTTCTCTGTGTATTAGTTTGCATCTGCTAACCCCAAACTCCCACTCCACCCCTCCTCCATCCCCACCCTTGGCAACCACAAGTTTGTTCTCTATGTCTGTGAGTCTGTTTCTGTTTTGTAGATAAGTTCATTTGTGTCATATTTTAGATTCCACATATAAGTGATACCATATGGTATTTGTCTTTCTCTTTCTGACTTACTTCACTTAGTATGATATTCTCTGGTTCCATCCATGTTGCTCCAAATGGCATTATTTTGTTCTTTTTTTGTGGCTGAGTCGTATTCCATTGTATATATGTACCACATCTTCTTTACCCATTCATCTGTTGGTGGACATTTAGGTTGTTTCCATGTCTTGGCTATTGTGAATAGTGCTGCTATGAACATAGGGGGTGCATGTATCTTTTTTTTTAAATTTTTATTTATTTATTTATTTTATTTATTTTTGGCTGCATTGGGTGTTCGTTGCTGCACGTGGGCTTTCTCTAGCTGTGGCGAGCGGGGGCTACTATTTGTTGCAGTGCGTGGGCTTCTCATTGTGGTGGCTTCTCTTGTTGCGGAGCACGGGCTCTAGGCGCACAGGCTTCAGTAGTTGTGGCACGAGGGCTCGGTAGTTGTGGCTCTTGGGCTCTAGAGCGCAGGCTCAGTATTGTGGAACATGGGCTTAGTTGCTCTGTGGCATGTGGGATCTTCCCGGACCAGGGCTTGAACCCGTGTCCCCTGCATTGGCAGGCGGATTCTTAACCACTGTGCCACCAGGGAAGCCTGCATGTATTGTTCTGAAATATAGTTTTGTATAGATATATACCCAGGAGTAAGATTGCTGTATCATATGGTAACTCTATTTTTAGTTTTTTTTTTGTTTTGTTTTTTTTGTTTTTAAATTTAATTTATATTTATTATTAGAGTAATATTCCATTGTGTACGTGGACCACTTCTTCTTGGTGCGTTCCTCGGTTGATGGACATTTTCATTGCTTCCAAGCGCTGGCTATGGTAAATATTGCTGGCGTACAGGTTTGCCAGCCTGTGACTTTTTTTTTTTTTTTTTTTTCACACACACACACTGTATTTTATTTTTACAAGAGATAAATAGACTGACACCAAGCATTGTACATGGATGACCACAACCAAAGCAACAATGATTGCAATTACCAAACATGAAACACACTCATACTATGTCATAATATTGACATTCAGTCCAGTAATCCTCCACTGTAACAGCTCCTTTACTTTGCAGTGAAAATTGATTTGTATATTCTTTGCCTCTGAGTCCTTGTGGGATTTTTTTTTTTTTTTAAATTCAGACAGAAAGTCACAAAAATTATACTCATCCTCATCAGTTCACTCAGTCCCATGTAATTAATTTTTTTTTTCATCTTGATCTTTTGTTAGCACTTTTATGAGTTCATCAGTTTTTCATTAGAGTTCTGAAAATGCTTATTCATTCAGTTCAGCAGTACAGTCAGTTACCAGAAACCTGTACTTGTCAGAGTCTTTTCCATGAATTTCTTGAAGATGAAACCCTTTTATAGGAACATATTTGCAAAATCATCAGAGTACACCCAGAACTGTCTGTAAATGACAAAAGACTTAAAAATGACCATGGTTAAAGATTTGATGAAAGTTCATAATAATGCAGTTGACAAGAAAATTAGTTATTTCTGAGATATACATTTTAAAGTAATAACTAGGATTATTACTTATAACATTATACCAGAACATATAGGATTTTTAGAAATTTCATGTAATGTCTGAAACATTTATATTAACATATTTCCATACATATTTCCATACAGATACAAATATACGATTTTTAGAAATTTCATGTAATGTCTGAAACATTTATATTAACATATTTACATACAAATAACCCAATGAAAGTTTAGTATTAGTTGTTTTGTTTGTTTTTTTATACTGCAGGTTCTTATTAGGCATCAGTTTTATACACATCAGTGTATACATGTCAATCCCAATCGCCCAATTCAGCACACCACCATCCCCACCTCACCGCAGTTTTCCCCCCTTGGTGTCCATATGTCCATTCTCTACATCTGTGTCTCAACTTCTGGCCTGCAAACTGGCTCATCTGTACCATTTTTCTAGGTTCCGCATACATGCATTAATATACGATATTTGTTTTTCTCTTTCTGACTTACTTCACTCTGTATGACAGTCTCTTGATCCATCCACGTCTCAACAAATGGCTCAGTTTCGTTCCTTTTTATGGCTGAGTAATATTCCATTGTATGTATGTACCACAACTTCTTTATCCATTCGTCTGTTGATGGGCATTTAGGTTGCTTCCATGACCTGGCTATTGTAAATAGTGCTGCAATGAACATTCGGGTGCATGTGTCTTTTTGAATTACGGTTTTCTCTGGGTATATGCCCAGTAGTGGGATTGCTGGGTCATATGGTAATTCTATTTTTAGTTTTTTAAGGAACCTCCATATTGTTCTCCATAGTGGCTGTATCAATTTACATTCCCACCAACAGTGCAAGAGGTTTCCCTTTTCTCCACACCCTCTCCAGCATTTGTTGTTTGTAGATTTTCTGATGATGCCCATTCTAACAGGAGTGAGGTGATACCTCATTGTAGTTTTGATTTGCATTTCTCTAATAATTAGTGATGTTGAGCATCTTTTCATGTGCTTCGTGGCCGTCTGTATGTCTTCTTTGGAGAAATGTCTATTTAGGTCTTCTGCCCATTTTTGGATTGGGGTATTTGTTTCTTTGATATTGAGCTGAATGAGCTGTTTATATATTTTGGAGATTAATCCTTTGTCCGTTGATTCATTTGCAAATATTTTCTCCCATTCTGAGGGTTGTCTTTTCGTCTTGTTTATGGTTTCCTTTGCTGTGCAAAAGCTTTGAAGTTTCATTAGGTCCCACTTGTTTATTTTTGTTTTTATTTCCATTACTCTAGGAGGTGGATCAAAAAAGATCTTGCTGTGATTTGTCAAAGAGTGTTCTTCCTATGTTTTCCTCTAAGAGTTTTATAGTGTCCATCCTTATATTTAGGTCTCTAATCCATTTTGAGTTTATTTTTGTGTATGGTGTTAGGGAGTATTCTAATTTCATTCTTTTACATGTAGCTGTCCAGTTTTCCCAGCACCACTTATTGAAGAGACTGTCTTTTCTCCATTGTATATCTTTGCCTCCTTTGTCATAGATTAGTTGACCATAGGTGCGTGGGTTAATCTCTGGGCTTTCTATCTTGTTCCATTGATCTATGTTTCTGTTTTTGTGCCATTACCATATTGTCTTGATTACTGTAGCTTTGTAGTATAGTCTGAAGTCCGGGAGTCTGATTCCTCCAGCTCCATTTTTTTGCCTCAAGACTGCTTTGGCTATTCGGGGTCTTTTGTGTCTCCATACAAATTTTAAGATGATTTGTTCTAGCTCCGTAAAAAATGCCATTGGTAATTTGATAGGGATTGCATTGAATCTGTAGATTGCTTTGGGTAGTATACTCATTTTCACAATGTTGATTCTTCCAATCCAAGAACATGGTATATCTCTCCATCTGTTGGTATCATCTTTAATTTCTTTCATCAGTGTCTTATAGTTTTCTGCATACAGGTCTTTTGTCTCCCTAGGTAGGTTTATTCCTAGGTATTTTATTCTTTTTGTTGCAATGGTAAATGGGAGTGTTTCCATAATTTCTCTTTCAGATTTTTCATCATTAGTGTATAAGAATGCAAGAGATTTCTGTGCATTAATTTTGTATCCTGCAACTTTACCATATTCATTAATTAGCTCTAGCAGTTTTCTGGTGGCAGTTTTAGGATTCTCTATGTATAGTATCATGTCATCCGCAAACAGTGACAGTTTTACTTCTTCTTTTCCAATTTGTATTCCTTTTATTTCTTTTTCTTCTCTGATTGCCGTGGCTAGGACTTCCAGAACTATGTTGAATAATAGTGGTGAGAGTGGACATCCTTGTCTCGTTCCTGATCTTAGAGGAAATGCTTTCAGTTTTTCACCATTGAGAATGATGTTTGCTGTGGGTTTGTCATATATGGCCTTTATTATGTTGAGGTAGGTTCCCTCTATGCCCACTTTCTGGAGAGTTTTTATCAGAAATGGGTGTTGAATTTTGTTAAAAGCTTTTTCTGCATCTATTGAGATGATCATATGGTTTTTATTCTTCAATTTGTTAATATGGTGTATCACATTGATTGATTTGCATATATTGAAGAATCCTTGCATCCCTGGGATAAATCCCACTTGATCATGGTGTATGATCCTTTTAATGTGTTGTTGGATTCTGTTTGCTAGTATTTTGTTGAGGATTTTTGCATCTATATTCATCAGTGATATTGGTCTGTAATTTTCTTTTTTTTGTAGTGTCTTTGTCTGGTTTTGGTATCAGGGTGATGGTGGCCTCATAGAATGAGTTTGGGAGTGTTCCTTCCTCTGCAATTTTTTGGAAGAGTTTGAGAAGGATGGGTGTTAGCTCTTCTCTAAATGTTTGATAGAATTCACCTGTGAAGCCATCTGGTCCTGGACTTTTGTTTGTTGGAAGATTTTTAATCATAGTTTCAATTTCATTACTTGTGATTGGTCTGTTCATATTTTCTGTTTCTTCCTGATTCAGTCTTGGAAGGTTATACCTTTCTAAGAATTTGTCCATTTCTTCCAGGTTGTCCCTTTTATTGGCATAAAGTTGCTTGTAGTAGTCTCTTAGGATGCTTTGTATTTCTGCGGTGTCTGTTGTAACTTCTCCTTTTTCATTTCTGATTTTATTGATTTGAGTCCTCTCCCTCTTTTTCTTGATGAGTCTGGCTAATGGCTTATCAATTTTGTTTATCTTCTCAGAGAAGCAGCTTTTAGTTTTATTGATCTTTGCTATTGTTTTCTTTGTTTCTATTTCATTTATTTCTGCTCTGATCTTTATGATTTCTTTCCTTCTGCTAACTTTGGGTTTTGTTTGTTCTTCTTTCTCTAGTTTCTTTAGGTGTAAGGTTAGATTGTTTACTTGAGATTTTTCTTGTTTCTTTAGGTAGGCTTGTATAGCTATAAACTTCCCTCTTAGAACCGCTTTTGCTGCATCCCATAGGTTTTGGGTCGTCGTGTTTTCATTGTCATTTGTCTCTAGGTATTTTTTTATTTCCTCTTTGATTTCTTCAGTGATCTCTTGGTTATTTAGTAACGTATTGTTTAGCCTCCATGTGTTTGTCCTTTTTACGTTTTTTTCCCTGTAATTCATTTCTAATCTCATAGCGTTGTGGTCAGAAAAGATGCTTGATATGATTTCAATTTTCTTAAATTTACTGAGGCTTGATTTGTGACCCAAGATGTGATCTATCCTGGAGAATGTTCCGTGCGCACTTGAGAAGAACGTGTAATCTGCTGTTTTTGGATGGAATGTCCTATATATATCAATTAAATCTGTCTGGTCTATTGTGTCATTTAAAGCTTCTGTTTCCTTATTTATTTTCATTTTGGATGATCTGTCCATTGGTGTTAGTGGGGTGTTAAAGTCCCCCACTATTATTGTGTTACTGTCGATTTCCTCTTTTATAGCTGTTAGCAGTTGCCTTATGTATCGAGGTGCTCCTATGTTGGGTGCATATATATTTATAATTGTTATATCTTCTTCTTGGATTGATCCCTGGATCATTATGTAGTGTCCTTCCTTGTCTCTTGTAACATTCTTTATTTTAAAGTCTATTTTATCTGATATGAGTATAGCTACTCCAGCTTTCTTTTGATTTCCATTTGCATGGAATATCTTTTTCCATCCCCTCACTTTCAGTCTGTATGTGTCCCTAGGTCTAAAGTGGGTCTCTTGTAGACAGCATATATATGGGTCTTGTTTTTGTATCCATTCAGCCAGTCTATGTCTTTTGGTTGGGGCATTTAATCCATTCACGTTTAAGGTAATTATCGATATGTATATTCCTATGACCATTTTCTTAATTGTTTTGGGTTTGTTTTTGTAGGTCCTTTTCTTCTCTTGTGTTTCCCACTTAGAGAAGTTCCTTTAGCATTTGTTGTAGAGCTGGTTTGGTGGTGCTGAATTCTCTTAGCTTTTGCTTGTCTGTAAAGCTTTTGATTTCTCCATCAAATCTAAATGAGATCCTTGCCAGGTAGAGTAATCTTGGTTGTAGGTTCTTCCCTTTCATCACTTTAAGTATATCATGCCACTCCCTTCTGGCTTGCAGAGTTTCTGCTGAGAAATCAGCTGTTAACCTTATGGGAGTTCCCTTGTATGTTATTTGTCGTTTTTCCCTTGCTGCTTTCAATACTTTTTCTTTGTCTTTAATTTTTGCCACTTTGATTACTATGTGTCTCGGTGTGTTTCTCCTTGGATTTATTCTGTATGGGACTCTCTGCGCTTCCTGGACTTGATTGATTATTTCCTTTCCCATGTTAGGGAAGTTTTCGACTATAATCTCTTCACATATTTTCTCTGGTCCTTTCTCTCTCTCTTCTCCTTCTGGGACCCCTATAATGCGAATGTTGTTTCGTTTAATGTTGTCCCAGAGGTCTCTTAGGCTGTCTTCATTTCTTTTCATTCTTTTTTCTTTAGTCTGTTCCGCAGCAGTGAATTCCACCATTCTGTCTTCCAGGTCACTTATCCGTTCTTCTGCCTCAGTTATTCTGCTATTGATTCCTTCTAGTGTAGTTTTCATTTCAGTTATTGTATTGGTCATCTCTGTTTGTTTGTTCTTTAATTCTTCTAGGTCTTTGTTAATCATTTCTTGCATCTTCTCAATCTTTGCCTCCATTCTTATTCCGAGGTCCTGGATCATCTTCACTATCATTATTCTGAATTCTTTTTCTGGAAGGTTGCCTATCTCCACTTCATTTAGTTGTTTTTCTGGGGTTTTTTCTTGTTCCTTCATCTGGTACATAGCCCTCTGCCTTTTCATCTTCTCTATCTTTCTGTAACTGTGGTTTTTGGTCCACAGGCTGCAGGATTATAGTTTTTCTTGCTTCTGTTGTCTGCCCTCTGGTGGTTGAGGCTATCTAAGAGGCTTGATGGGAGGCTCTGGTGGTGGGTAGAGCTGACTGTTGCTGTGGCGGTCAGAGCTCAGTAAAACCTCAATCCAGTTGACTGTTGATGGGTGGGGCTGGGTTCCCTCCCTGTTGGTTGTTTTGCCTGAGGCAACCCAACACTGGAGCCGACACGTGCTCTTTGGTGGGGTTAATGGCAGACTCTGGGAGGGCTCACGCCAAGGAGAACTTCCCAGAACCTCTGCTGCGAGTGTCCTTATCCCCACGGTGGAACAGAGCCACCACTCGCCTCTGCAGGAGACCCCCCAACACCAGCAGGTAGGTCTGGTTCAGTCTCCCCCAGGGTCACTGCTCCTTCCCCTGGGTCCCGATGCACACATTACTTTGTGTGTGCCCTCCAAGAGTGGGGTCTCTGTTTCCCCCAGTCCTGTCAAAGTCCTGCAATCAATTCCCACTAGGCTTCAAAGTCTGATTCTCTAGGAATTCCTCCTCCCGTTGCCGGACCCCCAGGTTGGGAAGCCTGACGTGGGGCTCAGAACCTTCACTCTAATGGGTGGACTTCTGTGGTATAAGTGTTCGCCAGTCTGTGAGTCACCCACCCAGCAGTTATGGGATTTGATTTTACTCTGATTGCGCCCCTCCTACCGTCTCACTGTGGCTTCTCCTCTGTCCTCGGACGTGGGGTATCCTCCTTGGTGAAGTCCAGGGTCTTCCTGTCAATGATTTTCCATGAGCCAGGTGTGATTCTGGTGCTCTCGCAAGAGGGAGTGAGAGCACGTCCTTCTACTCCGCCATCTTGGTTAATCTCCCCCTATTTTTAGTTTTTTGAGGAACCTCCATACTGTTCTCCATGGTGGCTGCACCAACTTACATTCCTACCAATAGTGCAGGATTGTTCCTTTTTCTCCACACCCTCTCCAGCATTTATTATTTGTAGACTTTTTAATGATGGCCATTGTGACCAGTGTGAGGTAGTACCTCATTGTAGTTTGTTTATTTTTTAAATTAATTTCACCTGTTTCTTTTTACTTTTTTAAAAAATTTTATTTATTTATTTATGGCTGTGTTGGGTCTTCATTTCTGTGCGAGGACTTTCTCTCTAGTTGCGGCAAGTGGGGGCCACTCTTCATCGTGGTGCACGGGCCTCTCATTATTGTGGCCTCTCTTGTTGTGGAGCACAGGCTCCAGTCGCGCAGGCTCAGTAATTGTGGCTCACGGGCCTAGTTGCTCCGCGGCATGTGGGATCCTCCCAGACCAGGGCTTGAACCCATGTCCCCTGCATTGGCAGGCAGATTCTCAACCACTGCGCCACCAGGGAAGCCCCCCTCATTGTCATTTTGATTTGCACTTCTGTAATAATTAATGATGTTGAGCATCTTTTCATGTGTCTGTTGGCCATCTGTATGTCTTCTTTGGAGAAATGTCTATTTAGTTCTTCTGCCCATGAAAATCAGTCAATTTAATTTTCCATATTAATAAACTAAAAAGAAAGAACCACATAACCATCTTTTTAAAAAATTTATTTACTTATTTTTATTGCAGTATAGTTGATTTACAATGTTGTGTTAGTTTCAGGTGTAAAGCAAAGTGATTCATTTATACATATTTTATATATATGTATTTTTTCAGATTCTTTTTCCTTATAGGTATAACTCCCTGTACTATATGGTAGGTCCTTGTTGGTTATCTATTACAATCATCTTAATAGATGCAGAAAGAGTGGGTGACAAAAGTCAACATCTCTTCCTGATAGTTTTTATCAGCAAATTATTAATAGAAGATAACTTTGTCAACCTGGTAAAGGACATCCTAGACTAAACCTGTGGCTAACATCAAAACTTGTGTGTGTGGTTAAAATTCCCATTATAATAAGCTTTTAGGGACTTCCCTGGCAGTCTAATGGTTACGACTCCATGCTTCCGCTGCAGGGGGTGCAGATTCGATCCCTGGTCGGGGAACTCAGATCCTGCATGCCGCACGGCATAGCCAAAAAAAAAAAATGTATATGAAAATAAAGTACTAGGATTAGTGAAACAGTTTCATATTTATAGATATTTGAATCATCATGGAATCATATTAGAACTAGAATGGGCCACAAGATGACATTAATTCAAATTGTTTATTTTTTATAGGTCAGTATGGAAATCCTTTAAATAAATACATTAGACATTATGAAGGATTATCTTATGATGTGGATTCATTACACCAAAAACACCAGCGTGCCAAAAGAGCAGTTTCACATGAGGACCACTTTTTACGTCTAGATTTCCATGCTCATGGAAGGTGAGTAAATTTATGCTGACTGTGTCTGAAGTTCCCATGTATTCAATCTATATTAAGAGAAGAAATTTATACCCTTAATTTTCCTTCTCTAATGGAAAGATCCCCATTTGGAAATTCAGCCTACACTGAAATTTGGTGTATACATTAAAAAATGTTTTCTTTTGAAATGGATTGCCCTTTTTATGTTGTCAAGGAAACAGTCACATTTAAATGTTTTTAAGTTTATGAATCAGATCCTCTGTTGTATTATTAGAGGATATGTCTTTAAAGAAGAGTCTATGTTTATTTTTCAGCTAATTTTATGTGTTTTATGGCCTATGTGTCTGTTCTCTGGTGCCAGCAGTGAAGATAGCTAGTTGTAGGCCATTGAATAAGTCATTTAATTTCTCATTAACTCAATTTTATCAGCTCTAAAATGACAACTTGTAGACAGATGACCTACTGTACTGCTTAATTCTCAGACAGAATTGTTAAGGAATAAAGAACAGGGAGCCAAGGGAGAGAGGTAAAAAAAATCACATTTATTTAGTCCTGTTGTGTTCCAGGTACATAGATGCTTTATATGCATTTTCTTATTTAATCTCTCTACACCCAAACAAGGTAAATCCTTTTACATCCAAGGAAACTAAGACTCAGAGAAGTTAAATAACTTCTTTAAAGTTATGTAGCACAGATTATACCCGGACCTGGCTGATTTAAGACCCCATATAATTTTTTTCTTTGTCTGTTAGGAGTACTCAGATACAAAATCTTCTAGTATTCTTTGTCAGATTCTCTGCCTTGCCTGCTGTAATGAATGTCTATTCCTTTTGTACTTTTTCTACAGTTGTAACGCTGATTTATTATTCACCTCCTAATAGGTATCCCAGCTTCCATTCCATTCATTATTAAAGCGATCCTATGTACTGCTACTAGATGACTCTTCCTTAAATGCTTCCTTTTTCACATCAGCTTATTGCTCTAAAGTCTTCAATTAATGATTGTTAGGCAGATTTCTTAACTGGGCTTTCAAGATTCTTTGTAAATTAACTCAAGTCTATTCTAAACTTACTTTGTTCCACTTCCCAATATTGTGTCTGTTTCATTCAGAATGAGCTTCTCATTGCTGAATATACCATGTACAGTTTGTTTCCTGTGTTATTTATCTTAAATTCTGATCATCTTTTAATACACAATTCAAGTTCTACTTCTTTGAAGCTTTATTTACACCTTCCTCTGAACCTTTAAATTACTTACCTGTACCATTGGCATTGGTTCAATATCTCTTCCTTTTCATGTGTGTATTTCTTGTTTATTTTTCTGTAACTGTGTTTTTTCTTCCTCACAGGCAGACACATGCTACTATTTAGTGTGTCTACTATTTGCCCTTATATTATAGATACTCAAGGAAGATTTTAATGGATGAAAAAAATCAGATAATAAGAACTGCTATGATACAAAGTATTTTGCACATGGAAATAAATGCATTACTTAACTTAATTTCCATATTACAAAACAATGATCATTATAGAAAAAAGTACTTTCAAGTTATAAAATCTACTTTGTTTTGAAGGAAGAAAAAATTCATTTCAGGATCTGTTCTTCTAGATAGAAATTTTAGTGATGGCAAATCATGTAAATTTTTATGACCCTTAACCTCAGAAAAAATTTTAATTACCCATTCTTTATTGGTACCATGAAATAATAAGCAATCATTAAGCCTTCCTAAGTTTTTAGCAACTATCTCAAAGTAAATTTAATGCTATATTGCAAATATCGTGTGACTGCCAAAAGGAAAAGTTGAGATTCTAGCTGCCTTTGGTTTGGATACCACATTTCTATTACATCATTAGATTTTTATTAGCTCCATTACGTAATTCATATTGAACATATGGCAAAACCAAATCCCTACCTCCTTTTGTTTTTTTTGGTACATGTGTGAAAGTAACTGAGAGAGAGTGTACAAGTACACGCTGTTATTTAGTTATTCTGATAGGAGCTGCAAGATGTGCGTAAGTCATTGTATAAGAAGAAAATGTGATACGGTGTTTTACAGATAAAATGCTGTAGATATTCAAAGGGAGGAGGACTTACTTCTGGCTGAGGCTCTCAGCAAAGGACCTGGACCCAGGAAATCTCATTCTGTGTATTAGTGGTTATCTTAGGTACTTTTAACAGAAATCTGTTTAATTAACTATATACATATACTACATTTTCTAGAAGAGATCTGAATTCAGGAATTTTATTTTGTTGTCTCAATTATTATACTTGTATATTCACACTGTCTCAGAGTTTGTGCCCTAAAACATGGTTATTGTAACTACCTTCTAACATACCGTGTTAAAAATGTGATGATCTGATAGTTTTATTTCTCCCTTTCCTTGAAATACGCCTACAAAAATGACCTTGATAAATATAATTATAGATTTCCTGCTAAGTTTCTTCTCCTTCTCCACCATATACAAAATGTTGGTTTCGGGTACTAGCACAGCCTCTGTAGGATGTGGGTATGTGTGTGTGTGTGTATGTGTCTTTCAGTATTAAAATCATCCTTTGTTCTGTTTGTTTTATGCCTAAGCACATGAACACAATTCTTTCAACCTGGCTTCCAAGTTTCATAAATAAGAAAGGGTGGATCACATCCCAAGTTTACAAATACCAGTGTTAAATGAAGGAGTGTCGAGATTCTTTAAGCCTAATGTCCATTCTTGAGAATTCCATGAAAAACCATTGCTCTTTTTTTTCCCTTCCAGTTTTATTGAGATAATTGACATATAGCACTGTATAAATTTAAGATGTATAGCATAATAATTTGACTCATATACGTCATGAAGTTAGATTTTCTTTTCTCGTGTGTATATGTATTTTTAAACATTTCCTTCATGTTTTGTTTTCCATTATATACTTTGGGCAGTCAACTTTATTTTCTGGTCTTCTCATGACTTTGCTAACTTTACTGCCTTTCATAGATTTGCATTTGAGTAGGAAGCTACTTAGTAAAGAACCTGTGATTTTTATAGGAAGTATAATATATGTATTGAAACAGTCATAAACTGGGTAGAGAAAGGAGTACTGTGGTAATTTGGAGCCTGAATGGTGTTCCCTTCTGACTTGACATGCGTTATCTAGAGATTTCTTTTGAGCCTTAGCTTCCTCATTAGTAAAACCTTGAAGTTTGGATGAGATAATGTTTAAGGCCTCTGCCTGCTTTAAAGTTCTACAAAATATATTAGTAACACTCAAGTGACTAAATTAAAAAAAACTCAAAACACTGTCTAGTCAGTAATAAACTATTTTTTATGCTTCTGTGTTTAATTGTTTAGGTACATAATGAATAAATCAAAAATTGTTTCCATCTAATGTGTGATTTGTATATAGTGTAAAAGAGACCAAAATTTTATCTAAGTACAGTACGATGTTTTGGAGTTTTCTTTTTTCTGGTTTTGATAAGATAATTATTCCTATAGCCTTAATTGTACATTTACAAACTGTTCAAAATAAATGGTCAGATAATTTGATTTGAAGTTTTCTTTGCAGTGTGAGACTCAAGTTCTCCCTGCCTCTGAAATGTGAGGGTATCAAGGATGTGGCCCAGGTAACCTGTAAAAGGCATAAGTATTCTCTTTGGGTCCTGACTGGAGCTGGGTTAGTCACGAAGTGTCTTGGACTTTATCTTTGCCATATCATGAGTAGCGTAGCAGAAACCCAGGATGCTTTTAACTCCATAGACAAACCACACACTTTAAGAAGCAGAAGTGAGAATCTAGGGAGCACAGATAGATGCCAGCTCATAAAGAAGAGCAACAGAATAAATTAGAATTGTGTAAAAATGCTATTGTTACGGATATGGAAAAACAAAATTTGAAAAAATACTGACCTGGCACTGAAATCTATTCCAACAAGATTTGAGCAAGTTTGAGCAAAAATTCCTAAGGGAAAATGGTATTTATTTGTACCTATTTTATGGCAGGTACAGTGCCCTTTAGCGTATACTTTTGTTGAAGTATATTTCACACCACTCTGTCTCAGCAGTGGACTTTCTAGGATATGCAATTCTTAATTATTGCCTGATTGCCTGATTCCTCGTTACACAGAAATTAAAAGCCTAACAAATATGTTTTTTAACAATCTGAAGGCTACACTGGCTATTTGAATTACTTACTGAAATAAGAAGTAGCAACTGAGTTGTGTTCATGTTAATTCTGTGTTGAAGAAGTTAAATTGAGAGCTGATGATGGCTCTGAGCTTAGCTTGGATAAGATTTTAACATGAAATATCATTTTTATTTTTCATGTTTTTAAGCACTAACTAGGGTTTATGTAGAAGAGGGAATGAGTTTTAAAAAACTGAGCTTCCTCTTGTTTTGAAAAAGGAATGGAAATAAGAGTGTAAAAGTATTTTTCTTTTGTTTTTTAATTTAATTAATTTAATTAATTTATTTTTGGCTGCCTTGGGTCTTCGTCGCTGCACGCGGGCTTTCTCTAGTTGCGGCGAGCGGGGGCTACTCTTTGTTGTGGTGCACGGGCTTTTCATTGCAGTGGCTTCTCTTGTTGTGGAGCACGGGCTCTAGGCGCACGGGCTTCAGTAGTTGTGGCTCGCGGCTTTAGAGCGCAGGCTCAGTAGTTGTGGCGCATGGGCTTTGTTGCTCCGTGGCAAGTGGGATCTTCCCGGACCAGAGCTCGAACCTGTGTCCACTGACTTGGCAGGCGGATTCTTAACCAGTACGCCACCAGGGAAGCCCAAGAGTGTAAAAGTATTTTTCAATTTTTAATTCTTTGGATTCATCGTTTCCTCTAAAAGTTGGTCTAAAACAGGGTTATATCTGATAGCACGTTGAATGTCAAGAGTTTCTAGAGTTGGTGACGTAGACAGTAAATGTCAGAAATTAGGTATATGCCTGGTAGGAAAGCCCATTCATCATTCCTCAATTACAGTCCTCAATTGTAAGTTATATTTCATACTAAAATGTTGTATTTGTAGTTCGGTCTTTTGTGAAATAAGCACCCCAACTCAGATTGAATTCGGATTCATAGCCAACCTTGTTTTTTTCTGTTCTTTAAGTGACTAAGCCCCCTCTAAGTTGTTGTGTTATTTCTTAAAAGTGTAGCAAGGATTTTATGTAACTAAATGTTGTTTAAATGTTTATCCTATTTCATTGTACCTGAAAATCCTGTATATAACTGTGTTGAATGGATATGTTTAGTTTATTGGTTTTATAATATTATGCTTGTTTGGATTGTTTTATTAAGCATCAATGAAATCTTGTATAGTAAGAAACGTAATACTTTAAAACTGATAAATAGGTTTAAAAAAATCTTTCGTAATTACATACACACTTCCTATTTGAAATACCTTCTGGATACCGAGATTCCTCACTTGGTTGTATCATAACCTCTTTAACTTCTTCTTTTTTTTTTTTTTTTAAATCCTGAACTCCCCGATGGGTTTCAGGGAGGTTTTTTTTTTTTCTTTTTTAAAGATTTATTTATTTTATTGATTGATTGATTGATTGCTATGTTGGGTCTTCGTTTCTGTGCTAGGGCTTTCTCTAGTTGCGGCAAGCGGGGGCCACTCTTCATCGCGGTACGCGGGCCTCTCAGTATCGCGGCCTCTCTTGTTGCGGAGCACAGGCTCCAGACGCGCAGGCTCAGTAGTTGTGGCTCATGGGCCCAGTCGCTCCGCGGCATGTGGGATCTTCCCAGACCAGGGCTCAAACCCGCGTCCCCTGCATTAGCAGGCAGATTCTCAACCACTGCGCCACCAGGGAAGCCCTCTTTAACTTCTTAAAGCTTTTCTCTACTTCTTTGGATTGAGATATATTTTTGATACTTGTACATAGGGATAAAATTGAGTTGTTAATTTGTGTGCATCTCTGAAGTCTTAAATTCTAATCACTTTGTACTAGTTAGGTTCCAAAATAGTCTGTACTGGGAGAATAATGCAGAACCCACAAATCAAATATAAACATGAGTCTAGCATATCAAGAATCTTTGATATGACAAATTGTTGTGTTATGCAGCAGCAGTAGCCATTGTCTTTTTTTTTTTTAAAGAAACCTTAAATCACAAATTCCGTTAAATGGAATTGAATGAACAAATGTATTGTGCATTTCCTTTTATTATGTTTATTTGAGCTACAAGAGATGTTTCTCTAGTTTTAATATGCCATAATTTACTAAGTCCACTTGCATATTTTATTTCAGCCCTTTCATTGTTTTTTTATATAAAGCATCCAATGTATTTCAGGTACCTTTAGTAGCCACTAGGAATAGAGAGGCTGAACAAGAGAAGTTCTTACTGTTGTGGAGTTTATGGATCCATGAGAAATAGAGGTATTATATTAGCAATGACTGCTGTGATAATTGTTAAGAAAGGAACGTTTAAAAGATTGCTGTGGGAGCATTGGGGATGCTCTCTTGTCTGGAGGTCAGGGAAAGCCACTCTTAGAAAATGGCGTTTAAACGGATCCTGGAAGGATGACTCAAGAAGGAGATGGTTAGGCAAGAAGGGGAGGAAATGTATTCTAGACAGAGGAAACAGCATGTGCAGAGATACTGAGAGGCGAAGTAGCATGTTCATGGAATTGAAGGAATTTCAGTATGGCTGGTGCTTAAGATGTGAGGGAGAATGGTTTCGAATTAGTCTGACATAAGCAGGAGCCAGATCTTTGAGAGTTTATGTAAGTCATGGTGATAATTTTTTACTTAGCCATGGAAGATTTTATTTATTTATTTATTTATTTGGCTGCGTCAGGTCTTAGTTGTGGCACGTGGGATCTTTAGTTGTGGCCTGTGGGATCTTCTTTTTAGTTGCGGCATGTGGGATCTAGTTCCCTGACCAGGGATTGAACCTGGGTCCCCTGCATTGGGAGTGTGGAGTCTTAGCCACTGGACCACCAGGGAAGTCCCAGCCATGGAAGATTTTTAATAGTAAATAACTTTATGAGGTTTAAAAAGTCCAGTCTGGCTGCGAATGAAGAGTAGTTTAGAAGCGAGTAAGGTTAAATGCATTGAGACTAGTCCTTGTGGGAAGCTGTGGCCTGGATTAAGATGGTACTAGAGATGATGAAGGAGAGTGAATAGATGTGAGAGATATTTTGAAGGTAGAATTTGTTGGGCTTAGTTGATATATAGTGAGCTACAAAGAGAAGGAGTCAGGGATGACTTTTCTAGTTTGAGCAATTGAGTGACTACTGGGGCCATTTACTGAGATAGGGAATACTGGAACAGATACAAATTTTGAGGAGAAATCATAAGTCGGTTTTGGACATGTTATGTGAAGTTCATGAAGGAGAGCCCAGTTGTGAAAATGTTGCTAAATGCCAATGTTTAAGTTGTAAGTGGAGGAGGGGGTGCAAAGACTGAAGAGTGGTAAGAAAAGTGGAAAACCTGAGAGCATGATACCTAGAAGCCAAGGGAAAAGTGTTTCCAGGAAAGGAGTGGTTAATTGCTGCTTTTTGCTTTTGTCGTGCTGAATATTACCAGTATTCCTAGTACATGTTACTTACCCTTCTTTGAATTTCTCTAGTTCTGTTTGATCTTGCTGATCTAGTTATACAGAGTAATTCAGATTTGGGTACTTCTTAGTCATGAATAAGGGTAAAGAAGTAACTTTTTTTTTCCTGTTTGAATCTCTAATGATTCATGATAATAACCAGTGATCTTTGGGCATTTTGGTTGCGAGAGCATATTGGGCCAATATCTTTGAGGAACCATCTCTACTAATTCTGTGGTGATTGAGTATAAGGACCTGGTTATCTTCTGAGTATAGCTTGGCTAATTTTTCCTAAATGTATGAAATACAAACGTATTTTATTTGTCCATAATAAAACCATTTTGACCATATACGTGACTCCCCCAATTTTTTAATGTTTCGCTTTCAACAGTAGCTTACTCGTACCTGTCAAACTGAGTGAGCCTTTCACATTCTTTGTCTTAAGAGACTTCAGAGGTCACTTTGTCCAACTTCATATTAGATGACATTTTGGAGACATGGTCACTCAACTTCACTCAACTTTTATGTATTTGAAGTCCCTGAATAGGAGATTTTATCCATGCTTTCTGTGAATGTTTAAAAATCTGCTTTATTAAAACCTTTGCTCTTGGGGCTTCCCTGGTGGCACAGTGGTTGAGAGTCTGCCTGCTAATGCAGGGGACACGGGTTCGAGCCCTGGTCTGGGAAGATCCCACATGCCGCGGAGCAGCTGGGCCCGTGAGCCACAACTACTGAGCCTGCGCGTCTGCAGCCTGTGCTCCGCAACAAGAGAGGCCGCGATAGTGAGAGGCCTGTGCACCGCGATAAAGAGTGGCCCCCACTTGCCACAACTAGAGAAAGCCCTCGCATAGAAATGAAGACCCAACACAGCCAAAAATAAATAAATAAATAAATAAATAAATAAATAAAAAACAAAAACCTTTGCTCTCTTACACTTTTTCTTGTTTTAACAAACTACATGGTGATAAGATGATGGTGTCTTCTCCTTAAGTTCTTGTCACTTCATCATCAACCAGTTATTCACAGCTTATCAGTATTAAGTCTAGAGTAGAAGTTCTCATCATTGTGTTCTTTTTCTTTTAGAAGTTGACATCATCAGCAAGGCAAATCAAAAAACTGTTAAACACTTTGCTGTAGCAGAACAGCAGTACCTCTGCTTCATCAGAAACTTTATCTTAAGTGAGAGGGAGGCTGAGGATAAGAAGTCAGTATAGAACCTACTTACCCAAAGGGAAGGAGACCAGAGCTACTTGCGTGGTCACAGTTGGATGAGAGGAGCCTGGGAGTGGGGCTTGGAGGAGGGGTTTGGATCTTCAGGCCTCTCTGGATGTGGAAAAGTAACAGGGGAAGGAAAATGTGCATGGGAGTGGAATCCTTGAGGACCATAGGGGAAGAGATGGTAAGTTTTATTTTTTAAAAAGAGAGATTTGAGGGCTTCCCTGGTGGCGCAGTGGTTAAGAATCCACCTGTCAATGCAGGGGACACAGGTTCGACCCCTGGTCTGGGAAGATCCCACATGCCGTGGAGCAGCTAAGCCCGTGCACCACAACTACTGAGCCTGTGCTCTAGAGCCCACGAGCCACAACTACTGAGCCCACGTGCCACAGCTACTGAAGCCCTCGCGCCTCGAGCCCATGCTCCGCAGCAAGAGAAGCCACCACAATGAGAAGCCCACGCACCGCAACGAAGAGTAGCCCTTGCTTGCCGCAACTAGAGAAGGCCCGCATGCAACAGTGAAAACCCAATGTAGCCAAAAATAAATAAATAAATAAAAAAATAAATAAAAGGAGAGATTTGAGATAATGAGAATGTATGACAGAAGGGCAAGTCCCCTTCCTTCCCCTAACTCGCCCAAAAGGGGGCAGGGAGTATTGTAGTTTGAAGGAATATATTCATGGAGATGTTTTAGAAAGCATTTGTCACATAGAGAGTAATTTCCTGGCTGCCCAGACAAGTCTTCATTAATTCAACAAAGATTTTGAGTCTCTTCTGTGTGCTAGATTCTATTTTCTTACCTTATCTCCTGTTTCCCTTCCATTCTTTATACCACTGTACTCCCAGTGATGATTTTTCTCCATCACACAATGCATGCCTTTGCACTTGTAGTTCCTCTGCCCGAAGCCCTTCCCCACCTCCGCTCCATAACCACACGGCTCTTGCTCCTCTACTTCATTCAAGTCTCTGCTCAAATGTCATCCATTCAAAGAAATCTTTCCTACCACTCTTTGTAAAGTGGCATCCTTTTTTCCTCCTACCACTCCGTCCTTTTATCCTACTTTGTTTGTCATCATAGCACTTGTCACTACAATACCAACTTCCTTCCTTCTTTCCTTCCATCACCCTCCCTTTCTCTCTGCTCACAAACCATGTAAAAACTAGAATGTGTTCTGTGAATTGTGTCGTTCATGCCTGTGTCCCCAGGCTTAGCACTGTGCTTGCCCTAGTAAGTGCTCAATAAATACTTATGGAGTGAAGGAATGTTAAGTTCATGATTCTGATCACTTTCTTTGGATGTACACTGCCAGTTTTAATTCTTTGATCTTTTTTTTTTTAGATTCCCTTCCGTTGATACATTCTTCCTTTAGATATAATAATACCATTGTTTATGCATTTTAAGTCAGTCTTTTGTTTTTGTCTTTCACTAAGGAGATGTCCTGTATTTTGCCATCCTGGAGCTCCGTTATTTTATCCTAAGCAGGAGACTTAGCTTGGTGTGGTGGAAAGATCATTGGTTAGCTAACTGAAGACTCTGGTTCAGGTTTAAGCTTTGATTTTATTTGTGTGATCTTGGTCAAATCAGCCTTCTCTGATTTGTGAAATTAATAAATTTAGATGATCTTTATGACATTATACTTTGATTTACATTAAATATCTGAGTAATTGAAGTCTCACTCTACTCTTAAATCTTATTGTTTCAGTGTTTTATATACAGTAGTTTTGCTTGCCAATTGTTTAGTTACATAGTTGCATAAAGTCAAAGTATTTACAGAAACTTTTTTCTGTCCAATAGATAAATTTACTTTTCTCATCATGTATAATACATGTAGTCATGTGTTCTGTAATCGTGCCATCAGGGCAGATTCTTCCCCATGGCTCTTCTTTATATGGGAAAGACACACTGATGATTTGCTTCTCCTTTTATTTTTTAAAAATTTATTTATTTATTTATTTATTTGCTCTGTTGGGTCTTCGTTGCTGCACACGGGCTTTCTCTAGTTGCGGCGAGCGGGGGCTACTCTTTGTTGTGGTGTGCCGGCATCTCTTTGCGGTGGCTTCTCTTTGTTGTGGAGCACGGGCTCTAGGCACGCCGGCTTCAGTAGTTGTGGCACGTGGGCTCAGTAGTTGTGACGCATGGGCTTAGTTGCTCCACGGCATGTGGTATCTTCCCGGACCAGGGGTTCAACCTGTGTCCCCTGTATTGGCAGGCAGATTCTTAACCACTGTACCACTAGGGAAGTCCCTGCTTCTCCTTACACAGGATAAATTTACTTACTTTTGCTTGAGTTTTAGTTTCACTTTTATCTTCTTTGGGAACTCTTGAGGAATCTCGTACATGTATTTTTGCTTATTTGAGGTAATCTATCTACCTCAAGGCCATCAGTAAAGCCTGGAACTGTGTTTTTCAAACTGTAGAGCCCTAGAATTTCTGTGGAGGTTGCCTCAGGTTCTTCCCAATGGGGCGCAGGAGGGCTGACTCTGCCCTTTCCCCTTCTACCAACCTGTTTTGTTTTATCCTTTTTTTTTGGAGGAGGCGGATAGTGGCTTCTTTAAGATAATTTGAAAAAGGACTTTGCTGTTTCAAAAAGTATACTAGTGGAAGTAAACTAGATATTTGACTCATAGTAATATTTGCTATTAATACTGGCAACTTGTCTTACAAAAATAATTTGGATGGAGACTCTGTCAAGCATCTTTATTAAGAAGAAGGTGAATGTTACAAGGAAAAGAATACCTAGAAATGTCAGGGATGGCTATTAAGTACTGTGTTATTGCTAAGAATCACTACCCAGGCCTACCATAAACCTGTTCCATTTAGACACAGGAGACCTGTCTGGGACTGCTGGATTACAGGCATACTTGGAAGCAAGGTTTTTGCTCTCAGATTTCTTCCCCCTGTTACCAAGGTACTTGATTAGTCGAGGTTTTTGTCCTAATATGACTTCAGTTCAAGGGATGCACCTTTAACTATTGCTGTTTTCTTCTGAGAGTCAGAGCCATATTATCTTTAGCCTAAATAGCTATCATATGGGAAAAGGCAACTTCTTTTCGCTTTATATTCTTACTGTTCTAATATATAGAATGGTACCTCTTTAATATAGAAGGTATATGATCTTCTAAAAATTTAAAGAATCATATCCTAGCATAATCTATTTTGTTGTTCTGTACCAGAGGTGGTTCTGGTACCTCTGTTTGTTTGTTTAGTTTAGATTTAGAGTGCTTTTCTAAAGCCTTAGAGGGGAAAACCAACTATTATTACCACATGGTACAACTGCATTTTCAAAGCACTGAGGCCAGAGATTTGGAATCTGTTTTGTGTATTTTTTCAAATTGCTGTCATTTGTTAGCTGATTTTGCCCTCCTATAATTTTACTCTATTCTTTATAACTTTACTATATGCCACTGAGGAAAGAATTACAATAGAACTACTATAATCAAGATGAGAGACAAAATACTGTTGATCCATAGAATCAACATGTGATTAAATCTAACAGTAGGAAAATATTCCCAGTGCAGATGATGTTCCTTATACAGAGCATCTTCCTTCTCAGAGGAAATCTAAAGTTTATCTTTGATGACAGTATACTATATTATAACAATAAAAAAAAAAGAGAACTAAACTTACTGAAAGAAACATAGGAAAAGGGGATTAATAATCAAAGGGAACTTCTTACGGTGGTGTTGTAAAGTAGAATTTTCAGTGCAATTCAAATAAGGTTATATTTTCACTTCTGTATCTTACTTAAATTTGTTCAGATTTTAAAAGGTGACTTGGTGAAGACTGATAATATTACATACATTAAGACTCCTACAACACTCAGCATATATTAGCTTGACTGCTTCTGGCACATGCTTGAGAGGCATTCGTGGTATGATTGAAAGCAAGATGCAGCAACCAAATACTAGAGTTCTAGTCCTAATTCTAGTCTTGTGACCTGAGTCATACCCTTTGATAAAAATATTCATCGTGCTTCCTTTGCAATGTTACTGTGAGGACGGGATGCAGTAATATGTGTGAAAGTGCTCTGAAAACTGTAAACCTACATAAATTTAAGAAGAATGTTATAATCTCATTATCATCGCAATACTACTATCTCAACCAATTCTCTAGGGGCTTTTACCACTAGGAAGGGTATCTCTGCCCGCACAATTTTATTTTTTACCCTAGCTTTTGGGAATAAAATGATTTTTTAAAAAAATGTTTATTTATTTATTTATTTGGTTGCGCCGGGTCTTAGTTGCGGCTCACGGGCTCCTTAGTTGCAGCTCACCGGCTCCTTAATTGGAGCACGTGGGCTCCTTTAGTTGCAGCAGGTGGGCTCCTTAGTTGCGGCATGCAGGCTCCTTAGTTGTGGCATGTGAACTCTTAGTTGTGGCATGCATATGGGATCTAGTTCCCTGACCAGGGATCAAACCTGGCCCCCTACAATGGGAGCGTGGAGTCTTAACCACCGCGCCACCAGGGAAGTCCCAGTACAATGATTTTTAAAAATTTATTTATTTTTATGGTGGCAAAATAACATGTAACTTACTATTTTAATCATTTTTAAGTGTACAATTCAGTGGCATTGGGTACATTCAAAGTGTTGTCTAACTATCACCGTGACTCATTTTTAGAGCTTTTTGATTATACTAAACAGAAACAATAACTTCCAATTCTGCCCTCCTACCAGCCCTTGGTAACCTCTGTTCTACCTTCTATCTCTAGGAATTTGCCTATTCTAGGTCCTTCATAACTGGAGTCATATAATTTGTGGCCTTTTGCGTCTGGCTCCTTTCACTTAGCATAATGCTTCCAATGTTCATCTGTGTTGTAGTGTATATCAGAATTTCATTCCTTTTTAAGGCTGAATAATCCATTGTATGTATATACCACTCATATGTACATCTTTTTTTTTTTTTTTTTGGCTGTGCCATGCGGCTTATGGGACCTTAGTTCCCTGACGGGGGATCGAACCTGGGCCCTTGGCCGTGAAAGCGCGGAGCCCTAACCACTGGACCATCAGGGAATTCCCCATACATACATCTTGAAATCCATATGTTGATGAATATTAGGATTGTTTCCATCTTTTGGCTATTATGAATAATGCTGCCACACACACTGGTGTACAAGTATCTGAGTCCCTGATTTCCATTCCTTTGGGTATATACATAGAAGTAGAATTGCTGGATCATATGGTAATTCTCTGTTTAACTTTTTGAGGAACCACCAAACTGTTTTCCCAAAATACAGTGATTTTTATAAGGCAGTGTTCACTGTAGTTTTTCTGACCTTTGGGCCAAAAGTTTAAGCAATTAAAGAATCAGGTTGGGACTTCCCTGGTGGCACAGTGGTTAAGAATCCTCCTGCCAGTGCAGGGGACATGGGTTTGATCCCTGGTCTGGGAAGATCTCACATGTTGCGGAGCAACTAAGCCCGTGTGCCACAACTACTGAGCCTGCGCTCTAGAGCCCGTGAGCCACAACAACTGAGCCCGTGAGCCACAACTACTGAAGCCCGTACGCCTAGAGCCCGTGCTCTGCAATAAGAGAAGCCACTGCAATGGGAAGCCCACACACTGCAACAAGGAGTAGCCGCCACTCACTGCAAGTAGAGAAAGCCCACGCACAGCAACGAAGATCCAATGCAGCCAAAAAAATAATAATAATAATAAAATAAAATAGAATCAGGTTATGTTTTCAGATTATTTTTTATTCAAGGCTTGTTGAGAAATTGGGAAGGTAGGATGTGTTCATCAGCTAATTATTATTATTTATAATGTGTTGTTTGACAGGACTATTGCAAAGAATTTGCAATTTATATAAATATTAAAATAGTGTAAAGATATGAACTATCAAACAGATGGTAGTGGAATTAAAATTGGAGAACTGGAATCCAATGTCTTAGTTAATGGAATAATATATCCAGCTTCTGATTATTCATTTGTAGTTGATCTGTTTCATGGATTGTGACAGTGCTTAATTCAGTCTGGCTTCTTCTACCATTTACCTGCCTTCCAGGCTCACCCTTGTTCCATTCCTTCTTTGTTGATATATGTTTCAGATGCACATTAATTTTGATATTAATAAAGCAGTGCATCTTGGGGGTATGATGTAAATTTGATTTTTTGTTTTATTATCTGTGTTGCTTCTTGACTCTGTATGTGCATAATTGAAAACTGATTTTATATATGGTTTCAATCCAATTTAAATCAATAGTGAGAATAATGTTTTGTATATATGAGATGATTTTCTTATGAAATCAATATCAAGATTAGAAGGGGCCTACTTCAAGTGTTCTTAAATTCTCTCTGTTACAACATCCCTTTAGGATTGCTATCTGCATAGACACGTAAAGTGATATAAAACTATTTTTTTGAGTAGGGATTGCAGCATAGATTGTTCTCATATTGAACTTAAATGTCCTTTCTGAAGCTTATACCATTTTGGGGGAGGGAGATATAGAGTACTAATGCTGCTGCTTATAATGATTTTAAGGTAAAACAGTTTTGCTGAATAATAAATCCTGAATGACAAACATATTAAGCCCTTGGATTTTTACTGTTTAGTCTGTTTAACAAAGATGCTCTTTTAGAGGTGGTATTTATATAGTAAATTAAAAGTATATGTAATGATAAATTAATGATTTTTCAAAATGTGATCCTTTAAAAAATAATGTGTGTATTTATACTCACATTTATGATCAAGAATTTCATGTCTATTAGTTGGTTAAAAGGAATTTTATGAAAAGGATATACGACAAGAATTCAGGCAAGATTCCTGTTTGTTTGGGATTGTCTTTTTATAACTTTGTGGAGTTCACATTTAGAAGATGTGTTTGGCTTTGTTGATTACTTGCTGCGGTAGGTTGGAATGTTAAGGTTCTAAGGATGTCTTTCCTAGCCTACAGTCCTTGTCACAGTAGTTGGGAAGCCCTAGGGGTTTTTTGGTGAGAGTTTTAGGCAAGTAGAAATGAGTGCAGCTGCAAAATAAAAGGTTGCCAATACAGGAAATTAAGGGAAAAAGATAAAATAGTGTTCAGAAAGGGTGACACTCTATGAAGGTAATGGCTATACCCAACTGTTGACCCCTATTCACTTGAAAAATGATTTGATTTTTTTCTTTAAAATCAACTTTATTGAAGTATAATTTACATAAAATATATTCATTTTAAGTGTATAGTTTGAGTTAAGTTTTGACAAATGTATACACTTGTGAACCACCATTCAAATCAAGGTGTAGAACATTTCCATCAGAGCAAAAAATGCCTTCATTCCCTTTTGCTCTTAGTCTCTCCATCCCAGGCAACTACTGATTTGCTTTCTGTCACTAAAGATAGATTTTGCCTATTCTAGAATTACATATATATGGAATTATATATACTATGTGCATTCTTTTGTGTTTTATAAAAGTACCTATTTTTAGTAGTTTGATGATTTTACTGCTGAATAGTTTGCTACTGTATGACTAAGCCACAACCTTTTTCTCTCTCTACTTGCTGATAGACATTTAGGTTATTTCCAGGTTTTGGCTACTATGAATAAAACTGCTTTGGACATTTGTGTCCAATTGTTTGTGTGGACATATATTTTATATTTTCATTTCTCTTGGGGTAGAATTGTGGGTCATAGGGTTTTTGTATGTTTACCTTTATAAGAAACAGCCAGTTTTCCAAAGTGATTGTACCATTTTTTACCTCCACCAGCAATGTGTCAGAGTTCAAATTATTCTACATCCTACTAACATTGGGGGGTTGGCTAATTAAAGACTTTGGTTCATATTCACTGAGTAGAAATTGTGTTATATGCAGACCTTTATGGCAGTTATAAAAGAGACTTGATATAGTTTTTAAAGTTTAGTAATGATAGCTACTTTGCTACCCTTTACATCTCCTTTGTGCCAGGTACTGTGTTAATGACTTTACATACATTATAATCTCTAATCCTTAAAATGGTTCCAGAAAATAGAATGTGTTATCTTCATTTAATGGACAGGAATCCTGGGCTAGTAAGGATTTACTAGGCTTAAGATTTAGGCTTAAGATTTTGATTCTGAGTTTGATTGTAAAACCCTAGATTTCTTTATTTAATTTTATTTCAGTATTTTGGTCTTTCCTTTTCCTTTATAGAGGACAGTTAGAATGAGTATGATTTCAGCTAATATCATGGTCCTTTGGGTTTGGGATCTCCAAATTGAACTGAGAAAGGTCTACAAAGAATTATAGAAGATGCCCCAGGGAAAAATAAAGGAGTTGTAAAGTTTTCTGTGTGTGTGTGTCTGTCTTTCTGTATGTGTGTGTCTGTGTGTGAAAGAAAGAGCATGCATACTTGCTTTTCTGAGAAGAGATGTTAAGTATCTAATTAGATGGCACTTTCCTATGTGTTCTCTTATCTGAGTTGTGAATAATAGGGGAAAATGGAAAAGCCCTGGAATTACTAGAGAGGGGAGACAGGTAGTGGTGAATTAACAGTAACTGGGTCAAGAAGCTTGTTTTTATCTTCAAGCAACTTAGTTGCCATTGGAATGATCTTGTTTCACCATGTGAGAATCAGTCTATAGGCATTTATTTTTTTAACATATCCCTAGATGATTACTGTTTAATTGTATGTGAGTTGTATCACAGTGTTAGGTTGAATTTCAGAGCAGAATTTTTATAAGAAAATCTTGGCCAGTTATTTCCCAAATAGACAAATTGTGTGAAACAATCCATATTTTGCAGATTTTTTTTAATTTAAAAAATAATTGTTTAAATTTGGGTCCTTTTAATTTCATTTTTTTCCTTTCCTACCCTGTTTGCAGACATTTCAACCTACGAATGAAGAGGGACACTTCCCTTTTCAGTGATGAATTTAGGGTGGAAACATCAAATACGGTACTTGATTATGATACCTCTCATATTTACACTGGACATATTTATGGTAAGTTGAACCTTAAAAGAACCCTCTTTAATTTTTTTCTACACAAGGAAATATATGCATTTTGAAGTATAGGCAAATATTTCAGAAAGATGGGATAAGTCCTGGGGAGATCTGAGTGTATCGTGAAGAGCAATGGGCTTTGAAGAACAAAGTAATTCTTGGATCAGCCTTTACATATATGTTTAGTATTGAATTATGCAGCGTCTGACTTCTGAAAGGTATGAAGTTTTGACTCTCTCACTACCTCCAAACTGTTAGGTTTTTAAAACAATTTTAATGATTTATATAATTTTCTGATCTTCCAAGCAAGGAATTAACAGTAACTTAACTATGTTTTATAACGAAACTGTAAAGATTATCTTAACAGCCAAAAATAATGTGACAAAGTCGTTCATAGGAAAATCCTCCCAGGGCCTTCCTTCCTCTGGATCTATTTGCTTTTTGTTCACAATTCTAATGAATTTCTCTTACTATACCAGATTTAAAAAGGTATTAGGGAGATGGGGGGCACACTTATTAGCCCAATAGAAAATTACATCTGTCAGCTGAGTAATGTAAGAAGAGTAGAACAATTGATGGAAGTCGTAAAAGAGTTTAAAAAAGTCTTCTGGCGGCATTAGGGGCAAAATATCATTGAGTTACAACTGTACGTTAATAAATACTCAAGATGATCCTATTTATTAAGAGTTATTAAAGTTAACTGAAAGTTAAATTTTATGTCTACATATTAGAGAGATTTCCACTCAAAATCCTAACTTGAAAAATTAAATTCTTTGAGAAAGGTTTCTTATTTTTTTTTATGATGATGGGTAAATGAGGCATTTCTGTACTTAAAATTTCTTATTTGTAGATCAAGCGTAGTTAAAAAATTAGAAGTTTTTTTGTATTCTTATAATTCTTTAATGGAAAAGGAAAGTATTTTTCCATAGGTCGAGATTTCTAATGTTAGATTATAGTTTTCTGTTATTTTCTTGATCATTTATCTTGCTGGACAAGTAACTTAGTAGTCTCCCAGCACCCCCCCAACCCCAGCTTTTTTTTTTTTTGGTAGGTGATAGTCAAAAAGTGTACAAGACTAAATGAGTTTGCAGATAAACATCATATCATTTAAAATACAAATGTCTTGGAGTCAGCTTCAGTCTATGATTAACTTAAAGTCAACTAATTACTGTTAATTTACAACTTAGAAATTGCAGAAAGCCTGATTTTTGTTTTAATGAGAAATTTTTAAATGGCAAATTTAACTTTTAAAGCCCCCTCCTAACTTCCCACCTCTTCTTATTTGATGTTTGGTACTCAGCTTTTCTTTATGACTGTATTAAAAACCAAAACTACCTTTTTTCTTATTATTTTCTTTCCTTAAAGAAGTATAATTGATGGGACATTATCATGAACCTTTTCCCAATATCTTAGAAAGAATTGTTGGCATACTTTTGTTCAAATTGCTTCTGAAATATTAAATACTGTCTTATTTTTAAAATGTATTTATAAAACCTACTGGTGGAAAGGAAGCTAAAAGGTTCGTGCAGAATATATTAGGTGGGAAAGGAACTTTTTTTCTTATGGCAATGAGAGTAGAAATTCAAGAGATACTTTAATATCTTTATTTTGAAAGTATATATTTTATCAGTGGATCTGCTCGCCTCTAAGTTTATTGAAGTCATTTTTTGAATGACTATTGCATGCATGCCAGGCACTGTGCTAGGTTCTGGGAATTTGATCGTCAGCAAGACAGATGTTCCATTTTTCATTGTTGTTACTATATATATACTGTACATATTTTAACTAAGTTCTAGTTGTTGTTCACATTCAGGTTGATATATTTCATGTGAAAATTAATTTCCCCAGTAAATTTGTATTTAGTTTTTTTTCAGTACATAAGAATGGCTTTATAAAGGAGAATGAATTTAACATTCATGTGCAAATCAAATTTTTAAAAGTTTGTGGCTTTCATTAATAGGTGAAGAAGGAAGTTTTAGCCATGGGTCTGTTATTGATGGAAGATTTGAAGGATTCATTCAGACTCGTGGTGGCACATTTTATGTTGAGCCAGCAGAGAGATATCTTAAAGACCGCACTCTGCCATTTCACTCTGTCATTTATCATGAAGATGATATTAGTAAGTACTTAAATTTTGCAAAGAGTATATAAATAGTTAAAACTATGTGGAGACAAATGAAACCTGAGCTGTTTTCTTTCCTAAGCTATTAATCAGGCTAGAAAATAGTTTCACAACTAAAATCTCAATTAAAGAATAGATCTATATAGTTGAGACAGTATCATTGTCAGTCTGTGCCAGTACTACTTTGTTGATATGCTACAACCAATTCTATTTGAACTATGAGTCAACTAACTCTGATTGAACTGGAAATTCTATATTGTGATATCATCCAGTTATTTAATGCTGTAACACCTTTGTGTGTGTGGCCCACCGAAGCATCATCTTCTTATGGAAATTTCAGTGTGGATATTTGCATAGTATTTAAAGAATATTTTAGATCTTTTTGTAATTTCTAAGCCTTTTGAGTATTTCTTTTTGGAATCTTGAAATGACTTCCGCTTGGTAAGACTTCCGATTTATCTTTATGGATTTTGTTCTTGATCGTGGTCTTTATATGATGGTAATTTGTTGGGAGAGTTCTTTTTCTGTGTTTTAAGAGTAGAAAATGTATTTAGACTTCCCCTTTTCATTCTACCATTGTCTGTATATCCATAGTCATTTAATCACGAGAATGCTGTAATGAAATGACCCAGAAATACATTCCTCTAATTCACAGGCCTCTTGAATACTCATATTTTATTTTTGACTGTAGTTAAGAGTAGTCTATCAATTTTTGCCTATTTTCCTTATTTGGCAGCTTCCAGGCTTCATTTTCCTTTCTACATATAGAAATTTGTTGTCAGTAATTTCGTTCTCACCCCTGGTAATGAATGTACTGGTAAGTCTCAACAATGTTGACTTCTTGCTCTATCAGCTCTGACAGTTTCTGTACTTAAGTCTGTCCAACTGCTTGTCATCTCTAATGCTCGATTACTATAGAAAATAGCATAATTATTCTAGATAGAATACATTTATGATTTTGGCTACTTTTTAAATCATAAATTCGTTAATGCTACTTGTGCATATTTTTGCTCATCCCTATTTGATTCCTTTTCCAATTTCCCTTCCTGGTATTTCAGACTCTCCTCAAGCTCCAAGCTACAGTCTTCCTTCACAAGCTAGAGTATGAATTCCTTTGCCTTCCTTTCTTTCTGCCAGTAGAATTATCATCTACTTCATTTGTATGTTACTTTGTAATTTTCTGAGTAAGCTAATCATTTTGCAGGTTTACCTCCCCTACCAGGGTGTGTAAGTTCTCCAACTGCAGTTTCTGTTTCTTTTGCTCCTTTAGCATTTCAGATATCATTTATCTCTGCAGCAGTTTCTTCACTGATACTTAATAAAGTCCTGCAACATTTTCCCTGTAATGTTTTCTCAAAATCAAACAAGACCTTTGGGAAAGAAAGGAGAAGAAGAAATGATTGACAGATTTTGAACTGATGATTTCCTTCCCATGATATTGTAATCAAACATTTTCCTTTGCTTTGTATGTCTTATAAGTATCTTCAACTGTGTTTGTTCTGCCTTTTATGATTTCTGTTGTTTGTCTTCTCTCTCGTTTCCATTCTTCTCTTACCTACTTGTATGTAGTTTAAGAATGTTCTGCTCTTTTTTCATACTTCTGTTTCTTCCTCATCATATAATTGCATTTCTTTCACTTTGCATCTTATAGTAACTTTCAAATATCTCCCTTTATTTCACCCTTTTCTTTTTCCCCAGAGGTGATGAGTTAGCTTGCAGAATCAGTGACATTGGATGCAACTTAGTTTTCTGTTCCTTTTGGCATTTAACTTTACCATTGATTTCAGTGCTTAACTCTTACTTGTCTTGGTAAACATATATTCATGGTAGGGAGATCTTTTAACGTTCTGCTTGTTATTACATGCCAGTAGTGGTATTAGAGCTTAAAAACAGCAATGTTTAGAGTGATTTTGTTTGTAACTTCTTCTGGTAAATGGAAATGTAATGATATGAGGATAAGAGTATGGGAAGCAATTGCCTTAAACAGAATTTTTAATGCTTGCAGATTTAGACAATTACTTTGGAAAAACTATCTGAAAATCTGTCAAGTTAACTACAAAAGGAAAGCACCCATGTATTAACCATTTAGTTTTTAAATAGTTGCTCTAGTCTAGATTCTAGACCAAGGGTTGGCAGACTTTTTCTGTAAAGGTCCAGATAGTAAATAATTTGTCTTTGTGGGCCATATTTGCTCTGTTGCAGCTGAATTCTGCCATTGTAATATGAAAACAGCAATAGGAAATATGTAAATGAATGAGCATGGCTATGTTCCAATAAAACTTACTGACACTTAAATTTGAATTTCATGTAATCTTAACATGACACAAAATATTATTCTTTTAATTTTTTCCCACCATTTGAAAATGTAAAAACCATCTTTAGCTTTCAGGCTAAACAAAAGGACTCATTTATCTAGCAGGCTGTTGTTTGCTTACCCCTCTTCTAGAGGATGGCTAGATAAATTTACTTTTTTTTTTAATTGAAATATAGTTGACATACAATGTTATGTTAGCTTCAGGTGTGCAACATAGTGACTTGACATTTAAATACATTATGAAATGATGACCATGATAAGTCAGTAACATCTGTCACCATACAAAATTATTACAGTATTATTGACTGTATTCCTTATGCTACCTCTCCACGACTTAACTTATTTTATAATTGGAAGTTTGTGCCTTTTAATCTCCTTGACCTAGTTTGCCCAGTCTCTTACTCCCCTTCCCTTTGGCAACCACTGGTTTGTTCTCTGTATCTATGAGTCGGTTTCTGTTTTGTTTTCATTTTTTTTTTTAAGATTCCACATGTAAGTGAAACCACATTTGTCTAGATTAAATTTACTTTTAATTGGCCCTTTAACCTCTCTGTATAGAATACCTAAGGTTCTAATAGTATTAGTAGTAGTACAAGTAGTTATTACTCTTTGATGTATAACCAGCACCATATAAAGTTCTTTGCTTACATTATTTTGTTTAATCTTCACAATAACCCTATGAGGTATATAGGCACACATATTATCCCTACTTTATAGATGAGGAAACTAAGCCTTAGAAAACTTACGTCACTTGATTGTAGATCTCGTGTTCTTAACCATGTGTCTTCTGCTTCACTCCTGGAAGAAAGCTGTAAATTCTCACTGCCATTATTCCAAGGATTTCTGGGTCTTTTCTGAAATCTGTAAGCCTCCCTGAAATCACACATTTGCATCTATTGCTGTTTAGAGCCAAATTCTTTCCCTAACATATCTAGCAATGGATGCTTTATTTCACAACTAATTAAAAGGGAGAGGATGTCCCTTTATTATTTAATAATAATATTATTATTATTTTAATATAATTTGCTTAAGTGCCAATAATTTATTTTTACAGCTGAAATACTGCATGGCTGTTTAGATCATTGTGTATATACCTGAGTGAATTTGGTGTCCCTGTATTTGTTATTTTCAGCAGAAGCAAATGACAGGGGAGGCACGCCAACTTTGGATAGGAATCCTGATGAGAATTTGGCTACCCTCCTCTTAATACTGTTTTTGCAACTCTAAGCATAAATATATGAAACCACCATGGAAAATGATACTGATATTCTGGAGAACCTTAGGGAATAGCTTCTGAGGCTGTACCAGAACATAGAGACAGTTTTCAGTGAAAATATAGATGCTTTGATATCCAGTTAGATGTGAAGGTGATAACTACATGTAGTTATCAGCTTAAAATTCATACTTGTTCAATTCCATACTTAGGTGGTAAAAAACACTCTCTTCTAGGACATAGAAGTGTGAACAATTATGACAGGGTAAGAACACCATTTAGTCCTCTGCCTCTTGGCCCAGTTTATTTTAAAGAAACTGGGAAAAACATTGTCCCATAAACTATACTGCTAGTCTTAGTAATATGAATAGCTTTTAGGAATGACTGACTGTATGATTGCTTGGAATCATTATTACAATCATCGTTGTAAATAGTGGACCTTTGCACCCTTTTGTATACTACCTTTCTGAGAGGCAAAGGTCTAAGTAATTTTCCCATGCTGTACTTATGAAGAAATATTTTGTTTCTGAATTAAAAGATATTTTAAGTAAATACATGAAGCCACAGAGTAAGAGTGTTTAGGTTTATTCTTTCACTTCAGATTATTTATTTTCCTTTGGGTGGTATAGGAAAGCCCAAGGAGCTTGAATTTGCCTGTGCCTCATAGTATTGTATCAATAGTAGGTTACTCTTACTTTCAGCCTGTGTGCTAGCTGTAACTGTACTTATCGCTTCTTTCTCTTGTGCTTCAATGGGAAGACCCCTTATTTCTTGTTCTGAAAAATTGAGACTGTTAAATTTTACTTAACCAGTTCAAGGTGAAGGCCTCCTTCCGGTAGAAGCCTCTTCATTTGTGAAACTTCAGGATATTGCTTTTAATGAACCTTAAAAAAAAATCAGTTAGTTTCATATTGTGTTTTTGAAGTTGTGGGTGTAAATGAGTTTTGTCATAGTCACTAAGACTTCCAACTCCTTTTGTGTCACTGTTAGTGGAAAGGAGGGACAAAGGATAGAAGGAAAAGAGGAAAGGAAGAATTGAATTGGAAAGTATTGATAATGACTAGCATTGTTCAAATCTGACATTGTTAGATTGTCACATTTTCCTTCCAGAGGTACCAGGAAATTCTGAGGATTATCATGGAAAGTTTCTATATGTGCTTAAGGTCCAGTCTGAGCTTGGAAATGTGCTTATGTGCATGGAGTTGTGAAAAACTGTGGTAGACACTTGGAAAGATTAAGGAGTGGAGTGTTCTTATTGATAATTCAGTAGCAGAATGGTTTAAGACTATGATAGGAAGTGCCTATGACTTCAGAACTCCCATAGTGTATACAAGTTTATTGGTTAATCTCTATACTGTATGTTTTAATTCACATGTTTTACTTAGCATTGATGTTAAATACTTAATTTTCTTAAGCAAAGTGGCAGTATTTAAAAGAAATATAAGAATTTAGTGGCATTGTTGACTCTGTTTTTGCTTTTTTTTTCTGAGTTAATCTCTAGGGAAATATAATTTCTCCAAATAATTCACAGGCACAAGTGAAGAAAAGTTGAGAAGCCTGTGAGAAATGGTAGCTATTTGAAAAATATTTAATTAGAAATGTAAGATATTTAATTGGGAACACATTTAAAAAAACAGATTAAAAAGAGACAGTGAGGGGTTTAATTCTTTTTGCAGAATTTGGAGAAAATATGCCCAGCCCTTTCATATTATTCAATCACAGTTTATTTTATTTATGTAAATAAGACTCAAGTTGAGAACACTTTAGATCAAGACATTTTCTGATTGGTTACCATATATATCGGGTTGGCCAAAAAATTCATTCAGGTTTTTCCGTAAGATGTTACGGAAAACCCAAATGAACTTTTTGGCCAACCCAATATATATTTGTATATATATTTATTTAAAAACATAAATAGAAAATATTTTGGCTGCATAATGATCATTTCAGAAACATAAGATTATTTAAAAATAACAAAGCTCTTATATTGTAAAACAGCTTTAAAACTCATCCTAGAAAGTAAAATTATATTTGGAAATTTTGTTCTTTTTTTCCGAGAAATATCACCTCATGATTGTGTTTTGCAGTGTTTGAGATGTTTTTACAAACAGATTGAATAAGAAAATTAATTCATTGTACATCTGAATATTGCATTAAAGATGCAGTTTTTAATAAGTTGTCATTATACTGTCAAGTCATATGTTTTGAGAGTTTGGAAGAAGTTTATAGACATTTGATGTGGTAGTAAGAAGAATGAATTTGAAAGTTTTAAATTAAGACTTCACAAGCATATGCATTTAAAAAATAGGGATTTTCTTTTGGGGGGCATTGTTTCTTCATCATACCTCATCAGCAAACTGTTCATGGAAAATAGAGTTTTCTGGAGTAGACCAGAAGATTGATGTAGTTGTGAATTCAAAAGAATTCTGTAACTTTAGTACGATTGCAAAAGGGACTAGAATTAGTTCTAAACGCTAAGTTTGAAGATGATGGAAACTGAAGCCTAAAGAGTCTTAAGCCACTTGGGCAAGATATTTTCATGGCAAGGATCCATGTTTCCTGGCTTTTACTCCAGTACTTATTAGTTACATCGTAAGTTAGTAGAGACTTGTTTAAAGGTGGCTAAAGTCAAGGGACTTAATGACGGTAAAGACAATTGTTGTGAGGATTAAAAAAAAGATTAGGAGAAAGCTAAGGCTTTATTTTTGGTATCATTGTTGATTTTGCAGAAGTGTGGCTATCTTCCCTACTGAAAAATAGAGTAAATTTACATTTTAGGTTCAACTTTTATGAGTGATGAGTTATAGAAAAACTAGTAGAAGTAGCATTGAGTATATATGTGTGTATGTACTAGGGATAAGAGGCGCTAAAACTAGATCTTTCACATCTCTTCTAGCACAGTTCAATGCTTGACATTTATGCTAGCGACCTTGTGAGTGTGCCTGAGGACACTGGTCTAGGACTTGGGCCCTGTAAAGAGCTGCTTTACATTGTGATATCAGATTTATTATAAAAATGTTAAATTCTGTTCATGGTTTATAAATTTGGAGATTAGATCATCTCCATAAGCAATCTTGTTATATTTATATTCAAACATTAGACTAGGAATTCACTGATGTGGATTTTACTGCTTTCAGCAACTGTAGAGGCTTAGAATTGCTGGGGAAGGAAAAAATTGCCCTCTGCCCTTTTTAGGTTCTTCTAGGTGGTCTAAGAATTAAATTGACATGAGACAGATTAAAAGGAGAAAATCAAATTTAATTATGAATGTACGAGGTCTCCATCAGAAAAATGAGGCCCCAGTTAGGCAATTGAGGTTTATATGGCATTTGAGAGGAGAAGGGGCTAGGGGTTTGGTACTTCAAGGGGGAGGAAAAAAATTATAGGAAGATGGAAAAGCAAATGTTGGGTAAACAAATGTTTGCTCTGCCATGCAGGGACAAGGGGACACAGAGAGGACTTGGTCTCTGGGCCCTGCCAAGTTCCTTCTACCACACCTAGCCCATTATCTTTGTAGATCTCTCTGTGGATAGTGCTGTTCCTGCACCAGGCCCTTTATCTAAATTCTTCTAGGCAGTTAAAGGGCAGGTAAAAAGAAAGACTTCCTTAGTCTTCTGTTTCTTAAAAATAATCAGTCTAAAATAATCCTTATGCCAGAGAGAGACATTTTGGGGTGGCAGATTTTGTTCCCCTGCAGAATCATGGACTTAAAGGCAACCTTGTAGGGGCTTCCCAGGCGGTCCAGTGGTTAAGACTCTGCACTTCCACTGCAGGGGGCGCGGGTGTGATCCCTGGTCGGGGAACTGAGATCCCACATGCTGCGTGGCACAGCCAAAAAATGAGAAAATATTTTAAAAAAGGTGACCTTGTAGATCAACTACTGACCTTGTAGTTAAAACTGTTGCAGAGTTTAATTCATTTGCTTAAGATCACACAAGTTAGTGGGAGACATGGTAAGGAAAAAGCCCAAGAGGTGATGTGTCAGAACTGAGGCATGGCATTTGTGTGAGAAAGTGGTTTGAAGGGAAATCTGGACGAAGTTTTACAATAGCTTTGTGACCTTATGCAAGTAAGTAACTTTACCTTTTCTGGGTGTCATTTTCTTCATGTTATAAAGTGAGTATGTAGATCATTAATACTTCTTATTTCTTCTAAAATTTGATGATTCCAAACTGCTTTTGCTCTAAAACTGGAAATATTTTTGGTTTTTCTGATTATCAAATGACTATATAAAATAGACTTTTTTGCTTGTGAATTAAGTAGAAGATGAAGTGTATCCGCCACCGTTAGCATTTTGGTGAATAGCCCTTTAGGTCTTACTTATCATTTTTTTTCTTAATAAATTTATTTTATTTATTATTTGAGTGTCTAATCTGTACAAGACACTTTCAGATACATTGGATACAGTGATGAACAGGGCAAAGTTTCTGTACTAACGCACTTTACAGTCTCCTGATCAGAATAATAGAGCAACGTTTCTCCTGTTGACCTGATACCCGTGATTCCCTTGGCCCCCAACACTAACCTTTCTTAAAAAACAAGGGTGGGAAGGGACATGCCTGGACCAGCTCTGAGTTTCTGTTTCCTGGGAGAGCAGGGTTGTGAGTGCATGTTGAAAAGGGGACCATCTTGAGCTTACTGTCCTTCATACTATGCCCTTCTCTCCCTGCTCTCCCCACCCTCCCCAAACAGAGACTGGTTGTGGGGGATGGGGAAAGGGGCACTAGGGAGAAAGGGCCTCTGTCCACTGCAATTGGAAGAGGGAAGGGTATTTGGGGGCTGTTTGGCCCATCCGTCCATTCCTCCACACTCATCATCTCTCCTTAAAGAAAACAAAAAGTCTGCTCGTCTGTTTACTGTCTCAATGAATCCTTGTGGATTTTTGGCAACTTTGGGAGTCAATGACATTTTCATGGGCAAGGACCCAACCTACCTACCCTTCAGATACCTAACAAATCAACTTTTTGTACAGTGTCTGTGGAACCACTGTCTTTTAAATTCAATGAATACCATAAAAGTTGGGTCATTTGATTGAATTTAGTGATTCATATTGTGTCATTGGAGGAATTGCACCAAGTTTTGATGGTTAGAGAGTTATCTCATAGCTAAAGCTTTGGACTCTGCAGTCAAATTCCTAACCTGGCAGTCACTTTGAGGGAGGGATGGCTTGCGGGGAGTAGTGAGGAGGTAAAGTCTAGTCTAGTTAGTCTGTAGTGAGAAGTCGGTGTTTTATGCATCTCTTGGGCAGATGATCTGAACTGTAAATATTCCCCCTTCCTGGAGTGGACGATTGAGAGTTAACTAGAGCTATTTCCTGCTTGAGGTGGTATCACAATATATGTATTATTTATATCTGTGCTTTCTACAACAAAACAGAAGCAAGAAGTTGGCATGCAGAGGAACTGGAAGAAAGGCCGTAGATTTAAAGCTGATCTTTGTTTTAAATAGGCTGAATATTCTACGCCAATGACTCATTCTTTGTGAAAGAATATGCTGTTTGGCCTTTTCAGGGGAACTACAGTTGCATCCTATGATTTAGCATCTCAATGAGGGCTTATTCATTAGTTGAACAAAGGCTTTTTCTAGAAATGGGGATTATATTGTCAGTAATTTTAGAGGGAAAATGTCATTGTCCATTTTCATAGTTAATGTGGTGACCAGGGAAAATAGGTTCTTTTAGAAGTTTTGAAAGTATATGGGAAACATTTTATACTCGATTCCTTTTTTTCTATTGGGAGAGTTTTGTGCTGACAGATTTTGAAGCATATATAAAATTTATGATATATAAGATACAATTTACAAAGAAACAAAGCACTCTAGTTCTTTTAAATATTCTAATTCTTGATGTTTCTTTTTTTAAAAACAATTAATTAATTAATTAATTAAATTTTGGCTGCGTTGGGTCTTCGTTGCTGCACGAGGGCTTTCTCTAGTTGTGGCGAGCAGGGGCTACTCTTTGTTGTGGTGCGCGGGCTTCTCATTGCCGTGGCCTCTCTCTACTGTGGAGCACGGGGTCTAGGCACATGGGCTTCAGTAGTTGTGGCATGCAGGCTCAGTAGTTGTGGCTCACAGGCTCTAGAGTGTAGGCTCAGTAGTTGTGGCACATGGGCTTAGTTGCTCAGCGGCATGTGGGATCTTCCTAGACCAGGGCTCGAACCCGTGTCCCCTGCATTGGCAGGCGGATTCTTAACCACTGTGCCACCAGGGAAGTCCCTTGATGTTAATAATGTTTTAAATTATAGTGTACTATATAAATAATAGTTTTATTTTTTAATTCCCCTACACATTTATAAATAACAAGGGAGTTTCAGTAGTTTGACAAAAAATTTTGAAGGCCATGGAGCAGTTGTAATTTTCCCCATTGATTATTAAGATCACTTTGTATAGTTTCAGCTTGCATGGTCAGTTTTACTGCCTACAATACAGTGGTAAAGCGCGGACTGCCTGAAGTTAAACAGTGAAATAGGATTGAGAAGGGACTCTGGAAATACATTATCATTGTCAGGTGGCATAAAGGAACTGCTTGAGGTTACAGATTATAATTTTTTTTTTTTAAAGATTTATTGATTGATTGATTGATTGCTATGTTGGGTCTTCGTTTCTGTGCTAGGGCTTTCTGTAGTTGCGGCAAGCGGGGGCCACTCTTCATCGCGGTGCGCGGGCCTCTCACTATTGTGGCCTCTCTTGTTGCGGAGCACAGGCTCCAGACACGCAGGCTCAGTAGTTGTGGCTCACGGGCCCAGTTGCTCCGCGGCATGTGGGATCTTCCCAGACCAGGGCGCGAACCCGTGTCCCCTGCATTAGCAGGCAGATTCTCAACTACTGCGCCACCAGGGAAGCCCCCAGATTATAATTTTTGAATGAGAATAGTTATAGTTACCAGTTGCTTCTCCAGCCCCATTCAACTGGAGCGGTATAGGTAGAGAGCTGAATTTAAACAGGTTTTGGTGGAGAGTTGGGAAGGGGTTGGTGGCAAGGGAGTTTAAGGTAAATGCAGTGGAGTAATTATAATAATAATTGACTATGGGATTTAAGCTGAATAAGGAGAAAGAGAATATCCACTAGTGAACACGGTGGTAGCATAGGTGGATTGAAGGGTTTTTGAGATGTCAAAGTATTGTTGGAGTCTAAAGGGAATGTTCTGAAAAGATGAGTGGTGGAAAGAAAGGATGAGGAAGTTGAGATTAAGAAGGGGTTTCAGAAATTGAAGTAGGAGAAGACAGTTGGAGAAAAGGTAGGATGAGTGTATTGGAAGGATCATCCCCATTAATGTTGAAATCACTAAGAATTATGATTGGGTGGTACCAGAGAGAGTGACAGTGAGTTAGGAGCTATAAATAAGGTAATAGAGGGAAGTAGTGAATTGGAGGCAGCAAAAACTTATAGTAAATTGGAGTACTTGATGGTGTAGTCTCATGACTATAAAAGCTGAGCCCCAATGAGAATAGTCCTGATGTTCCCAAGGCAGGAAGTGGTAGATAGCTGTGAGTGTTTAAGTAAGTGGGGGTCAAGGGAATGTCTTCCTAAGAACAGGGAGAGTTCTGGGGTTCCCCCTTGATTTCTTTTTTTTTTTTAAATAAATTTATTTATTTATTCATTTATTTAATTTTTGGCTGCATTGGGTCTTCGCTGCTGCACGCGGGTTTTCTCTAGTTGCTGAGAGTGGGGGCTACTCTTTGTTGTGGTGCGCGGGCTTCTCATTGCGGTGGCTTCTCTTGTTGCGGAGCACGGGCTCTAGGTGTGCGGGCTTCAGTAGTTGTGGCGCATGGGCTTCAGTAGTTGTGGCTCGCGGGCTCTAGAGCGCAGGCTCAGTAGTTGTGGCGCACGGGCTTAGTTGTTCCATGGCGTGTGGGATCTTCTCGGACCAGGGCTCGAATCCGTGTCCCCTGCATTGGCAGGCGGATTCTTAACCACTGCGCCACCAGAGAAGTCCCTAAGTCTATCATTTCTTCCACATTTATTGATTGGAATTTTACAGCTGTTGCAATCTTGACCTCTGGTAAAAACTAACATTTAAATCAGAGCTGTTATATCAATGTAAGTAGGTTGTCCATAACCCCTACCTCCTACCTGCCAGTTTAGATTTGTATTGTGATATTTAGTTAGTGTTTCCAGTGAAATAGGTCACTAGTGTCCACTTCAGGTTCTAGATTTACTTAAGAAACAGTGTTTCTAATTATAATTCTATGTATTATAAGTATATGCTACTTAAGGATGTTTCAGTGCTTCCCCTCTAACCCATGTCTCCATATTTTATTTTGATAGTTCTCTTAATTATGGGTAGTAGATTGAATTATAAAATATGTTCATGAACGAAGGAGAACCTTAACAAGGGAAGTATGTGAACTTTGAGAGAGTGAAATAAACTTTTAAATGACTACACTAAATTGAACAGCTGTCTGGAAATAGAAACAATTCAGTTAAGGCTAAATTAATCACTGTTTAATTATAAAGGGAAAACAAGTGATAATAAAATAGTTATTGCTTTGTAAAGCATTCACTTGAATTATACATTGAAGAAATTTAAACTCAGTCTGCTTTTACTATGCCATAGAGCATGTTTCTAGGTTACTTTCCCTTATGACTAGTTGGTATTCATTGAAGGAATTCAAACCAAATATGATATTATATTTGCCTAACTGTAGTTCAAATTGAGGTAGCTTTGTACATTTGCAGAATAAGAAATTTAATGTGTTTGAATGGAAAGTTATAAATTACAAAATGAAGTAAATTGCAGTGTTAAAATGCTCTATGTATCTGAAGTGGGACAGGTTGGGAAAGTTAAACGCAGAATAAAGAATGATTATTATTCTTTTTTAGAATTCACAAATCATTCATATGACAAAAACTTAGAGACCAATGATGTTGAAGGAGAACTTCAGAACCTGCCAGGTTTTAAAAGTAGAATGCCTAGCATAATGCCTTTCCCGTTGGAGCCCAATAAGCATTTATGGCTTTCATTAATTATGACAGTTAAATTTTCATTTATAAGATAATTGGTAATACCTAAACATGTGACAGTAATAATATTTCTTCTTTGTGTTTTAGACTATCCCCATAAATATGGTCCACAGGGGGGCTGTGCAGATCATTCAGTATTTGAAAGGATGAGGAAGTACCAGATGACTGGTGTGGAAGAAGTAACACAGGTAAGGATTTTAATACAAACTTGTGTTTAAGAAATGGAAGTGAACTTGGGTTTGTGTTTCTGCATTAAAAATGTATGTTCTAGGATTTCTAAAAGATTTATACTGCCGTCGGGAAATATTTATATTTTTTAATGCTCAAAGAGGCCAAGTAACTTGCTTATAATAAAGGTGTGATGCTGCGATTTGAATACAAATCTGCATGACCCAAAAAACATAACGTGTCCAAAATATTCTCTTACGTGTTTTATCATAAAATTAAAAAATATCCAGTCTGACCATGTATTTTGTATAAACGTGTTTGTATTAATATGAAAATTAGAGTGACCAGCTTCCCCTGGTTTGCCTGAGACTTCTCCAGTTTAACGTTGAAAATCATGTGTCTCTAAGCAAACCAAGATGGTTAGTTACCCTAATAAAAATCATAGTACTTTTGATATTTTAAGTTTTTCTGCCATTGACTGTTGACGTTTTATTCTTTTTTGACCTCCTTTATTTCATTCATAGGTGATAGTTTTATGGTTATTTAAAACACAAGTTTAAAATTAAAAAAAATTTATTTTTATAATAAAGCATCATATATCTTGAACATCCTTTCTAAAAGTAGTAGCATCGATTAACATTTCTTGAGTCGCAAATGCAGATTTGTATGTTTCTTAATCTGCAAAATGGCATAAATAATACCATATCAAATGGGTCTTTTTAAGTCTAAGTGAGATTTTATTCTTGTCTTCATTGAACAGTTTTGTATTGATCTCCCATATGTCAGAAGATCTGTGATAGGTTCTGGGAATATGTGGAAACTAAGATGAAGGCTTGTCCTCACAAAGTTTATAGTTTAATTGGAGACACAGAAAAATTGAAGATAGTAGGAAATGGAAGAAGATTAAGCAAAGGGTGATATTCTACACACAAGAAGACTAGTTAACCTAGCCTTGCAAGTGTTTGAGGACAATAATCAGAAACTAAAAGAAAAAGCAGAAGTTAGGTTGACCATGAAGAGATGGAAAGAGGAGGAACAGTATATACAAGGCCAGAGAGATAGCAAGACCAGTAAAGAATTCTTAACTTCAGAGTGAGGTGCAAAACTAGAGACAAGGAGACTAATTAGGAGTTGTTGCAGTTATTCAGTTGAGAAGTGATAGTGGCTTGTACTAAGGTATCGGCAATGTGGATAGAGAGGCTGAGAGTATAGATTGCTAGATATAATACCGTTTAACAGTGGCTAGACATAACATTTAATATACAAATGTAGGTTGTATTTTTTTACATCAGCAACAGACCACCAGAAATGTCGCGTAAGAGAGGATACCATTAAAAATAATATCAAGAATATTATGTATCAAAGAATAAACGTAACAAAGAATTATAAGACCTGTATAAGGAAAATTACAAAATTTTATAAGAAATGTTACAGATGATTGATTTTATTATGGAGAGGTATACTATATAAATTGGAACATAATACCTAATATAAAAACATTAATTTTCCCCATATTGATTTGTAGATTCAGTGCAATTCCATACAAATTACAACATGATTTTTCACAGCACTTGATGGGTCTAAAATGTTACACGGAAAAGTGAAGGCTAAGAAGAAGTGAGGCCCATCTGAAGGTGATGAACAGGAAAGAGAGATTTACCCTGGAAGATATTAAGACTGACTCTAGTAATTGAGAGTGTACTTTCAGCATAGGGATGTACAAATTGACCAGAGGAGTAAAATTGAGTGCTCAGGAACAGAGCCATATGTATATGAAACTTTGTTATGTGGTAGAGGTGAAATCTCAAATCAGGGAGGAAAGTAGAGACTATTGAATAAATGGAGCCAGAGAAAATGTTTATCCATTTGGAAAAAATGAAGTTGGATCTTCATCTCACATCATATTTAAAACAAAACAAAACTCTGTAAAGTACTAAAACGAAAACTTTGAAACTCTTAGAACAAGTAAGTGGAGATTTCCCTTTCCAGCCATGATAGAGTAACAGGTATCCAACTAGCCATCCTGCAAAAAACAACTGGAAAACAAAACAAGAACCACAACAACAAAAAGAAACAATTGTTTTCAAATATTGGCCAACAGGCAGTACAGGATTGAGATACCTGAGAGAGGAGAAATAAATATCTCTGTGATTTCCCTGACTTTTTGACTGGAGGCAAAATTTTAGGAATGGCACAGTGAAGGGCATTTCAAGAAGAGTAAGAAGTGCACAGCGCTGTTGCACAATTGAAGAGATACGTTCAGGTTCTGGAAGGCTGAGGTATCTGGATTTATGGACATAGTACCTGAGAGGAGAGAGCTATGCTGAGAAAAAGCTATAGATATCTGCACAGGGGTCGCCTTGAATCTTAGCCGGATTCTAAGCTTTGCATGCACAGGGTAGGATTCTATGAGAAAACTACCCGAGAAAGAAAAACTACTGAGGAATCTATGAACTGAACAACTATCAGAACTTGTACTTGGTAGAGATCCCAAGCCATGCTTGGAGTAGGCTAATCTCATCCTAGACTAAAGGCTACTCCAGACCTGTCCTAACTAAGCTGAAAAACCAAACTTCAGGAAGGTCAAGGTGATTTTCAAGTAAATTAGTTGCCTGTCAGAACAAAGCTCAATAATACTTGTTAAAGAAGGACACTGAATGCAGATACTCAACGATGTAGCATTCAGAATGTCAGATGTTCAGAAAACATTGCTAGATGACAAGAAGCTCAAGAAGTTGGAAAATGTGATCCATAATCAGAACAAAAAACCACCCAGATAGAAACAGACTAGAAATTACAGGCATTAGCACATGAGAGCTTTGAAACACCTCATATTAATGTGTTCAAAAAACTATGAAAACAAAGAGAAGAGAATAGTAATTATAATAAAAGAACCAAATATAATCCCCCAGTGGGGATTTATCTAGTAATTGACAAACAGATTTTCAAAGTTATATGGAAATGTAAAGGACCTAGAATAGCCAAAACAATTTTCAAAAAAGAACAAAAGCTAGAGGACTTATACTACCTGATTTTGAGATTTACTGTAAAACTACAGTAATCAAGATGGTGTCATCTTGACCTCAGGATAGACTTAGGTCATGGAGCAGAATAGAGAGTCCATATCCATTTGGCCAGTTGATTTTCACAAAAATCCCAAGGTAATTTAAAGGACAAAAGAGCAGTCTGACAGATAGTACTGGAACAATTGAATATCCATAAAAAAAAAGAACCTCAGTTTATACCATTACACCTTATACAAAAATAAACTCAAAATGGATAATAAATCTGCATGCTTAAAGCTAAAACGTAAACTTCTAGATAAAAACATAGAGGAAATTTTTGTGACTTTGGAATAGACAACAATTTCTTAGGACACAAAAATACCCTGCCGAAAAAAATTACGAACTCGACTTTGTCAAAATTAAAAACTTCTCAAAAGATACAGTTAAGAAAATGTAAAAAGAAGCCACAGACTGTGAGAAAAATGTCAGCAGTACATATATCTGACAGAAGCCTTCTCCAGAATATAACAAGAAATCTTATAACTCAGTTTTTAAAAAATGGTCAAACCTCAATTAAAAAATGGGCAAAAGCATTTGAAAAGACACTTGACAAAAGAAGATATTAAAAAATATTTTGTATTTTGAAGTAGAGAAATACTTTGAATAAGGCGTGGAAACTTTGACTATTAAAGAATTGATGTATTTCACTCTATGAAAATTAAGAGTGAAGGACACCTTAAAGTGAAGACAGTTATAAACTTTGAGACAATATTCACAATTCATAACATTGACAAAGAATTGTTTTCAAGAAATAGAGAAGTAGTCCTTCTCCTGTTTAGAACAACTAATAGAGACCAACCTGACCTCAAAATATGAATATTTAAAAAAATATATGTTTATGTTTATATTTGTGTCTGCATGTGTGTGTATTTGTTAGAAGGCGTTGGAGAGATAACAAAGCTGTGAAGAAGTGTGGGACCAGATCTTAGGGAAAAAAGAGGGCACTTAGGAAGGTGAGCCTGACGTTCAGGGCTACCTTTTCTCTAGCTTTATCTTCCAGTTCCTGAGGAGGGTAGCTAAGAGACTGAAAAGCTGAATAGAACCCTCCAGATTCTTGAGGCTAAAGATAAAAATACTATTTCGGGACTTCAGGTTGGGATCTTGAATGATAGGCTGCTCCCTAGAAGTAAGGGTGTATCAGAAAGTGTTCTGCCTCCCCTCCCAGGGGTTAAAGTTTCACACCACATCTTCTTAATCTCTGATTGGATTAAGGTAATCGAGGATTACTAGTGCACCAAGGCTCATTGCCTGCCAGAAGTGAAAACAGATTTTCTCTTGAGAAAGATATCATTACTTGTTGCCTCAGATTATATCTATGGTTTTCCATGTACATCATCTGGCACTCAGTTCAAAATAATCAGCACATTAGCAAATGAGACAACATGATGGAAGAGTGAGAGGGAAAAAATTATTTATCAAACATTAGCCATTCAAGAATAAATGACAGGTGTACACCCTCAGAGAGCTTACAGTATAGCTGGGGTGTCAGACATGTAAACAACCTAAAGGTATGTGAATAATGAAATGATCAGACACAGATACAGACTTTATAATATGTTCAAGTACATAAAGAGGAAATTAAAAATTTCAGCAGAAAATTGAAAATGAACAAAAGAACCTGATGGAAATTCTAGAATTGAAAAATATAACAACAGAAACGAAGGATTTGACGGGCTTAGATCTGAATAGTACGTCATAAAAAAATAGGGTAAACCACTTAGAAACAAAAGTGTAGAAAATACAGAAAAGAGTTTAAGAGACATAGGTGATACATTAAAAAGGTCTAAAGTATGCGTAATTGATATCTCAGAAGGAGAAAAAATGAGAGTGAAATAGGGACAGATGGTGGCTGAGAATTCCACATATGACAGAGAATATCAAACAACAAATTTAGTAAACCCTGTAATTAGCGCAGGAAAAGTCTTTCACAAAGAAAATAACACTAGCGCACAATATTAGAAAAGTCTAAAAACCAAAGAATATACTCAAAGCAACCAATAAAAAAAGTCTAGTCACCTTCAGAGAAGCAACAGTAAAAATGACAGCTCATTTCTCATTGGAAACAGTTGAAACCAGAAGACAATGGAATGTGCTGAAACAGTAACTGCCATCCTAGAATGATGTACTGAGCGAAAATAGATAAAAGTACAATGAAGACAGTAACTAAGAGAACAGTCAAACATGGAGTTGTCAAGGGAGAAGGAAATTATAAAATGTGAGTGTAAATTTGGAATTGTGGCTTAAAATTTAATTAAGTTGAATTCTCTATTACTCTGTCATCAAAATTCACTTAACATGGTGCTTTTAGATGTCAACAAATGTTTAAGTGCTTGGATTCAATAGCAGTGTTAATTCTTTGAACAAATACTTATTGAGTGTCTACTGTTTGCCTGCGAAGTGTGTGTTAGCTGATAGCAGTATAGTGAGACGCAAACACCGAGATAATTCCTTCTTTCCAGAACTCTCATTCTAGTGGTTGAAGTAATAATGGTGGTGGGCTGGGGACAGAAAATAAACAAATAACCACATGATAAACTGTAAAGGACATGGGTACATTGTTCTGTGAGGCGGTATAAGGGGTGAATTGATCTCTGCTGAGTCTGAAGAAAAGAAGTTAACTAGGTCAGGAGAGACAGCATCACCGTGTGCAAAAGACTGTGACAGGATGCAGACCGTGTGTTGGAGGATTGGAAAGAAGGCCTATGTAGCTGTAGCACAGAGAGCTATTGTTGGGTACTGTAGTAGGGTCTCTCTGTGAAGTAATATGGAATGGGACGAAACTGGGCAGGTAAGTAGAGTCTGCAGTGCTGACTGGGTGGTGCATATAAAGGATATACGACTTTATCCTTAGAGCCATGGGAAATCATTGAAATACAAATGCAGGTGGGTAATATTTTCAAAATTGTGTTTTGAAAGGATTGCAGTATGAAGATTAGATTGAAGGCCACAAGTGGATAGAGGTAGATTCCCATCGCTCAGATTGCAATACTCTAGGTAATAAGTGATGGTGGCTTGGGCTAATGTGATGGAGCTAGAGGTAATGGACAGATGCCCTAAGTATTTAGAAGCTAAATCTGACAGGGCTGGGTGATAGATTGGGTATTAGAGGTGAGGTAGAGGAAGATATCAAAGTATTGTAAACTACCGTAAGACTTGCTTTATATTTACATATTAAATGGTATGTTTTGAAAATGTTTCAAAGTTAAAGAATTGCTTGAATAAATAAGTCATCTATATAGTAGAATGAGACTGAAAGTGGTGTTTATGAAGAATTTTTAACAGTGCAAGGAAATACCTATGGTTTTACATAATAAAGTAGAAAGTGAAATTGTTTATAATGTGTATTCTTAACTATATAAAATTATAATAGTGAAGCATACTGCTGATTAGAAATGACTCTTTTTGACATATAGACACCTCAAGAAGAACATGCTATTAACGGTCCAGAACTCCTGAGGAAAAAACGTACAACTTCAGCTGAAAAAAATACTTGTCAGCTTTATATTCAGACTGATCATCTGTTTTTTAAATATTATGGAACACGAGAGGCTGTGATTGCCCAGGTATTTATAATTTTGCTACTATTTTAGTTTTCATATTCTCATATTGTTTCATTATACCTGTATATTCCTCTAAAAATTAAAGTTAGTGCATATCTCATTTTGGAAAAATAAAGAGTATGTATTTTCAATTGTGATATGAGAAAATATGTACGATAAGAACACAAATAACTGAAAGACCAGTTAGGATATTTTAGTGTCATTCTAAAGAGAGATGTAAGAAAATGATTTCATGAAGGAGATGATGACACTGGGAGCTGAGCTTGGAAAAGAGGGTCAAATTGTCATTTGTGGTCTTAAAGGAGGGAAAGGTAGAGGAGTCTTTCCAATAAGAATAATTAATTTCTATTCTGTATTCTCCTTGTACTTAACACTTTTTAAGTTACATTACTATCTACATTTGTGTCTTATTGAAGTATAAATTTTTTGGAGACACTCTTCAAAATATCCTTCATTTTGAAGGTATCCAGTGAGAGTTTGATGAATGCATTTTGAGTCCAAGGATTTGAGACTGAGAGGGTGGAGGTGTCATTAGTATAAATGGTAAACTCATTTTGTTGGTGGTGATGAACTTACTTTTAGACGCGTTTAAAAGCCCATGTACATGGTGATTATAGGGTATTGAAAATGTAGAACTGGAGCTTGGGAGAGGTTAGCCTTGAGCTTTCTGCATGGAATTTAAGGGTGCAAAAGAGATAGTTAAAATAAGGAGAGAGAATGAAATCAAAAGGGAAGGAACTGGGAGATAAAAATCTCTTTATAGTGAATAGGATGACAGGGAGAAGCTATGGGCTAAAATATAATAGTTAAAGAGGTAGGAGATAAAATAGGATTAGCCAAGGAATAAGCAAAGTTTCACAACAAAATGCATAACCAATAGTGTCATATGTGGAGATACCAAAGAGAATGACTACAAAGTAATTAACTCGATGTATATGTATGTCAAATATACAATGTATATTTGTATATGTATGTCAAATCATGATGTACACTTTAAATATCTTACATTTTATTTGTCAATTATACCTCAGTAATGCTGAAAAAAAGAGAGAATGATTATAAAGGTTAGCTGATTTTTAGTTATTAGAATATTATTGATGGACTTTAAGCAAGCTCTCAATAAAGTTGTGAGGGTGAAAACATTGTGAACAATAAAGAATGGGTTGGCAGGAGCAGTTAGGGTTTCAAGAGATGTGAAAAACAGAAAAAAAACGGTGGCTTAGGAATAATATGGAATATTTGAGTGAAAGGGGGATACATGAGAAGTTGGTCAGAAGAGGAAAATGATCCAGTAGAGAAGCAGTGTAAGATATGAGAAAGAAAAACTGATGTGAAACAATGTCCTTGAAGATCCAGTAAAGATTGGGGTTAAGAATATAGAAAAGTTACTCTTTAAGGAAGAGTTACCATTTGAGGGAGATAGAAATGGATAAAGATAGAAAAGTTTGGAGACTTCCCTGGTGGCGCAGTGGATAAGACTCCGTGCTCCCAATGCAGGGGACCCTGGTTTGATCCCTGGTCAGGGAACTAGATCCCACTTGCATGCCGCAGCTAAGGAGCCCGCCTGCTGCAAGTAAGACCTGGCGCAACCAAATAAATAAATACATATTAAAAAAGAAAGAATGAAAGACAAGTCTGAAGGTTAAAAGAGCAGGAGATCAAGATGAACTCTCAGTAAAGTAAGATGTCTGATCAGTCATCTGTGGAAAAATGTTTGAAATACCACTGTTGGGGGTGGACAAGGAACAGTGAGAATTGGATAAGGGATTGCTAGGCCAAGCTGAGGGTAGATAGCACAGATTTATAATGGACTTTATCAGCAGTGTTATGATATTCTTTATCATTGTTTGGCAACCTGGGCTACTTTTGAAATTATTATTGTTAATGCTTTTACTTGACTATTTATGTTTATATAATTTCTTTGAAAATAGTTTTGAACCTATATATATATGCATGCTTTCACATAAGTGGTAGCAAGAGTGCTTTTTGTAAATGAAGATGGGAAGGTTGTCTATAGAGTGGTTTAGAAGCCAGAGAGTTAAGTTGGGAGTCAGCTAGGAAAAAGAGGATCTTTTTGTGTTCTATCACCCTGTTTATCTCTTCTTAGAATTTAGCAAAATCTGAATGTATGTTATTTATATTTGTATTACTTCCTTCCCTTCCTCCCCCTCTAGAATAAATCTGTAAATTTATAGGGACCGTCTCAATTTTGTTCACCCCTATACCTCCAGCACCCTAAAACAGCGCCTACCATATAGTAAATGGTAGACAAAACTTACAGAATATGTACTAGTGCATCAATGGAAAGACTGAAGTCAGAGAATGACTGAGTGTTCTGATATTATCAGGGAGGTATTCACAGAAGATGTTTGAGCTGAGTCTAAGGGGTAGATACCCTAGGCATAAGGAAGCAGCATGCGAAAAGGCATGGAGGTATGACATTGCAGGATGGATTGAGGAAACCAAATTTTATTGGATTGGCCAAAAAGTTCGTTCAGTTTTTTCCATAAGATGTCACTAGTAGTGCTTAATTGTCTTTAATTTCATTTGAAACAATTTTGTTAGATTGTATTGTGACAGCTGTCAGATCAGCATGCATTAAAAAAAAACTTATAAAAATTGGTGAATTTTTGTGTAGCCATTTTAATATTGAAGATGGAAGAAAAACATTTGGCATATTATGCTTTATTATTTCAAGAAAGGTAAAAACACAACTGAAACGCAAAAAAAGATTTGTGTAGTGTATGGAGAAGGTGCTGTGACTGATCAAACGTGTCAAAAGTGGTTTGTGAAGTTTCGTGCTGGAGATTTCTCACTGGACGATGCTCCACGGTTAGGTAGACCAGTTGAAGTTGATAGCAATCAAATCGAGACATTAATTGAGAACAATAAACGTTATACCACGTGGGAGATAGCCGACATATTCAAAATATCCAAATCAAGCACTGAAAAGCATTTGCACCAGCTCGGTTATGTTACTCGCTTTCATGTTTGGGTTCCACGTAAGTTGAGCGAAAAAAACCTTGCCCGTATTTCCGCATGTGATTCTCTACTTAAACGTAACGAAAACGTTCTGTTTTTTAAAACAAATTGTGACGGGCAATGAAAAGTGAATATTGTTCAACAGTGGTCCCCAACCTTTTTGGCACCAGGGACTGGTTTTGTGGAAGACAGTTTTTCCACGGATGGGGGTGGGGGGGATGGGTCAGGCGGTAATGCGAGCGATGGGGAGCCACAGATGAAGCTTCGTTTGCTTGCCCACTGCTCACTTCCTGCTGTGCAGCCCAGTTCCTAACAGGCTGAGGACCACTACTGGTCCGCGGCCCAGGGGTTGGGGACCCTTGCTGTACAATAATGTGGAACGGAAGAGATCGTGGGGCAAGCGAAATGAACCACCACCAACCATACCAAAGGCCGGTCTTCGTCCAGAGAAGGTGATGTTGTGTATAGATGGTGGGATTGGAAGGGAGTCCTCTATTATGAGCTCCTTCCGGAAAACGAAACGATTAATTCCAGCTAGTACTGCTCCCAGCTAGACCAACTGAAAGCGGCACTCGACGAAAAGCGTCCGGAATTAGTCAACAGAAAACACAGAATCTTCCATCAGGATAACACAAGACCTCATGTTTTTTTGATGACCAGGCAAAAACTGTTACAGCTGGGCTGGGAAGTTCTGATTCATCCCCTGTATTCACCAGACAGTGCACCTTCGGATTTCCATTTATTTCGGTCTTTACAGAATTCTCTTAATGGAAGAAATTTCAATTCCCTGGAAGATTGTAAAAGGTACCTGGAACAGGTCTTTGCTTGAAAAGATAAAAAGTTTTGGAAATGGAATTATGAAGTTGCCTGAAAAATGGCAGAAGGTAGTGGAACAAAATGATGAATACCAATAAAGTTCTTGGTGAAAATGAAAAATGTCTTTTATTTTTACTTAAAAACCAAAGGGACTTTTTGGCCAACCCAATATATGACTGAGGCAAGAGTGCGTGTTTGGTTTTGGCCAGAGAAAAATATGGAAAAGTCACTGAATTTCCCTTCTCAGTTCCAGCTCACTAATCTTTTTCATCCTTTCATCTAGTGTATGATATTGACATTTTAAAATTTGAATGTGGTGGAATATGAATAATTCTTGATTTGGGAAATGGAAATTCCCAGTCTTTTTCACATTTCGACATTGCCTCTAAAATGTCTTTTTTTTTAAATCAATAGATATCCAGTCACGTTAAAGCGATTGATACAATTTACCAGACCACAGACTTCTCTGGAATCCGTAATATCAGTTTCATGGTGAAACGCATAAGAGTAAGTAAGGAATTTCAATAGTTAAGAACATTAAGAAAGAGAAACAATAAGGATCATGTTTACAAAAAGAAAAATGCTTGCCTTTTACTTCATCTTCATGCATTAAATAGTTAAATTGTGTTTGCTGATGCAGGTTATCTTTACTCTTGGGTTTTACACACAGAGGGGTTACTTGGGTTTATGACTTAATGAAATCTATAGGACTTTAATCTGGACTGCAGAAGAGGTATGGTAGAAAGTACTGTTTTCTATTTATCTGATTAACATACCAGTTAGAAAGCACTCTAAGTAACTGCAGATACCGTACTTGACATTTTTCTCCCTGATATTATTCCCCAGTTTCTTCAGATTTGCCTTATGCAGTATATTTCAGAGTGTGTCCCATTTGATGCTGCAGCGGAGGGAAGGATAGGTACAGTGGTTAAATACAATTGGAAGTTGGAAAAACACTTAATACTGTTTCCTCTTGAAATTTAACAGTGCACACTAATGTATTTCAAGTTTTGAGAAATCCTTTGGGAAAGAAATCCATATTTTTCTAAGCTAATTTAACCTTTTTGTATTAACATCAGCTGAAACTCCAAAGACCTGCAGTGCACATTTTGAGAAATGCTGATCCAGAACTACTGATTCTTAGTTTTAATGTTATAAATTGTTAATAAGTAAATATTGTTATTAACAAATTGGACTGTTTCAAAAATTTTCTAAATATGAATTCTTTCAAAATATATAGCTTTTAAGAATCTGAGTTTATAAGCTAGATAACCTGGGTTTTAAAAATCATCATTTTACAGAAGTACTTGCCACAGGGTTTCTTTATTTAAAACAAATTTTTTTTAATGGCTTTTATTTTTTAAAATGTTATTTATTTATTTATTTTTTGCTGTGCCACATGGCCGCGCAGCGTTTTTTTGGCTGCGCCGGTAGCTTGCGGCATCTTAGTTCCCCGACCAGGGATCGAACCCAGGCCCTTGGCAGTGAAAGCGCCGAGTCCTAACCACCAGACCGTCAGGGAATACCCCACAGGGTTTCTTTATATTTTGGGCTTTTATTCTTCTTAAAATATGGTTGACTAGATTATAGTTTTAGTACATATGTGTAATATATTTTAAAAAATAGCTGAAAGTGGTCCTTACTTTTAGAAGTGACATGATTAAATATTACATTGGATTGTCTTAAGGTGAAATATGGTTCGATATACTGTATAAGAACTGTTTGTAATCAATTGCTTTCATGTATTTTGAGAGCAATGTAAACCTTTAAATGAGCAAGTAAAAGTGGTAAGTGGTATAAGTATTGCTATTTAGTAGACAGAGCAATGAAATGCAAAGTAGTGAAAAGTAGAGAACACCTGAACAAATTTTAGTGAAACACATTTGTTTGAGTAAAGTGATTTGCATTATGAAGAAATGCATGTATATAAAAGAGTTATGTGGCGATTAGTTGTTTTTCAGGCCTTTAACTGAGATTAAAACTTTAGTTTAAATGTCATCAGTTGAAGTTTGTTTGTGACCCATTAAATAATTTGAAATTTATATTTTATAAGCAAATATTTAAATATCAATCATCCCGGGCTTCCCTGGTGGCACAGTGGTTAAGAATCTGCCTGCCAATGCAGGGGACACGGGTTCGAGCCCTGGTCTGGGAAGATCCCACATTCTGCTGAGCAACTAAGCCCGTGCACCACAACTACTGAGCCTGCGCTCTAGAGCCTGCGCGCCACAACTACTAAAGCCCGCGAGCCTAGAGCCCGTGCTCTGCAACAAGAGAAGCCACCACAACGAAGAGTAGCCCCTGCTCGCTGCAACTAGAGAAAGCCCGTGTGCAGCAATGAAGACCCAACGCAGCCAAAAATAAATAAATAAATTTGTTAAAAAAAATTAATCATCCCATTTTTAATATAGGTAACTAAAATTTAGATGCAGTTTTTATTTGTAGCCAATATTACAGAAGTATCAGAATTTCATTTCTATGTTTAGTGGGAAAAAGCGATATGCAGCATGTCTCTAAGCATGGGCTACCTTTAATATATAGTGTTCTTGTTTTTGGATTTGTGTGTGTGTGTGTGTGTGTGTGTGTGTTAGATGACCATAACTGTTTGTTTCTGGTTAATTGTTAATGGATGAACCAGATGGTCTCATATCTGTCTTTAGGCAATTGCCTTCAGTGGTGTTTCTACCATCCTGTTTGTAAGCTCCTTGGTTTTTACTGAAGGATGTGGATCCTAAAAAGATCTATAGTTTTCATTTTATTAACTGTAATAGCCTTATCACTGATATTTTCAATAGACTGAGATTTCCCCTCTAAGCAATGTTTACTCTCATACATATTCCTTTTTATTCTCTACCAACAGTCTTGTATGTAATTCTCTGACTTACTTGGGGAAAACCAAATTCTTCTAGGACTTCAAAGGTTAGGCAGAGGTCTCTGAAAGGAAGCAATAAGTAGTAAATGAAAGCTTTTGTTTTAGTTGAAGTTTGGTATCAAAACTGATTATTCTTCACATTGTGAAGGAGGAACCTGCACCCTGGAGTATAGTAGCTAAGTGTCGAAGGAAACATTCTGGAGGAACTCAACTTGAAATAGTAAGAGAAACGAATTGGCAAAGGAAAAAAAAATTCTTGCTCACATTCAGGGGAAAAAATTGAACTTGAAGTTAGTTGTGCTTGACTCATGACTCTAGGCAAGGAGAACCAAGAATATGATTTGTCTGCTGAATTGACAGTTTTGGGTTCAATATCTCTTTTATGTTGTACTAATTAGCTGAAATATAGGGTTTTATGTCATACTTGTCATCATATGTAGGAGATTAGCACTAAAGGAGACTCATCAAATGATTAAATTGAGAAACTGTATTTCCTTGTTGGAAATTTTGAAAGCAGAACTTGTTTTCCCATCCCAAGTGTTCAGTGTTCAGGAATCTGTGAACACTTGCTCAGAAATGTAATATACTCAGTTTTAATTCCCCTACCCGTCCATCCTTCCTTCCCTCCTCCCTCCTCCCTCCCTCCTCCCTTTTTGGCTTCTATGATTAGCTCAGGGATGGAGGTAGTGGGAATAACTGTAAAAGCTTTAATTTAGGCCTGACTTCCTTGGGCCCCAAGCATATTGTCCAGGTAGATACTACTTACACTAAGGCTCTGCTAACGTTGGTTGCTTGTTAAAGTCATTGTTTTGGATTTTAGATCAACACAACTGCTGATGAGAAGGATCCTACAAATCCCTTCCGTTTTCCAAATATTGGTGTGGAGAAGTTTCTGGAATTAAATTCTGAGCAGAATCATGATGACTACTGTTTGGCCTATGTCTTCACAGACCGAGATTTTGATGATGGTGTCCTTGGTCTGGCTTGGGTTGGAGCACCTTCAGGTAGTTTATCTAAATATGTCTTGACTTACTACTTGAAATGAAAAGCAGTTCTCATGATGGATTGAATTTTACAAAGTATAGGAGAAAGTGATGCCTGTACAGTATCTAAATTTACACATCTTGAGTTAGGCAGAATTCATAAGCATAATGTAAATGGAAAAATAGTTGAAGCAGCTTTTTATTTTGAAATGAGTAAATGAGTACTAACAGGGAGATATCCTGACATTTGGTACATTCAGTAGCTGAAATAATTTTATGGGAAAAAGTGGTACTTAGTTCTGAAACTGAAAAGCAAAATATTAATTTTTTCACAAAAGTTAATGTAATCAATTAATTATTTTGGGAAGTAGGGGGATGGGGAGAGGTTCTTAGAGTCAAAAGGGGAAAACTGTGTTCTTGCTTCTTCTGCCGTGAGATAAAGAGCCGAGAAATCCTACTCAGGAATAGCAGGTAGAAAGAAAAGAAAGGCTGCCTTTATTATTATTATTTCTCACCTTTATTTTAGCAAAAGGGAAGTGTTGCCTGAAAAGAGATGTGGGCAGGCGTCCCAGTACCCATAGCTCCACTGGCTTGACTGCATGGCCCCACGTTCTGCTGGGGTCTCTGCCTTAGCCGTGAAAGCTACTGTCACTGAGAAAGCCGGGATGGGATAATCCCCTTGCCATTGCAGTCGGGGTGGGGGTCTGTGATTCACAGTGTAATAAGTTCAGTAGCCTACTTTAGAGAAATACAAATTGATGAATTGAAAGATGAGTAGAAAGAATCCCGGACTCTTTGAATATAAATTTTGCCATATAGAATTTGATCAGTAGTCTGTCATCTTCTGAGCTATACACAGCAGTTTCTCCTTCTGATACATAATTTGTCTTTTTCAAAGAATCAACTTCTGCTTTATCCGGGGCAAGACAGGCTTTTGTATTCTTAGTTTATTCTTTGGTTTGTTATGCATATTTTAACATCTTTAATACTGTATTTTTGCTTTTATACTTCTTGCTCTTTTTTTTAAAGCCAGCAATGAATATCCTTTTTAGTTTCCAAAGCTTTTGTTTTTCTTCCACATTTTAAAGTGTACTCAATTTCATGATGTCATTAAAGTACAAGTTTATGTCATAGGCTGCATATATCATAGTGCAGTATTTTTGGATATTTGTCCTTTACAATGATCTGTGCTGGTTTTGTGTTACGTGCGTTGTCAGCAGATTGTACAACTCACTCTTTCCTTTGATAATTCACATGTTTTATAACTTTTATATTCTGAAATTTCTTTTCCCCTCCTTGGTTAGTTGGATAATTTTATCACAAAGTTTATAGTCCCTTCTCCCTAATCATCAGTAAGTACTGTAGGAACTCAGGGATTCAGTTTTCTTTGTATATTACCATTAACATAGTGGCTCTTCAGGTGTGCTCCATGGAGTAGCAGCATCTGTATTACCTGGGAACTGGTTAGAAATGTCAATCCATGGGCCTCACTCAGGTCTACTAAATCAGAAACTCCAGGTGTGGAGCCCATCAGTCTTTGTTTGAAGAGGCCCTCCGGGTGTTTCTGATGCATACTAAAGTTTGAAAACCACCATCTTAATATTTTTGCTCACAAAATGTCTCCTGGGCAAATGATTGGATGATCTCAGACTAAAAACTTTCTGCCATTTTGCATTTTCAACTCCAGACTGTTGTTCATTAAGAACGTAATGGTCCTGAGAGAGCTTGGTCAAATTTTCCTGAAACTTCAGATATCCTCATGTCTACTTTTTTAAAAAAATAAGTCTATTTTTTTTATTTAGAACAGTTTTAGATTTATAGAAAAAATTGAGCAGATAGAGTCGTCTCCACTACCTTCCTGTATTATTAACAGCTTACATTAGTATGGTACATTTGTTACAATTAATGAACCAATATTGGTACATTATTGTTAACTAAAGTCAGCCCATAGTTTTTTCAGATTTCTTTAGTTTTTACTACGGTCCTCTTCTGTTCCAAGATCTTGTCCAGGATACCACAGTACGTTTAATTGTCATGCCTCTTTAGTCTTCTTGGCTGTGATGGTTTCTCAGACTTTTCTTGTTTTTTTTATAACCTTGACGATTTTGAGGAGTATTGGTCAGGGATATTGTAGGATAACCCTCTGTTGCAGTCTTTTTGATGTTTTTCTCATGATTGGACTGGGGTTATGGGTTTGGGGGGAGAGTTAGTTTTTCTTTCTAGTTGTTTATGATATCTGGACCACTTATTTTATGAAATGCTGCTTATTTTATTGAAGCAGCAGTTCTGGATTGAAAATGATGGGCCACATTACTTGTATTTTTGTCATTGCGTTCTTCATCTGATGCCCTCTTTCTTTACTCTGTGTTAAACCCCTAACTCCAGCTCTCAGAAGCCTTTTTCTAAGAGCTTCTGGGGAGGGGCTCGGCAGGAAGAATGGGGCCAGAGTGGCAAAGAGAAGGGGTCTTTGTTCCTTTGACACAACTTTTTCTAGAATAAGATACCTGCCTTGACAGCTTTCTTCTTCACTTCCCTTTGCCCTTAGACTACCTGAACTGAGTTTATTTGACCTACATTTTATTTTTTTATAAGGAACTTTATGTATTTGCTCTTACTGATTAATTCAGTTCCGTTATGAGGTGTAGGTCGTATTTCCTCCATTATACAGGTGGATTGGATTCAGAGACTTTGTCAACAACCCAGTATCTCACAGAACCTAGAATCTGGACCTTTTGACTCCAGGTTTTGTGCATTTGGTAGTTATTTTACTAGGTATTATTATAATGTAACATCCTACTTTTATCTTTCTAAGACATTTCCAAGAAGAAGTTGAAATGTTTCCTGCATCTAAGCAGAGATGGAATCTATTTCCTTCTTTCTTAAGAGAGATGAGTTATACAATAGTACTACTCTATATTATTTAGACATCATTTTGGGTAATTGTCAAGGCATAATTAGAAGAGCACTGGTTTGGGAACTAGGAGACAGGGTCCTTGTCTGTTCTGTCTCTATAAATTCAGGTAAATCATTTTGCTTCAGTTTGTTTATTTTTCGTTGTAATTTCTTCTGTCTTTGCCCTTCCTTTGATACTTCATGTTTCTGCATGTAGATGTTAGTAATGCTTGCTGTTACACTATTTTTTAAAATAGCATTTTATAGCTGATCTGTTCAGCTTGTGATGTGTTAACTGTTTCTTAATCTTTTTCATTTTTATTTGGCCTAATTAATTTCTGTTGTATCATTTAACTCTGCAGCTGTTTTACTATTCAAATATATGGTAGTGGAAAGGATTTTGTTTTGATAGTGTTGTGTTAATTTTCACAGAATAGTTACTGAAATTATTCGCTGTAGTCCTCTTCACTGACTCAGTTAAGCTGGGAAAAGCAATGAGGGTTAAAACATTTGAATAGTAGGTTTCTTGTCTTTAAGTCTTGTTTATGCTACTTTTTATTTGTTCTTTTAAAATTTCTTATTGTGGTTGGGTACTGCCTTCAGTTACCTTAATGAGAAAAACAGTACCTCCTGCCCCAACTCCATAATAAGTAGAAACAGCTTGTGAGCTGGGATGATTTGGAGGCTTCCATTTGAAATTATACAGGGCCTAGAATGGAGCCCCAAAAAGGGAGGAGTCTGGTCTCCAAGACAAAGATAGTCTTGAATATGAATCTAGAAAGATTACTCTAAACTTCTCTTTATATAAACACAGTTCTGTGTTAAGCAGGTAGTAGCCTCTTATTTTAGAGACTGAAACATTGGTTCCTTAACAAAGTAGATTCTTTATATTAGATAATCCCTTTGTTCTACTTCATTTGCTACACGCTTCTAACCTGCCTTTTGAGGGGCCTTTATTTTTTGGTTTATTAAGGCACATTCTGCTCATCTATTATCCCTCTTAATGTTATCAGTTAACCCAATGAACATAGTCTCAGTTTGCCAGGTCACTGAAAAAGGCTAGCTCTGGAGTTCATCTCCAGAGCTAATCCTGAACCATTCAGTATTCCTCTGACCATTTGTAAAGAACATTTTTTGAGACATTTGATTTGGTAGAAATTGTCTCTTCTGTTTTTCTTAGTTTAGAAATTTTAGTTTGATTTTACGTATTAGAATTTGACCACGTGCAGAGCTCAACATGAGGTTCTCAGGATAACCCACAGCCTATCGAATTCTTTTTTTTTTTAATCATTACTTCTACTTTAATTAGTTGGTATTCTTTTTTTTTAATTTAATTTTATTTATTTTTTTTATAGGGTAGGTTCTTATTAGTTATCTATTTTATACATATTAGTGTTACATGTCAATCCCAATCTCCCAATTCATCACACCACCACCCCCCCCGCCACTTTCCCCCCTTGGTGTCTATACGTTTCTTCTCTACATCTGTGTCTCTATTTCTGCCCTGAAAACCGGTTCATCTGTACCTTTTTCTAGGTTCCACATATATGCGTTAATATACGATATTTGTTTTTCTCTTTCTGACTTACTTCACTCTGTATGACAGTCTCTAGATCCATCCACTTCTCTACAAATGACCCAATTTCGTTCCTTTATATGGCTGAGTAATATTCCATTGTATATAGGTACCACATCTTCTTTATCCATTCGTCTGTTGATGGGCATTTAGGTTGCTTCCATGATGTGGCTATTGTAAATAGTGCTGCAGTGAGCATTGGGGTGCATGTGTCTTTTTGAATTATGGTTTTCTCAGGGTATATGCCCAGTAGTGGGATTGCTGGGTCATATGGTAGTTCTATTTTTAGTTTTTTAAGGAACCTCCATACTGTTCTCCATAGTGGCTGTATCAATTTACATTCCCACCAACAGTGCAAGAGGGTTCCCTTTTCTCCACACCCTCTCCAGCATTTGTTGTTTGTAGATTTTCTGATGATGCCCATTCTAACTGGTGTGAGGTGATACCTCATTGTAGTTTTGATTTTCATTTCTCTAATAATTAGTGATGTTGAGAAGCTTTTCATGTGCTTCTTGGCCATCTGTATGTCTTCTTTGGAGAAATGTCTATTTAGGTCTTCTGCCCATTTTTTGATTGGGTTGTTTGTTTTTTTTTAATATTGAGCTGCATGAGCTGTTTATATATTTTGGAGATTAATCCTTTGTCCGTTGATTCGTTTGCAAATATTTTCTCCCATTCTGAAGGTTGTCTTTTTGTCTTGTTTGTGGTTTCCTTTGCTTTGCAAAGCTCTTAAGTCTCATTAGGTCCCATTTGTTTATTTTTATTTCCATTACTCTAGGAGGTGGATCAGAAAAGATCTTGCTGTGATTTATGTCAAAGAGTGTTCTTCCTATGTTTTCCTCTAAGAGTTTTATAGTGTCTGGCCTTACATTTAGGTCTTTAATCCATTTTGAGTTTATTTTTGTGTATGGTGTTAGGGAGTGTTCTAATTTCATTCTTTTACATGTAGCTGTCCAGTTTTCCCAGCACCACTTATTGAAGAGGCTGTCTTTTCTCCATTGTATATCCTGGCCTCCTTTGTCATAGATTAGTTGACCATAGGTGCGTGGGTTTACCTCTGGGCTTTCTATCCTGTTCCATTGATCTATATTTCTGTTTTTGTGCCAGTACCATATTGTCTTGATTACTGTAGCTTTGTAGTATAGTCTGAAGTCAGGGAGTCTGATTCCTCCAGTTCCATTTTTTCCCTCGAGACTGCTTTGGCTATTCGGGGTCTTTTGTGTCTCCATACAAATTTTAAGATATTTTATCCTAGTTCTGTAAAAAATGCCATTGGTAATTTGATAAGGATTGCATTGAATCTGTAGATTGCTTTGGGTAGTATAGTCATTTTCAGAATATTGATTCTTCCAATCCAAGAACATGGTATATCTCTCCATCTGTTTGTATCATCTTTAATTTCTTTCATCAGTGTCTTATAGTTTTCTGCATACAGGTCTTTCGTCTCCCTAGGTAGGTTTATTCCTAGGTATTTTATTCTTTTTGTTGCAATGGTAAATGGGAGTGTTTCCTTAATTTCTCTTTCAGATTTTTCATCATTTAGTGTATAGGAATGCAAGAGATTTCTGTGCATTAATTTTGTATCCTGCTACTTTACCAAATTCATTGATTAGCTCTAGTAGTTTTCTGGTGGCATCTTTAGGATTCTCTATGTACAGTATCATGTCATCTGCAAACGGTGACAGTTTCACTTCTTCTTTTCCAATTTGTATTCCTTTCATTTCTTTTTCTTCTCTGATTGCCGTGGCTAGGACTTCCAAAACTATGTTGAATAATAGTGGTGAGAGTGGACGTCCTTGTCTTGTTCCTGATCTTAGAGGAAATACTTTCAGTTTTTCACCATTGAGAATGATATTTGCTGTGGGTTTGTCGAATATGGCCTTTATTATGTTGAGGTAGGTTCCCTCTATGCCCACTTTCTGGAGAGTTTTTATCATAAATGGGTGTTGAATTTTGTCAAAAGCTTTTTCTGCATCTATTGAGATGATTATATGCTTTTTATTCTTCAGTTTGTTAATATGGTGTATCACATTCATTGATTTGCATATATTGAAGAATCCTTGCATTCCTGGGGTAAATCCCACTTGATAATGGTGTATGATCCTTTTAATGTGTTTTGGATTCTGTTTTCTAGTATTTTGTTGAGGATTTTTGCATCTATATTCCTCAGTGTTACTGGTTTGTAATTTTCTTTTTTTGTAGTATCTTTGTCTGGTTTTGGTATGAGGGTGATGGTGGCCTTATAGAATGAGTTTGGGAGTGTTCCTTCCTCTGGAAGTGTTTAGAAGAGTTTGATAATGATGGGTGTTCGCTCTTCTCTAAACGTTTGATAGAATGCACCTGTGAAGCCATCTGGTCCTGGACTTTTGTTTGTTGGAAGATTTTTAATCACAGTTTCAATTTCATTACTTGTGATTGGTCTGTTCATATTTTCTATTTCTTCCTGGTTCAAGTCTTGGAAGGTTATACCTTTCTAAGAATTTGTCCATTCCTTCCAGGTTGTCCATTTTATTGGCATAGAGTTGCTTGTGGTAGTCTCTTATGATGCTTCGTATTTCTGCAGTGTCCGCTGTAACTTCTCCTTTTTCATTTCTAATTTTGTTGATTTGAGTCCTCTCCCTCTTTTTCTTGATGAGTCTGGCTAAAGGTTTATCAATATTGAGCTAAAGCTCAAAGAACCAGCTTTTGGTTTTATTGATCTTTGCTATTGTTTTCTTTGTTTCTATTTCATTTACTTCTGCTCTGATCTTTATGATTTCTTTCCTTCTACTAACTTTGGGTTTTGTTTGTTTCTCTAGTTCCTTTAGGTTTAAGGTTAGATTGTTTATTTGAGGTTTTTCTTATTTCTTGAGGTAGGCTTGTATTGCTATAAACTTCCCTCTTAGAACTGCTTTTGTTGCATACCATAGGTTTTGGATTGTCGTGTTTTCATTGTAATTTGTCTCTAGGTATTTTTTGATTTCCTCTTTGATTTCTTCAGTGATCTCTTGGTTATTTAGTAATGTATTGTTTAGCCTCCATGTGTTTTTGCTTTTTAGTTTTTTTTCCCCTGTAATTGATTTCTAATCTCATAGCGTTGTGGTTAAAGATGCTTGCTATGATTTCAATTTTCTTAAATTTACCGAGGCTTGATTTGTGACCCACGATGTGATCTATCCTGGAGAATGTTCCACGTGCACTTGAGAAGAAGGTGTAATCTGCTGTTTTTGGATGGAATGTCCTATAAATATCAATTAAATCTATCTGGTCTATTGTGTCATTTAAAGCTTGTGTTTCCTTATTAATTTTCTGTTTGGATGATCCGTCCATTGGTGTAAGTGAGGTGTTAAAGTCCCCCAGTATTATTGTGTTACTGTCGATTTCCTCTTTTATAGCTGTTAGCAGTTGCCTTATGTATTGAGGTGCTCCTATGTTGGGTGCATATATATTTATCATTGTTATATATTCTTCTTGGATTGATCCCTTGATCATTATGTAGTGTCCTTGTCTCTTGTAACATTCTTCAATTTAAAGTCTGTTTTATCTAATATGAGAATTGCTATTCCAGTTTTCTTTTGATTTCCATTTGCATGGAATATCTTTTTCCATCCCCTCACTTTCAGTCTGTATGTGTCCCTAGGTCTGAAGTGGGTCTCTTGTAGACAGCAGATATATATGGGTCTTGTTTTTGTAAGCATTCAGCGAGCCTGTGTCTTTTGGGTGGAGCATTTAATCCATTCACGTTTAAGGTAATTATCGATATGTATGTTCCTGTTACCATTTTCTTAATTGTTATGGGTTTGTTTTTGTAGGTCCTTTTCTTCTCTTGTGTTTCCTACTTAGAGAGGTTCCTTTAGCATTTGTTGTAGAGCTGGTTTGGTGGTGCTGAATTCTCTTAGCTTTTGCTTGTCTGTAAAGCTTTTGATTTCTCCATCAAATCTGGATAAGATCCTTGCCGGGTAGAGTAATCTTGGTTGTAGGTTCTTCCCTTTCATCACTTTAAATATGTTGTGCCACTCCCTTCTGGACCGCCAGGTTGTGTCAGACCCCCAGGTTGGGAAGCCTCATGGTGCTCAGAACATTCACTCCAGTGGGTGGGCTTCTGTGGTATAAGTGTTCTCCAGTTTGTGAGTCACCCACCCAGCAGTTATGGGATTTGATTTTATTGTGATTGTGCCCCTCCTACCATCTCATTGTGGCTTCTCCTTTGTCTTTGGATGTGGGGTATCTTTTTTGGTGAGTTCCAGTGTCTTCCTGTCGATGATTGTTCAGCAGTTAGTTGTGATTCCGGTGCTCTTGCCAGAGGGAGTGAGCGCACGTCCTCTACTCCGCCACCTTGAGCCTATCTCCTTGATATTCCTCGAATTCTTAACCTGTTTGAAAGTGTAATTAAAAGGCTAGGAGAATTACGTCATTAAAATATTACATCATTAGAAAAGAGGACACTTAATGTTGACATTTTGTACAGGTCTGGATTGTCCCTTGCAGGATGTTTAACATCTTTGGTCCCTACCCATTACATGTGAGTACTGCTCCCCAGACTTGACAGATAAAGAAATTCTCTCAGACATTTCCTAATAACCTATCTGGGAGTGGTACTAATGTCTGCTTCAGAATTACTGCTCAGATTAATATTGTATGGTTAGCATGATACTATTGTTTTAGATATTTAGGCCTGCTCACATCAAAACTTTATTTATGGATTCTGTGAAGGTATTATACTACCCTGTAGTTTTTATAATTTTTTTCTTTTGGGGGAGTCTTTTTTAGAGTTTAAGACTGATATTCTGTGACTAGCTTTCAGACTATCCTGTAGATAGAAAAATGTCATACTTCTTTGTTGGTCACTGAGTCATCCATCCATCAATAATTGCTTTTGACTCAAATTAAAAACATTTTATTCTTCTCATTACATAATTTCTGTTTTTCAGTAATGACTATATGTAGTAAAATCTTAAATTTACAGTGTAAAGCAATTACTGAACTTGAGTTATGGCTTAGCTATAGGTATTTATGATATCATTAATTGAATTTCTGGCATATCAAAACTGGTTGCAGTATTTAAAAAGTTAAACCATGACTTATAATATTAGACATAGTTTTTTATTTCTTCCTGTATAACTGAAGTATTCCAACATAAGCTGTTAGTCTGTGTAACAAATAATAAACTTTCCAAATAAACAATAGTTATTAAAACCAAAAGCAGTTAAGATGTTGAACAAGATATGAATTATAAAGACTATATTTCAGAAGAGTATACTCAAGTTTATGTATGGTCTTCCTTTAAATTAGATAGACCTTAAAAATACAGAAGGTATATTACCAGAGTTTTTAATATATGCTATTTACTTTTTTTTTTAACTGATAAAGATTTGCAGCGTGGAGTCTTCTATGCTTAATTCAAGTTTGACAGTACTGCATTGGACCAATTTGCATATGACAGATCTTCGATGAGGCAGGATATTAATTTACTATTTGTTTAAAACTGTAATATATAGACTGTAATTATTACATACAGAGTGCTTATTTCTATCTTTTCTAGTTTCTAGAAATAGTGATACAGTCCTTAGGACTCAGCTCCAAAAGTAGAAGTAGCTTAAGAGAATATATTAAATATTCATAAATCATTTGCTGTTTTCTTTCTATCCAGTTTTTGGTGTAGAAAATGTAGTAAGTTTTAAATATAGAGGTTCTCAGTCCTTTGCTGGTTAAAATCTGCATATGACTTAGCCTTTCAGCTTAGTTTTCTGTGAAAACACCTTATCATTTCAGCTTCTTAAATTGTATCCTAATAGTCATTAAATTTATGATTTGTTGCTATGTACTTTCTAATGTTAAAAGGAACAAGGCAACAATTGTAGTGTCATGCCATTTGTGTACATCTTTTTTGAATTGCTTTCTATTATACGCTTTATCAGAGATTATAAATGTTAGACTTTTAAAAATGGTTTAATAACTTTGTTGTAACTTTGTGTGTAGTAGAAAGCTAATTTGAAATAATTTGATCAGTTATGAGAATATCCTAATCCATGTGATATTTTAATTAAAATAATTAAATAGAGTAACCTCTTAAATCTGAATGTAAACCAAAGAACTTCTCACTGAAAGTCTTTAATAGTTATTTAAAATACTGTGGTCTTCTCAGTTTAGTGTACAGAAAGACAATGATTGGCCAGCCAGTTTCTGATTTGCTGTTGTTCTTTTTCTAATTTCTTAAATTAACTGCCTTTAGATGTGAAAGCACTTTCATTTTGGTATTAAGGTCTGACGTTCAGGAACTATAAACGAACAGGTGAACTACAACATGATTTAATATGTATCATATAAGTAAAAATGAAGATTTTTCTTTTAAAATTTGAAAGTATCCTCAAGACAGGTTGGAAAATCATAATTCAGTTTTTTGAACCTATTTTGAAAAAAAGTTCAAACTTGCCAAAAGGTTGCAAGAGTAGTACAGTGAATTCCTGATAGATTAATCAGTTAACATTTTGCCACATTTGCTTTCTCTCCCTTCCCACCTTCTCTCCTTCATTCCCTCCTCCCTTTTTTTTTTTACCCACTTGACATATTTTTTCCTTTTTTTTTTTAAGCTTTATTGAGATATATATAATTGACAAATAAAATTGTAAGATATTTAAAGTGTACAGTGTGATGATTTGATATTTATATACATTGTGAAAGGATTCCCCCCACCAAGTTAATTAATACAACCATCACCTCACATATTTACCTTTTTCCTTTTTGTGTATGTGTGAGAATGTTTAAGTTCTATTCTCTTGGCAAATTTCATTTATACAGTACTGTGTTATCAACTGTAGTCATCATGTGTTACACATTAGATCCTCAGACCTTACTCTTCTTATAACTGGAAGTTTGTACCTCTATCAGTCTCTCTCTCTTTCCCCTACCCCCAGCCTGTGCGACCACTAATTCTTTTCTTTTTTTAAGAATACATTGTATGTTTCCTCTCAGAATAGTGAATCACATACTCTTGTGCATCACTGCTAATACTGGTAGCAGTGACTTTCTCAGAATCTCTTTGAGACTATTTTGTTCAACTTTCATTTAACTTAAATATAAGTTGTTTTTTTGTTCTTTTTTTTTTTATTACAAGATGAAGAGGTTTGACCCAATGTAAATGCTGAAATATTTAAATTTAACAGACTCTTGAATATTTGTTTTGCTAAATTAATGGGAGAAAAATAGGGGGACATTTTGATTATGAAGAGGAACATTTTATAAGGACTTTGTATTCAACCCTGGGAATTTATGTGTGCCATTAAAACTTTTATTTGAAATGACTTCCTAACCTTGGACCAAAGAAACTTTTGAGTATTTGATATACGTGTGTTCCAATTTTGGACTCAAAATACATATGAAATGTTTCAAGTTAATATAGCATATATTAGAAAATTATTTGGGGGGAAATAGATGCTAATTTTAGCCATCTTTTGTTTTGAATTAGGAAGCTCTGGAGGCATATGTGAAAAAAGTAAGCTTTATTCAGATGGTAAGAAGAAGTCTTTAAACACTGGAATTATTACTGTTCAGAACTATGGGTCTCATGTACCCCCCAAAGTCTCTCACATTACATTTGCTCATGAAGTTGGACATAACTTTGGATCTCCGGTAAGTATTGCTTAATTATTACATTTTTTTAAAGTTACTAATGTTTCATGTTGTGTAATTTTTGTTGTTATTGTTTACAGTGAAAACAAGTACACATGAATGTTTAGTTTTTATATGTCAGAACACAGTAATGTACTTGACCATAATACTGAAAAGGAGGAAGATAGAATATTTGTAATTAAAATAAGAAAATAAGCACAACAGTGCCAGAATTCTATGAACGCAAGGAATTTTGTCTGTTTCATTCACTTCTGTGTCCCCTGACCTTAGAATAGTGCCTGGTACACGATTCATTCAAATATTTATTGAATGAGAATCACTTTTCATTGCTTAAAGTACATTTTGAATGTTAGCAAATTGTGGGGTTCTTGTTTGGTTTCTGTTAAAGCATTATTGGGGTTTACTAGATTTGTCTTTCTCTACTGTGGAATGAGACTGTTATTTTAAAATCTTGCGGTATGAAAAATTTGTAACATACATAAAAGAGACAAATAGTACAGCAAAGTCTTCCGTTCATATCCAGGACAGGGGTCAGCAAACTTTTTCTGTGGTCTACTAGTAAACATTCTAAGTGTGGGGGACAATATTTGGTCTCTGTTGCATATTTTTCTTTGTTGTTGTTTTTCTTTTTACAATCTTTTAAACATGGAAAAACCATTCTTAGCTTAGGCCACACAAAAACAGGCTGTGGGCTGCGATTTGCCAACCTCTGATTCAGATTCAACGATCATCAAGATTTTGCCACATCTCCTTTCTGTGTTTCTTTCTTTTTCTTCGTAAGGTGTTAGAATCAAATTCATTCCCCCTTCCACATTTCAGTATGCATCTCTTAAAAAATTAGACATTTTCTTCCATAACCACCATGTGGTTATGATACCTGACAAAATGAGCAGTTCTTTGGTATCATTTAATACCCAGTTCATTGTATTGATTTTCAAGTGAACTGAAGATTAATACACATGGAAATACAAAATACTGAAAGATATTCTGTCTTTGTGATTTTGGTGGGGCTTATTAAAATAACAAGTTTGGGAAAATTTCATTTGAAAACTGCATATAAATTCATTTACTTGTACCTTATCACTTGTAAAAATGGAAATTTTTATGAGTTTAGAAAAAAATTGTAGTCTCATAGCTTAAAATTCTCAAATGCTCTTATCTAATGTTCCCCCAGTTTGTAAAATATAAGTACCCTCTCACTAAGTTGCAAGTCTTTCTTCTTCTAATTCTGATCAGAAATGGATAGATTATTATCAGTACTCTTGGATAAAGTATTTAAAATGCGTTGAATCTCTCTACCTCTTGTCTGCTTTTGTGATATGTTCTAAAAAGAGTAATTGAAATTTTAGAGATGAGCAGAGAACTCTTGTTAATTTGCATTTTCAGGGGCAGTTAAATGTCCTCAACTCTCCCAGTCACCTTCATCCAACCCTTACCAGGGGATTTGCGTAACCTTCCAACTACTCTTCTGTTCGTTAGTCTAGGGCCTCTCAAAGTTTAATGTGCATACAAATTACTGAGGATCTTACAGTATAGATTCCATTTCAGTGGGCCTTTGGTCGGGCCCGAGTCTCTGCCTTTCTAAGGTACTCCCATGGGCTGCTGCTGCTGCTGGTCTGTGGGCCATACTTGGAGTAGGATATCTGGTCTGTTCTCTTTTCACTTCCCATCTAATCTGTCTTCTGCCTGGTTGCCAGAGAGGTGTTTTTCATACATTAATGTAATATTACTTATTGCTTATTGTTGAATGGATAAATTGGTTCACATTTTTTTTGCCTACCTTGCTATCTTTTCCTATCATACCAGACTACTTCTAATGATTCTGTCATGCTCAAATACACCTCATCCCTTTGTGTATGTTGTTCATGATACCATACATATAGATAGTAGGTACTTAGTAAATGTGTATTAAGTAATTTAATAGTGAGATCAGCCAGACCATGATCTCCTGAGCCTGTCTCCCTTGACATCTTTATCTAAAATCTGTCTTTATCTCTCCTGTCATATATCTGTATTATAACAATGTTACTTTCTCTCTGAGTGGTTCACCTATCCCTTATATTTATTTATCCTATCCTAAATGTTTATTGCACACCTGCTGTTAACCACTTTATAAACTTTGTTGTGGGGAGTTGTAATCATAAATGAGACAAGTTCCTGTCTCTTGGTATGAAAGTCTTAATGTATTGACTCTTAGCAGCTGAATCTTTGTCTAGGTATAGTTCTTTTTTCTTTTTTTAATTAATTTATTTGTTTTCATTTTTGGCTGTGTTGGGTCTTCGTTGCTGCGCTTGGGCTTTCTCTAGTTGTGGTGAGCGGGGGCTACTCTTCGTTGCGGTGCGTGGGCTTCTCATTGCAGTGGCTTCTCTTGTTGAGGAGCACGGGCTCTAGGCACACTGGCTTCAGTAGATGTGGCACGTGGGCTCAGTAGTTGTGGCCTGTGGGCTCTAGAGCGCAGGCTCAGTAGTTGTGGTGCACAGGCTTAGTTCCTCCGCAGCATGTGGGATCTCCCCAGGCCAGGGCTCGAACCCATGTCCCTTGCATTGGCAGGCGGATTCTTAACCACTGCACCACCAGGGAAGCCCTAGGTATAGTTCTAATTGGTCTGATCATGTCACTTCTGTTCACAACCTTACTTCCAATACCTGCTGATATTGCTAATACAATTTCCTTATCTTAGCATTTAGGGTTTTCCATAATTTGGGTCTAAGTGTAATTCCAGTGTTATTTCTTCTTCCCTGTCGAATTAAGTCATTTTAAAAAACTTTACTTCTGCCAGGAAGCCAATTCCTTCCCATTTCTGCCTATTGAAATCTTGATCCATGTGGTTATATAATGTAAATTAATATGGCCCTTTTGTCAGGCAGTTTGGCAGTATGTATCAAGACCTTTAAAATGTTTGACCTTTTAACTCAGTAACTCTACCTCTGGGAATCCAACTAAAAGAAATAATTGCAGAATGTGTCAAAGATTTATGTAAATTTAAAAAAAAAAAAAGATATAAAAATAAAAAAGGTATCCATTGCAGTTATACCTTCACTGATTTTTTTCTTCCCTTCTGAGACAGTGACCCCTAAAAGAGCAAATTATCTTCCTTTTCACAGTCTAAAATAATTGTAAGATCTACTCTAAAGGAGAGTCCACAAGCTTCCATTTTTCTTCTGATGAGAAAATTACGTTTAATCAGATGACCTGAAAACCTTATTTTACTTCCTGTTTATGTAACTCTGTATTCTTTTTGACAGCATGATTCTGGAACAGAGTGCACTCCAGGAGAATCTAAGAATTTAGGACAAAAAGAAAACGGCAATTACATCATGTATGCAAGAGCAACATCTGGGGACAAACTTAACAACAATAAATTCTCACTCTGTAGTATTAGAAATATAAGTCAAGTTCTTGAGAAGAAGAGAAACAACTGTTTTGTTGGTATGTATATTTTCCCAGCATTTTATTATGAATATTTTGAAACATTCAGAAAACTTGAAAGAATTATATTGTAAACACCTAGTATGTGCCCACCACCTATATTTTACAGTTGTTAGCACTTTAATACATTTGCTTTATCACACTTGTCAATCTCTTCATCTCTCAATCCATATTTTTTTGTTGAAATTTAAAGTGCATTGTGGATATCAGTATACTTCAGTCCTAAACACTTTAGCCTACGTAAGTAGAGTTCAATTTAAGTAAAGTTCAATATTGTTTGTGGTGTTTTTGTTTTTCACATAAGTGCAATATACAAATCTTAAGTCCACCGTGTGATGAGCTTTGACAAATACGTTTACCTGTGTAATCTAAGCACCTGTGAAGATGTACAACGTTTCTGTCACCCCAGAAAGTTCTTTCATTTCCTTTTCCCATCAATCTTTGCACCCCTCCTGCAACCATTATTCTGATTTATTTCTCCATAGATAAATTTTGCTTATTTTATTTCATATAATTGGAATCATACAGTTTGCACCCTTTTGTGGAAGGCTGCTTTCACTCAGCATACCATTTTGAGATTCATTATTAGTATTTTGTACCATTTTTTTTTCCCACTGAATAGAAGTGCATTATATGAATATATCACAGTTCGCTTATCCACTCTCCTATTGAATGGAACACTTGGGCTTTTTAGGTTTGGGCTAATATGAATAAAGTTGCTATGAATTTTTTTCTTACTGTGGTAAAATATATATAACATAAAATTTATATTTAAATTAATTTTAAGTGTACAATTCAGTAGCATTAAGTACATTTACAGTGTTATGCAACCATCACTGCTTTTCCATTTTCAAACTTTTAAAATCACTCCAAATAGAAATTCAGTAACCATTAAGCAGTAACTCCTATTTCTTTCTCTTCCCAGCCCCTAGTAACCTCTAATCTATTTTGTGTCTCTGTGACTTTGCCTATTCTAGGTACCTCATATAAACGGGATAATGCTTTTGTATCTGGTTTATTTCACTTAGCATAAAATTTCCAAGATTCATACAAGTTGCAGCATGTATCAGAATACCATTCTTTTTTATGGCTGAATAATATTCCATTATATGGATATACCACATTTTGTTTATCCGTTCATCTGTTATGCCTCTTGTAGGGCATTTAATATGTTCTAAATATTCTACCTTGTATTACGTTTTTGGGGGTCCTTGTCCTATTTTACAAGATTTTAAGTTACTTGAGGGCAAACACTGAGGCCTGCTCATATTGCACATAAACAGCACTCTTATAGATGAGTTAAACATATGGCAGCAAAGGAGAAAGAATTGAGGAAGGTTTCCAGATAAGCACGACCTTTCATTTTTTTTTTTTTTTCCTTTCATTTTTTTAGCTGCATTTTTCTAAATAAATTTATTTATTTTATTTATTTATTTTTGTCTGCATTGGGTCTTCATTGCTGCACGCAGGCTTTTCTAGTTGCGATGAGCAGGGGGCTACTCTTCGTTGCGGTGCGTGGGCTTCTCATTGCGGTGGCTTCTCTTGTTGCAGAGCATGGGCTCTAGGCATGGAGGCTTCAGTAGTTGCGGCTCGCAGGCTCTAGAGCGCAGGCTCAGTAGTTGTGGCTCACGGGCTTAGTTGCTCCGTGACATGTGGGATCTTCCCGGATCAGCGCTTGAACCCATGTCCCCTGCATTGGCAGGCAGATTCTTAACAACTGCGCCACCAGGGAAGCCCTGCATTTTTTTTTGAGGTATAATTGACATAACACTGTGGCCTTTTGTTTTTAATTGAAATTTATACAGAGATAATTTAGATTCACATGCAGTTGTAAGAAATGATGGAGATTCCATATACCCTTCACCCAGTTCCCCCCAGTGGTAACATCTTGCAAAACTGTATAGTATCAATACAGTATTACATATAGCAAGGATATTGACATTGATACAGCCCACAGATCTTATTCAGATTTCCCCAGTTTTTCCTGTCCTTATTTCTCTGCGTGTGTGTTTAGTTCTATACAGTTTTATCATGTGTAGGTTTATGTGTCCATCACCACAGCCATGATAAAGAATAGTTCCATCACAAGTAATTCTTTTTTTTTAAAATTATTTTTTTGGCTGTGTTCGGTCTTTGTTGCTGTGCGCGGGCTTTTCTCTAGTTGTGGTGAGCGGGAGCTACTCTTTGTTGTGATGCGCGGGCTTCTCATTTCAGTGGCTTGTCTTGTTGCGGAACATGAGCTCTAGGCGCCTGGGCTCAGTAGTTGTGGCGTGCAGGCTCTAGGACACTTCAGTAGTTGTGGCGCGCAGGCTCAGTAGTTGTGGTTCGCAGGCTCTAGGGCACAGGCTCAGTAGTTGTGGCGCACGGACTTAGTTGCTCCACGGCATGTGGGATCTTCCCGGACCAGGGATCGAACCCGTCTCTCCTGCATTGGCAGGCGGATTCTTAACCATTGCGCCACCAGGGAAGTCCCACCACAAGTAACTCTTGGTGTTGCCCTCTTATAACCACACTCACCTCCCTCCTGGTGTCCCTTCACCTGCCCCACTAAACTATTCTCCATTTCTAAAATTTTGTCACTTCAAAAATGTTATATAAATGGAATCATACAGTATGTAACCTTTGGGATTTTTCACTCAGCATGATTCCTTGGAAATTAATCCAAATTGTTTGCCTGCATCACTAGTTTGTTCCTTTTTATTGCAGGTGGTATGTGTGTACTACAGTTTAACGATTTTTCTATTAAAGGATATTTGGGTTATCTTCAGTTTTTGGCAGTTATGAATAAAGCAGCTATAAACAGGCTTTTCATGTGAATATAAGTTTTCATTTCTCTGTGATAAATGCCTCCAAATCCAACTGATGGATCAGTATAGCCGTTGTTTGTTCTTATTTATATGAAACTGCCAAACTGTTCTCTAGAAGGCTGTACTATTTTACATTCCCACCAGCAGTGTATGAGTGATCTAATTTCTCTCTATCCTTGTCAGCTTTTGGTATTTTTATTTTATCCATTATGATAGGTATATAGTGGTATTTCATTGTAGCTTACTTTGTATTTTTCTGATGACTAATGACGTTGAATATCTTTTCATGTGCTTTTTTGCCATATGTATATCTTCTTTGGTGAAATGTCCATGTTTCTTGGCCATTGAGTTTTTTTGTTTTTGTTTTTTCTGTTGAGTTTTGAGGGTTCTTTATATAGTCTAGATGCTAGTCACTTGTCAGATATTGGTCTGCATATATTTTCTTCCTGTCTGTAGCTTGTGTTTTCATCCTCTTCACAGTCTTTCCCAGAGCAAAAGTTAAATTTTGATGATGTTCAAATGATCAATTTTTACTTTTATTGATTGACTTTTTCTTATAAAGCCTTCTTTTTCTTTTAAAAGGGCAGATTAAAATTACATTGATGTTATCATTTTTGTTATTGTTGTTGTTATCAGTGGTAGTTTTTCTAAATCTTAGTGTAGAAGTGACACATAGATTCTTCATCTGTAAACTGGGTTTTCACAATAAACTTCCTGATTGAAAATGACTTTAAAAATGAGCATATTTGTCTTTCTCTGTCTGACTTCACTTAATATGATAATCTCTAGGTCTATCCATGTTGCTGCAAATGGCATTATTTCATTCTTTTTTTATGGCTGAGTAATATTCCATTGTGTGTGTGTGTGTGTGTGTGTGTGTGCGTGCGTGTATACACACCACATCTTCTTTATCCATTCATCTGCTGATGGACATTTAGGTTGCTTATATGTCTTGGCTCTTGTAAATAATGCTGCAGTGAACATTGGGGTGCATGTATCTTTTCGAATGAGAGTTTTCTCCAGATATATGCCCAGGAATGGGATTGCAGGATCATATGGTTTTAGTTTTTAAGGAATCTCCATAGTGTTCTCCATAGTGGCTGCACCACTTTACATTCCCACCAAGAGTGTAGGAGGATTCTTTTTTCTCTTTATCCTCTCCAGCACTTATTATTTGTAGACTTTTTAATGATGGCCATTCTGACTGGTGTGAGGTGATACCTCATTGTAGTTTTGATTTGTATTTCTCTAATAATTAGCAATATTACGCATCTTTTCATGTGCCTGTTGGCCATCTGTATGTCTTCTTTGGAGAAATGTCTATTTAGGTCTTCTGCCCATTTTTTGATTGGGTTGTTTGTGATTTTTTTTGACATTAAGCTGTATGAGCTGTTTATATTTTGGAAATTAAACCCTTGTCAATAGCATTGTTTGCAAATATTTTCTCCCAGTCTGCAGGTTATCTTTTCGTTTTGTTTATGGTTTCCTTTGCTGTACAAAAGCTATTGAGTTTAATTAGGTCCCATTGGTTTATTTTTGTTTTTATTTCCATTACTGTAGGAGACAGATCCAAAAGAATACTGCTGCAATTTATGTCAAAGAGTGTTCTGTCTATATTTTCCTCTAGGAGTTTTGTAGTATCTGTTCTTATATTTAGGTTTTAATCCATTTTGAGTTTATTCTTGTATGTGGAGTTAGAGAATGTTCTGATTTCATTCTTTTACATGTAGCTGTCCAGTTTTCCCAGTACTACTTTTTGAAGAGACTGTCTTTTCTCCATTGTATATTCTTGTTTCCTTTGTCATAGATTAACTGACCATAAGTGCATGGGTTTATTTCTGGGTTTTCTATCCTGTCCCATTGACCTATAGGTCTATTTTTTGGGCCAGTACCATACTGTTTTGATTACTGTAGCTTTGCAGTATAGACAAATACCAGAGAAAGACAAATATCATATGATATCACTTGTATGTGGAATCAAAAAAAGGATACAAATAAACTTATTTACAAAACAGAAATGGACTTACAGACATATAAAACAAACTTACGGTTACCAAAGGGGATAGCAGGGACGAAGGCATGGGGGGGAGATAAATTAGGAGTTTGAGATTAACATATACACACTGCTATGTATAAAATAAGTAAACAACAAGGACCTACTGTATAGCACAGGGAACTATACTCAATATCTTGTAATAACCTATAATAGAAAAGATTCTGAAAAAGAAATATTTACATAGATGTATGTATGTATAACTGAATCACTTTGTTGTACACTTGAAACTGACACAACGTTGTAAAATATCTATACTTCAATTTAAAAAGAAACAAAATAAATAACATTTACATAAGATAGAAAAAAATGAGCACATTGCTTTTTAGTATTATGGGAAGGAAATTTGTTTCTTAAATTACCATGAAATATGTACGTATTATAATTTTTGTATTTAAACAGCCCCTTTTCCCTGTATTTAACCTGTTAGCAAATAGCTGATTTGAAGTAATACTTTTGTATGAGACGAAAACTAATGTGTAGTAAATATTGCATGAATGGTTTTCTGACTTTTATCGTTTTTCCTTTTCTCCTAAATTACATGTCACATGAATTATAAAATGATTATTGCTAGACTGTAGAAAAATCATTATTATTTACTTAGTATATATTTGCATGTGCATGCTTCTAGTTTTTGACAACAAAAGAGATGGTATAAAATGAAAGAGGGAGGGAATTCCCCGTCAGTCCAGTTGTTAGGACTCGGCACTTTCATTGCCATGGTCCCGGGTTCAGTCCCTGGTTGGGGAACTGAGATCCCGCAAGCCTCATGGCATGGCCAAGAAAAAGAAAAAGGAAAGAGTGGGATGGAGCTTCAGTTACCTCTAAAATGTCCTTAATGTTTGATGTGGTCAAGGATAAGAATGAAGTTTCTGAGTATAAAGCTAGGCTTTCTAGAATATTTTTGATTCAGATGTGCATTGTTTTGGGTTCCTGTGCTTGCGATATGTTCCCTTCCACTCACTCAGTTCTCAGTTTGAAGGCTGTGCTACAACTGTTTTCCACATTGATTTGGTATAGCAGAAAGAAAAGAGCACCAGATTTTAGATCTAGAAGACCTGGGTTTAGTCTGTGTTTTGTCCATACTGGGGCATGTGGTTTCCAGCAAGTCACAAACTCTGTGAAAGTTAGTTTTCTTTTCTCTAAAATGAAGACATTTGATTCTTTTCATTTCCCTGCAGATACTGAAATTCAGTGATTTTATGTTCTTACTAAGAGTAGCACTCTTGTTCCAATTTTAAACTTCACTGGCAAAATCAAAGAACTTTAAAAAAGAGCCTAAAAATCTTTCTGAAATTATTCACTATGCTTAGACCAGACAGTCTAACCTTAATGAACTAAGATTTGACCCAATATTGTTAGACTCTGGAAGTACAAAAAGTGTAAATAATACATGGTTCTTCCCTTAAGGAGCTTGGTCTAGCTGACAAGCAAAACTAATGTACATTAAAAAAAATTTACTAATTGACTAGGATACAGTCAGCCAAATAGAATGTGGGAAATTCCATAAAATAAAATGACCCAATTTCTTTAACAATTAATAGTGTAAAAATAAAAAGAGGGGAGGGAATCTGTTACATATTAAAAGAACTTAAGATACATGTCAACCAAAAGCAACCGTGGGGAGAGGGGTTGGGGGAAGCTTGTGTGAAACTTTGTTCAAATAAACTAATGTAAAGAGGTAGTTGAAGAAAATTGAACATGGATTGGCTGTTAGATGCTATTAAGCATACTGTTAAGTTTTTTAGATGTGATAATGGTATTATGGTTAGATTTTAAAAAGAAAGAACTCCTTATCTGTTAGATTCATCTTGGGATATTTGTTAAGAGCAGATGAATATGTTAGATGGAGTTGTTTACAGCATATTGTTGAAGTTGTTAAAGCTAAGTGATTGGTACGTGGGAGTTCACTGTACTTATTCTTTTACTACTTCAGGTATATTTGAAATTTTCTAACAGAAAAGGTTTAATTTTTTTCTGGTTGATGAAACACTGACTTACTTTGTACTTATGTGCTAAAAATATAAATAGTACAGGCATTGTTCAGTAAAGCTCAGTGTGGCATGGCCTAAATAGAATGCTACCACTTCTGGGAAGGACCTTAGAAGGGAGCATCAGGTCAAATTCCCTCACTGTACAGCTTAAGAAACTGAGGCCCCAAAAAAGGGAAGTGACTTGCCTAAGGCCACATTGCTAGTTAGTGACCAAGCCACTGTTATAATTAGATCTCCTAATTTCCAGATTCCTAGTTTGTTCTACTTTTCTTATTCTTCGAAATTTTCCTTTCTCCTTTTGTTCTGCAGCTTTAAAGAGTTTGTGAATTTTAAATAAAAGTAATGCTGCATATAGTGCTTACTTCGTCTTATTTATTTTCTTCAGAATCTGGCCAACCTATTTGTGGAAATGGAATGGTAGAGCAAGGTGAAGAATGTGATTGCGGCTATAGTGACCAGTGTAAAGACGAGTGCTGCTATGATGCAAACCAACCGGAAGGGAAAAAATGCAAGCTGAAACCTGGAAAGCAATGCAGGTACCTTGCTAATTCCAGTAGTGTTAATGTTCCTGGGAAGTCACCTGCAGGCAGTTATGTCAGATTTCAAACTGAGATTAGGAGATGTATGTGGTTTTGGAACTTTGTTATTTGTTGTTGGTTTATTTTTCTGGAGGAGTAGTATTTAGTGCACTGTTGTTGACAGATTGAACTACTTGTAATTGCAGTTTGTGTGGTGGGTGTTAAAAAAGGACATGCTAAGGACACTCAATAAAATACATATTATTTAATGCCTAACTTTAAAAATGTGACTTTTGTCAGTAGTTTTAGAATCTTAACTTTAAATATTTAGATAGTATGGATTCCATACACTCCTGTAACTTAGTTGTCATATAATTTTATTTCACTTGCCAGATTATTTTGGTAGTGATAGATATAAGCAGTAGAATATTGTTTGTGCAGTACTTTTAAAATGGATGTTTTGTGTATCCTAGTTTGATTTTAGTGTATAAATGTGAGAAAAGTTGATAAATTGACTAATGTGTATCTATGAAAAACAATGATGACTTGCCTAATATTTAATCCATTTTCCATTATAACCTTTTACTAAAGGCAAATAGAATAGAATAAGAAAGCCGAATATAGTATGCCTTCATTATAAAAACAAGATTCTTAATCACTTTTCTGCACTTATTAGAATGTTGAAATTTAATAGCCTCTTATTCCAATAAGACTTGTTTAACAGTAGCATACTTAGCATTTAAAAGATGAGATTTATGATTTAAAAATTAGGACTGTATCTGTGTGTATAGGAAATACCCTAGTGATTTTCTTTACTCACCTCAATGTTTCTTCTAGTCCAAGTCAAGGTCCCTGTTGCACAGCACAGTGTGCATTCAAGTCAAAAACTGAGAAGTGTCGGGATGATTCAGACTGTGCAAAAGAAGGAATATGTAATGGCGTCACAGCTCTCTGCCCAGCATCTGATCCTAAACCAAACTTTACAGACTGTAATAGGCATACACAAGTGTGCATTAATGGGGTAAGCATTTGATTTGTATGTTGTTTATTTAGTTTTATGAAACCTTTTTCAGAATAATTGTTTGTTGCCACTTAAAGCCGCCTGAAGTAATTAATCTCGGTCCCAGTTTCCACATCCCTATCTATTTCCTCACAGAGCTGTGAATGCATTATGTGGCATAAGTGCCTGGTGGCATTTGATTAGTTACTGACTTGTCTTTCATCTTTCTACTGCATGTGTTTGATACTCTCTAGAGAAAAACATTTATGTAACTAGGCATGTAACTTTGTATTGCTTTTAAGTTTTATAAATTAATATTTTAATACTCTCAATAAAAGAACTCTTGGTTATTTCCTCTGAATGTGAAGCCTTTAAAGCTTTCTTGGCTAAATAATCACTTTCCTCTACATGAGGAAAATTTCATTTTTCTCTTCTTATGAAGGAGCCATAATAACCAACATAAAGTCGATGCTCATCTAATCTCCTCTGTTTTTGTTTGGTCTAGATTTTTAAGTTACCATTTCTTTAAAGATTTACTATCTTATTTGCACTTACTCTTTTTAAGATGTGTTTATACCATCCATTTCTGATACTAATCTATGCTTCCCCGCCCCCCCCCCACCCCGACTTGTATTTCTACTTAATTATTTTAGCATTGGAGGTGTCTCTGTCTATTACTGTCAACAAGAGGTTTGACTGTATAGGGATTAAATAATTGGTCTTTTATTTTTCTTTCAGCAATGTGCAGGTTCTATCTGTGAGAAATATGGCTTGGAGGAGTGCACCTGTGCCAGTTCTGATGGCAAAGATGATAAGGAATTATGCCATGTCTGCTGTATGAAGAAGAGTAAGGCTTTTAAAATGCAAGAGTATAAAATCTGTTTCAAAAACCTTATTTTCTCCTAAATTTTAAGTGTTAAACTTTGATATACAGTTGGGACAGATAATTTCCAGCTGAACTGATCCTCTTGAGAAATTTTTAAACGTAGTATAGAATTGTTTATAGTATTATGGTCCCTACAGTGTTTTTAAAATGATAGACTAGATAAAACCTGCCAGCGTTTTTATAATAATTAATATAGATACTGTTAGAAGGATTTAAAGCCATTGTAGGCACTAAGTCAGGAGTTGCTGGTTGTTTGTTTATGCTGTAATATTTAAGGTGAATTACCAGTGGTGTTATCCAGTCTAACTAATGAAAGTCTATATAACATGTCATGGTGATGATGTTAGGCAGTTTCTTCCTTTCCTCCCTCTCTCCCGAGCTAGCCCGATAGGAAATCTGATCTTCAGCTTATATTTGACACTTCTTTTGCAGTGGAGCCATCAACTTGTGCCAGTACAGGGTCTGTGCAGTGGAACAAGTACTTCCTTGGTCGAACCATCACCCTGCAACCTGGATCCCCATGCAATGATTTTAGAGGCTACTGTGATGTTTTCATGCGGTGCAGATTAGTAGATGCTGATGGTCCTCTAGCTAGGCTTAAAAAAGCAATTTTCAGTCCAGAGCTCTATGAAAACATAGCTGAATGGATTGTGGTAAGTATAGTTTTTATTTATAAAGAAACCTTATCTTAAAATGATTTGATCATAATTTTACTTGGTTAGAGGTCACCCCTGTTATGAGAAAATCACTTATTTTCTGTTTATACTGGAGTTATAGTTGACCCTTGAACAACATGGGTTTGAACTGCATGGGTCTACTTATGAGCAGATATTTTTCAATAGTAAATACTACAGTAGTACACAGTGTGGAGTTGGTTGAATCTGCAGGTGTAGAGGAACCATGGATACAGAGGACTTTGGAGGTGGTTGGCTAACTATGATTAACCCGCCACGTTCAAGGGTCAACTGTATTTTATCTGAAGAGTGATTTTTAAAGTTCAAATAGCCTTGAGTATTATTTTCTTCTAAAGTGGTCAGAATCTCCACATGTGTATCATTCATAGATTTAGTTGGTAGGTGATGGCAGTCATTCTGTTTTACTCTGCTCCCTGGTTCATGTCCTGGATGGGTTACTTCATCCTTTGGTCCATATGATGAGAGTATTGTCATGGAACTTTTTCTTGAAGTTGTTTTGGAAAGCCCTGCTTGCTTTTTATACTTCTCCCTTGTCTCAATATAGCCAGCTCTGGGTTCTACTTTGCTGAACAGGAGAGATGAAAGATTTTTCTAAAGGTTTTTTTCTGATGTTTCAGTGTAGTTTCTGCGTCTTCATCTTGTCCGTGAAAGGAAAGGTTGACTAGGGTAAGATCAGATACAGAGCCTTTTGCAGATTTTTTAATGATTATGGTTGTTCATTCAATAAATATCTACTGAACTATATTATTTTTAAGCCCACATTTCCCCCAGTTGTGCAAATGTTGAATTTTTGAAAAAGATTGCTGAGAATGACTATCTTAAGTCACTTAAATATTTATGTTTCTAAGTGTTTGCATTAAAATAACAGTAGGAAACTTGCAAGTGATGTATTTGAGAGTGTGCTGTGCCTGAACTGAATGAGTTTGCTTTGGAAATTGACTTAAAACTCAGCTCCTCCCCCCTTCCCAAATTATTTTTTAATGTGTGTTCAGGATTGAGGATGCCTTAAAAGCACACACAAAAATAGTCCTCTGTCTGGGTTGTCAGCCCTTTTTGGTACTATTGTAGTAAAAATTTACAATAAAAATTTTGGAATTATCTCTAGCATTAAAATGCTGTTTATTATACATAGGAAGTGTAATACTTTGCATGTTAGAATATGTGATTTTTAGATATGTAATGACTATATAGTGGCAGGATTGTTGAAGTTGGATTTAGGAGACCTAGGTTTTAAACCAAGTAATTGGGTCTCCTTAAAATGTTGTATGTTACTCATTTTTGTACTCCTGTGCTGGGTGTATAATTTATATATTCAGAGAGTATCTGTTAAACTAAAGGTGCCTTCTGGCACTATGGTAAAGTGAAAAGAGTACAGGCTTGGAATTACACGAGGATATTCAGATCATCCTTCTGACGTTTGACAACTCTGTGACTTCGGGTAGCTTACATTTCTTGGCTCCCTTACTTCCCTGTTTTCAACTCAGATCCAGTTCTTATTTTCTTTTTTTCTGATTCTCTCTAATAAGAAAAAGTTGAGATCTGGTATACTTGTCTACTATGGGAAACAGTGTGTTCAAAGAAAAAAATCTGATAATTGGAATCTCAGAGTTATGTTCTGCTGAGTTTATGTTGTTGTGCCAGATGTTTTAGGTTTTCTAGATAGTAAATCATATCACCTAAAAATAATGTTTTTTCACTTTTCTCCCTTATATTTAATTTTGATTCATTTTCTTTAGAATTTCAAAAACTCATTTATTCCTGTTTTAAAATATTTAATAGAAATGATCTTTTTAGTTAAAGTGTTTTTAAAACCTTTTTTCATATTTTAGATTTGAGTATTTTGTGAAATGCTTCTTACATTGAATTTTAGCAATGTGAAGTCTTTTCCTTGTGCTCTGGAACTGATTAATCAGGCACTTTTAGGTTTATGCAGATTTGCCTTAAATGGGTATAGAATGCTGTTATTTTAAATCAGTGTTGACATTCACATGCCACCCTTTCAAATAGCATGGTCCATAATGCCTGAAGAGTACCATTAGGCTGTTGCTGCATTTGTGGGCATTAATCAGATCAAGCAGTAAGATAAACAACAGCCACTTCCTTACAAGTTATTTGTCCTATTTGTGTTACTTGCAGAGTTCACTTGCATAGCAGAGTTCATTTTGTTACACTGGTCTTTCATCATGTATAAGGAAAGTGTCCTTCTGGTTAGTAATGTAGGTTATTAGTTTGCTCTGGTAAGAAGCTGTGAAAGGGGTGATGGGTTAGTTTCACTGACTTTCCTTTCCATTTGGTACCTGGTGGCTTTTTTGTCTCCTTTCCACAGTATACTGTGGCATCTTTTTTCCTCATGAGGGTTGAGTGGGAAGAACCTTAACAGTTTAATAGTTCAGGGCATGAGTTACTGACTGTTATAGGCATCGTGGAAATGATGTAATAAAGACTTTTACTTTCTTTTCTGGGGAAAAGTTGTTTTTGACAGTAATGTTTGAATGTAGGCTGAGTGCCTACTATGTGTCTCGCCAGGAGATAATGATAAACATCCTTTGGATTTATCAAGGGGTCACCTAGTTCTTGAAAAGTTGGAGAGCATTTGCCAGTAAATCTGTTAAGACCCTGTACCACTGTCTCCTTTTCATTAAATGGGTACATTGGTAATTCTTTTTCATTTTCTTCCATAGTTACTGATGTGTTCACATTTTCTGCACCTCTTGTGTTAGGTTTGACATAGGAAACCATCTTTGACCTTGATTTTTTTCAAATCTATCATTGTATTTACCGCACACTTTAAAATAATCGCCTGTTAGTTTGTGGCTTTTTTCTTTTTAATTTGTTCAGATTTATCAGGAGTTCATCCTTTTATTATTATTTTAACAAGAGTCAACTATGTTTCTCATTTTTGAATTAATTTCTTCTCTCTTATTTTGCTGTAATTTTATGAACCTAGGTAAGTATCTGGTGTTCTTTATGAAAGATTTAGAGCAGTGTTTCCAAGTGCTTCACAGAACACTAGATCCATAGGTTTGGTGGTCAAATGAATCTGGAAAATATTGCATACTATAGTCCCCTCTTAGAGATTTGTGATAATATTGTGAGAAGCCCCACGATAAAAAATCTTTTTAACTTCATTTTCCAAACTTACCTGACCTTTATTCATATTGTACATGAGAATCACCTAAGGGCTTAGACCAATTAAGTCAGAATCTCTGGGGATGGAGTATAAGTGTTTGGGTCATTTCAAAGCTCCCAACTCTCAATTCTGATGAGCAACTGGGATTGAGAACCAACCATTCATGTAGAACAGGGGTTGGCAAACTATGGCTCATGAGCCAAATTTAGCCCACTGCCTATTTTTGTATGGCTCACAAGCTAAGAACGGTTTCGCATGTACAAGTAGTTGAAAAAAATCAAAATAATATTCTGGGGACTTCCCTGGTGGTGCAGTGGTTAAGAATCCTCCTGCCAATGCAGGGGACACGGGTTCAGGCCCTGGTCCTGGAAGATCCCACATGCGGCGGAGCAACTAAGCCAGTGTGCCACAACTACTGAAGCCCGTGCGCCTAGAGCTGGTGCTCCGCAACAAGAGAAGCCACCGCAATGAGAAGCCCGTGCGCCGCAACAAAGTGTAGCCCCCCGCTCGCCGCAACTAGAGAAAGTCTGCGCATAGCAACGAAGACCCAACGCAGCCAAAAATAAATAAATAAAATAAATTTGTAAAAAAAAAAAAAAAAAAAAGAATATTACCCGTAACGGAACTAATGGCCATAATTAATTTAAAAAAATATATATTCTTCTGAAAATTATATGAAATTCAAATTTCAGTGTCCATAAGTAGTGATTTATCAGAACATGGCCATGCCCATTCAGTTATATATTGCTTATGGCTGCTTTTGCACTTTGAATAGTTGCAGCAGAGACTGCCTGGCCCCATAAAGCCTAAAATATTTGTCTGGCCTTTGATAGGAAGTGTCTGCCAAGCCCTAATCTAGACCAGTGGATCTCAAAGTGTAGTGCCCTGACCAGCAGCATCAGCAGCACCTGGGAACTTGATAAAAATGCAAATGATCAGGTCCCACGTGGACCCCTGAGTCAGTATGTGCTGGTGCATGCTAAAGTTTGGGAAACATTTTCACAGTCTCTGCAGTGTAATGACTCCTTTTAAAAGACTTGTAACAGAAATTTTCTACTTTGTCTTCCTGCTATGTTGAAAATGGAAGGTGGTTGTGGACCTCCAGAGTCCTTTGTTGCCTAGTAGAATAGGCCTCATAGATATCACTACCGAAACTTTAACAACAAAGATGCAGTATTGTCACAGGGCTTAGCATATGGTAAGGAGTCAGTATGTGTTTGCAAGATGAATGAAGCAGATTACTATGTCATAATTTATATGGAAAAGAAAAAATCATACACATTATCCTAACTTTGAAGTTGTAATGTTTTCAGGTATCTCTCAGTGGTATTTTAACCTGCTTGCCCAAGCTGAGTATAAAGTCACAGGAAGATTAGTAGCCAGTTGCTTTCGAGAGGGGTGGTGCGTGGAGTGTTGAAGGATAAAAGAACATTTAGTCAGAGTCCAGACAGTGGTATCTTCTGAAGGATGAAGGGAAGCTTTCTGCCCCTGCAGGATGGCATAATCAGTGTCCTGACAAGGGACTGTGGGCCCCACATGGTCTTGTGACCACCCGGAAGTCTAGAGCGTGTTTGCTGTGAGTGAGAGTTGTTAACACTGGAAATTCACCAAAAGGATTATATGATTAACTTTTTCTAGAGATCTTTAAAATCAGCTAAGATTATCTTATGTCTGAAGAGACTTGATGGCTTGTCTTGCCCCTTCCCCCTCACAGTTTTTTGGGTGAAACCTGTTTTATTGTTCTGTTATCCTATAGGTCCTTTTTGTTTATTTAGATTATTAAATAAAAAACTATTATAATTATAACATAATAAATTAGACTGGCAAATTTTTTTTTAATAAATTTATTTATTTATTTATTTATTGACTGCATTGGGTCTTCATTGCTGTGAGCGGGCTTTCTCTAGTTGCATTGAGTGGGGGCTACTCTTTGTTGCGGTGTGCTGGCTTCTCATTGCAGTGGCTTCTCTTGTTGTGGAGCACAGGCTCTAGGCGCACAGGCTTCAGTAGTTGTGGCACGTGGGCTCAGTAGTTGTGGCTCACAGGCTCTAGAGCGCAGGCTCAGTAGTTGTGGCACACGGGCTTAGTTGCTCCGCGGCATGTGGGATCTTCCAGGACCAGGGCTTGAACCCGTGTCCCCTGCACTGGCAGACGGATTCTTAACCACTGCACCACCAGGGAAGTCCCCTAGACTGGCACATTTTGACATTTCATTTTTGTCATTTTTACTTAATTTTTCTACTTTGTGTTTGTTCTTTTGGCCATATGAGTGGATGTATTGAACATCATCTATCTGTTTCTTATGTAGAATTATTTTCTCAGACTTGATTTAGTACTTGTTAACTTCTAAGCTGTTTTTTAAACTTTTGGATGTCTTCTCTTTGTTTCTTAAGTTTCACTTAACACCCTTGTATCTATGAAAGAGGAGAGCTTGACTCGTAATTTACATTCATTAAATGCTTGTTGAACGAATGACAGCTCTCTTTTATTTCAGACTCTTAACAGGTGGACAAACTGTGATCTCTTTTCTGAGATGAAACACATATATTGCACTTGTTACCCTGGTTGGTATTCTTTTTCCAAATTTTATAGTATATGAGAAAACATGTGATTTAGCATTTACCACTCTCTGATAATTATCTTTTGAAGGGGGCATTTAAAAAAATCTTCTCTACCGAAAGTGACCATATTTACTAACACTCTCAAATGCACTATTGTTTTGTTTGGTTTTTTCCTTGCTGTCTTCTATCCACTGCGATATTCTGTTTCTGAGAGCTACTATCATTGTCACGAAAACATTTCAGCTTTGGGCTTTTGAGGTATATAGTTACCTGGAAGATTTTAGAGGAAGACCAGGAACACTGCTAGAAGGGACTGGAAATTCTCAAGGACCTGGGTGCCACATTTTCGTAAATGTCTGTTGATCTCAGCTGGGACTCGGTCCTTTTGACCTTTGTTTTCTACAAAGTTACAACCACTGTTAAATTCAGGCTTCCTCTCTCCAGTCTGCCTTTGTTACTGCCATACTACTTGCATCACTATTTAAAACTGTATAGGTACTGAAAAACTGGTATTAGAAGAGGTGTCAAACCATAATTTTTTATGTCCTCTGTTGTAAGAGCCTTTTGCATTATTTGTGCGTGCGTGCAATCTAGATATAATAAATGTGCAATCTAGATATAATAAATGAATAAATATAATAAATGAGAAGTGTTTCGATAAGTCAGTATTTGGAGTAATGACTCACGTGTAATAACTAGTCCAACAGGTACTTTTTGGTAGAGTAGATACTGAGTTTATAGAATATAAATTCAAAAAGCTTGCAGTCCAGTTTGGGATAGAGAGGATAAGCACATAGAAACATATTTTCAGTTCTGCATCATGTTTTCACAGGAAATAGGAGAACCTATTTGGAGAAGGCTTCTTTAAGGATGTGACACCGAAGCTAGGTTCTTAAGGTCTAGTAGAAGTAGAGGGGCACGTGGATATTTTATGAAGAGAGAGCAGCCGAAATAGTCACAGACATAAGAAATATTGTAAATAAAAAATTTTTTCACTTTTATCCTTCAGTGATTATCCTTTTTTTTTTTTTTAATTGGCAAAGTAATATGTTGCAAAGTAAGCCGCCTTTTTTCCCTGGAGCCCAGTCCTCTCAAGACGAGTTTCTTATATATTTTTCAGAAACTGTATTTTTACAAGAAAATATATTTTAAAAAGACAAGTGGAATCATATTTTTACTGGGCTGCAATTCATTTTGTGCTCTGGTTTTGTTTTTTTTCTCTCTCCCACCTAATGATTTATCTTGGAGATCTTTGGTGGGAAGCTTTTGAAGAAGGGTTTTACATAGAGGAGTGACATAATTCTGTGTTTTAAGTAGTTGTAACACTGATGACCATGTGGAAGATGGTTTTCAGCAGGGAAGACTAGAACGAAGGAAATGTGTTAGAGAATATAATGAACGTCAGGAATGGAAGGGCATCTCCCATAACAGAGCTAGCCCACCAGCCTGAAGGTAGTAGGAAGACCCTTGACCCTTTGTGCTTATAAAATGGATCACATTAGAGGTGATACTGCCTTTCCAGAGGGTATTTGGAAATATACAGTAGTTGTCAGAGTAACTGAGGGACTCTACTGGCATCTGATGGATGAGGGCCATGTATGCTAAACTTCCTGCATTGCTCAAAATGGTCCCGTACCACAATGCCAGCATGTCTACACTGAGTAAGAAGCACTCATCTGCATCCTAGTCACGGGCATGCTTGTTTAAAATGCAGTTCCCTGGGCCCTCCACCAGAACACTGAATTGTAAGTAATGTTTTACTGGAACACAGCCACATTCACCTGTGTTGTGTCTTATCTATGGCTGCTTTTGTACTACAGTGGCAGAAATGAATTGTTTTGACCAGGACCATATGGCCCACAAAGCCTAAAATGTTAGTTGTTTGGCTCTTTATAGAAAAAGTTTGCTGACCCTTGGTAGAGACCAGTAGTTCTCAGTCTTGGCTGCGTAGTGGAATCATGTGGCAGCTTTAGCAAAACTGCTGATGTCAGGATCCCACCCCCACCCTACTGGAGTCTGGGATTTAGTCCAGGTATCTGAGTTTCCAGGCGATTCTAATGTGTAGCCAAGGTTGAGAACCACTGGTATAGAGCAGGAAGAGTACTTGTAGCAGTACAAGCTGGTGATTTTGGTTCTTAATGATTTTACTGGGTCAGAGTGTCAGAGTTGCAGACAGGAAAGGTAGAAGAAGGTCTTACTTCATTAAATGCCACATTTAAAAGGCCTCTGGATGCTTGGAACACGACAAACGCTGTGCATATAGTTCTGCAGGTGACAGTAGGCAGAAATGAAAAGAGGAATCAGCCAGCACTTGAGTTGACAGACTGAGGACAGGACTTAAACCCTGCCTTTTTTTTGATAAATAGCAGGTCTGTTATTTGAGGATGAATAAAACAGGAAAAACAACAGGAGCCTGTGGGAAGTTTATTTAACAAGGGAAAGGGAATATTATCCTAAAGACTCACAGGGAGGAGCAGTGCTCTGAAAATTATTTTCTACAGAAACGAAAAGAAAGTTTTAGAAAACTATCTGGCAATCTCAGTAGGATGCAAGAAATGGCTTCTGAAAAGTAGATTGTAAACTGTGGTTTCCAAGCCAGATTCAGCCCGGCAAATGTGTCTTGGATGGTCTACCTCTTGTTTTTAGAAATTTTGAATGAGTTGTTAGCATTTAAAAACAGATTTCATGTAAAAATTCAGATTTGTAGCTTCTCTTTAAAGATAAATCTTTTGGCAGTGAGACTGACTTGCATCACCCCTTGCTCTCTCCTTTCTTGAACACTTCATTCCTGAAGGCAATTAGGTGAGGCCAAGCAAGGCATCCATGCCTGGTGAGGGGAGCTGTACTGGCACAGGGCAGGGTGCCCTTTGTACCATGTGGAGGGGTGACTGGCTTGGGCTGTCAGAGTACAAGTATTGTGAGGAGGGTGTCTGCTTAGGAGGGGCAGTTTTAAAAGGAACTAGGGCTCCTTGGAGAAATGACTGATTCCAGGGCTGGGGCGGGGAAAGAACAAGATGAACCTGGAACTCCTTGTGCCAGCTGAAGTGCTCAGAGAATGGTGAGGACATGCCCAAAAGACACAATAATGATAGTAATGGATTATAACCCATTAAGGAAATAGGAAATCATGAGGGAATAAATAAATGGATAAATTGAAAGTTTTATGAGGAATAGAATATTTATATAGTTCTAAATTATGTCCGTACAAAATACTCATTGACTACAAAAGAGAAGAGTATCTTTTTGGTCAAGTTTGGCAGTTAACACCTTGATCAAGTGATCCAGTTAACGTCCTTAGTAATGAGATCAAAGTCATGTGTCACCTGGTTGGATGCAATGAGAAGAATACAGGATCACTTCTGAGATATTCTTACTAAAGATGTATGACCTGAATCTAATAATAAAGAAACATCTGAGAAACCCCAGTTGAGGGACATTCCAATGCAAAATAACTGACCTGTAATCTTCAAAAGTGTCAAGTTATATAAGCTAAGGAAAGACTGTGGATTGTTTCCAGATTGCAGGAGACTGAAGAAACACAGCTGGTAAATGCAGCCCAGTTTTGAATCGGCTGGTATTGGGACATATGGCAAAACTTGAATGAGGAGGCCTGAGGATTAAATGGTAGTGATGTAACAATGCCAATTTCCTGATTTTGTTGTGGTTGTCTAGGAAAACCCCCTTAAGTTGCAGGAACTATATGCTGAATTGTTCAAGTGTAACAGGACATCATGGTAGCAGTTTACTCTCAGATGGTTCCAGATTTTACAAACTTCTTTGTACTGTACTTGGAACTTTTCTATAAGTTTGGGATTCTTTCAAAATTAAATTGATATGTTTATATATATATATATGAAAGGCTTTATGCACACACGGGGGAAGTGGCTTGGGGTATTTTACCACAACATTCATTTTTATTTCAGCTTCTGTTTCTTTAATTATATTGTCACTGCTGGAAAAAGAAAACAGTATAGAAGTAGTAGCCTTCTTGTTTTAAGGCCCCAGGTCCGAGAAGCGCTTCTTAAATGGGAGTTTTATTGGCAATAATTAGCAATAACTTTATATGTATTATAACAATCTGTGTAAGCCAATATAAGGTTCATAGTTTTCTAGTTGTTACTATTTTGTATGATGTTTATTAGTACATGCTATCTTAAGACAAAAATTGAATATTTTGAATTGCAAAATAGACTTAAAATTTATTAAGAATGGCAACAGTAATTTTTCTATAAATAAGATTATGTCAGTAGTTTTTGAAGGTTTTTTGTTTGGCTAATTGATTTAATATGATTTAAGTTGGAAATGAAATTTTTTAGTACCTTCTTAGAGGTAAACTTTACCTGCTTCTAGAATGTGTGTATCCTTCCACTTTTCATATTAAAGAAGACAGTTAACCTTTAAATAAGTGAATATATATATAACAGATATTACATATATATATATATATAAAATGAAAACTAAGATACATTGTATAGGAATAATTCAATAACAGTAGTCTGGGACTCAAGTTCTAAATGAAATAGAGAAACAGGAAAGAGGGGCCTCAAAAAAGATAGAATTTCAGTCTTAGCTTTGATGATTAGAAAAAAATATAGGTTAAAGAATATTTTAAAAATCTATCTAGTAGAATTTAAAGCAAGTTATATACCTTCTAAGTCACTGGATAGTATAAAAAGCAAAGTCTGTAAGAGTAACAGGCAAAAGAAAGGAAGGAAGTATTTAAATCAGAAAATATTTAGTAACATGGGAAAATGCAATATAAACTATATGCAGGATGACCCCAGTTTTGCACATGTGTTTTCCTGTATGACAAACATAGTTATATAGAAAAGAGACTGAAATGAAAATAAGATTGAGTGGTTTCCTCTAGGAAGTGAAATTATGAGTGATTTTTGTTTTCTCCTTTGTACTTTTTTTTTATTTAAAGAGATTAATATATGTGTGCTTTTATATGATATCTATAAATCCCAATGAACAGATGTTCTTTAAAAATTAAAATGTAATATATCCTATTGTATATTTTATATAATATAAAATATTCTGAAATATTTCATAGTTTTTTTCAGTGGAAAAATCTGTTTGTTTCTAGGCTTATTGGTGGGCAGTATTACTTATGGGAATTGCCCTGATCATGTTAATGGCCGGTTTTATTAAGATATGCAGTGTTCATACTCCAAGTAGTAATCCAAAGTTGCCTCCTCCTAAACCTCTTCCAGGTAAGACAATTTGAGCAATATTTTTATTACTCAGAACCATTTAGCAAGTAGAACTGAATTATAAATGAGTCTTCAGTAACTAATATATAATACTTTCTCCTTGAGAATGGGATTACTGGATGAATTATGTAGTTGATTTTTAAGTGTGTGTTTTTTGTTGTTGTTTTTTTTATCAACCCAGTCTAGCTTATGGCTGCCGATTTAATGCTAATATATCCTTTTAAAAAAAATCCAAAAATCTTCCCTTGTTGGTTTTATTATGATAGACTACTTTTAAATGATTGTTCTTTCTATTCTAATAGCTATGCTTCAGTTACGGTTTTTAACGTTTGTGCTCTTGAAATATTTTCTGGCACGTAAAGTCATTTTCCCTAGGGATGATGCTTATGGGGAAATACAAGTTCCAGTCTGTGGGAGAGTCTTAGTGTAGAGGCTTCAGTCACCAAACAAGCATAGGTATTCTCCATCTCTGAAAACAACTCCTAAGGTTTTGTCTCCACCACGCTTTACCTCTCAGGGAGACAGGGCTGGGAGGAGATACCCTCTTTAGACGAGCCCCAGGGATTTGGAGAAGGAGGGTAAGGAAGCGACTGCTCCGGATTGTTTAGGCCCCACCTGTTTCTCCCACCCCCTCCCCAAGGTCGGTGTCGCTTCCACGCTCCCCTCAGGACACCTGGGAAGTAGGTGTGGGACAACACTGTCCCAAGGCCTGAGGTAAATGGCAGTAGTTCCCTCTCCTGCCTCCCACTCACTTCTCATTGAAGCCTCTTGCCTCAGGCCAAATCCACTGCCTTACACAAAGTTGTTTAAAACTAGGGGTTTCTTATAATTTTCTCCATTTTCCCTCAGTTGTTCCCCTATGTTTGCCTATCTTAAGGCAAGAGAGGTCAGTGGTCATGCTGGGACAGTATCTTGGTGGGAATCAGAGGAAGTTTGATTTTGATGTCATTGCTTTTTGTAAATTAGCACGTTAGCACTCTGGAACTGATGTCAGTTTCTTAGGGATTTCCAAGGGCCAAGTGACACTTTTTAGATACATTACCAATTATGACCTCATTCAATGACATGATTCTTTTACTTAATTTCATTTTAAGCATTTTCCAGCTCTTAACTGTTGTTTATTGAACCCTCATAAAAAATGTTAAGCACTTTTACATGAATTATCATATAATCCTCACAATAGACTATCTGAGTTAATTATTATCCCTGTTTTATAGACTAGTTAGTCATCTGAGTTTCAGAGAGGCTAAGTCATTTGCTCGAAGACACTCAGCAATTTCTTCCTCATGGAGTCTATCCTCAGACCCATATTAATCTAATAGTTGTAGCTGTTAAGCATTTGACATGTGGCTAGTCTCAACTGAGATGTATTGTAAATATAAAATACATACAGACTCTGAAGACTTAGTATTTAAAAAATGAAATATTTCATTAATGATTCTTTATATTGATTACATCTTGAAATGATAATATTTTGACTATATTGGGTTAAATGAAGTAAAAATGTTATTAAAATTATTTTACCTGTTTCTCTTTAACTTTTTTCATTGTGGTTACCAGAAAATAGAAACTTACATATATGGCTCATATTATATTTGTTTTGGACAATGCTGATCTAGAACCTTTTTTCTTTTTCTTAACTGAAATGGCAGCTTTGTTTTTAAAGATTAAAAAGCTCATGGTAAATCTCTCTTGCTTTTGTTTGTGACTCACAGGCACTTTAAAGAGGAGGAGACCTCCCCAGCCCATTCAGCAACCCCAGCGTCAGAGGCCCCGGGAGAGTTATCAGATGGGACACATGAGACGTTAACTCAGCTTTTGCCTTGGTTCTTCCTAGTGCCTACAATGGGAAAACTTCACTCCAAAGAGAAACCTATTAAATCATCATCCCCAAACTAAACCCTCACAAATAACAGTTGAAGAAAAAAATGGCAAGAGATCATGTCCTCAGATCAGGTGGAATTACTTAAATTTTAAAGCCTGAAAATTCCAATTTGGGGGTGGGATGTGAAAAAGGAACCCAATTTTCTTATGGACAGATATTTTTAACCTAATGGCACAAAGTCTTAGAATATTATTATGTGCCCCGTGTTCCCTGTTCTTCGTTGCTGCATTTTCTTCACTTGCAGGCAAACTTGGCTCTCGATAAACTTTTATCACAAATTGAAATATATATATTTTTTTCAACTGCCAGTCAAGGCTAGGAGGCTCGACCACCTCAACATTGGAGACATCACTTGCCAATGTACATACCTTGTTATATGCAGACATGTATTTCTTACGTACACTGTACTTCTGTGTGCAATTGTAAACAGAAATTGCAATATGGATGTTTCTTCGTATTATAAAATTTTTCCGCTCTTAATGAAAAATTACTGTTTAATTGACATACTCAGGATAACAGAGAATGGTGGTATTCAGTGGTCCAGGATTCTGTAATGCTTTACACAGGCAGTTTTGAAACGAGAATCAGTTTACCTTTTCCTTATGATGGAGTTGGTTCTGATATTCATTTTGTTTTATCAAATGGCTGCTAAGAGCACAAGAGTGACGATGCTGAAGAACACAGTTAAGTGCAAACTGGACATATGCAGCATACTACTACTTCAGGCTTAGGTCTGTATGTAAATGTCTGACTTCCGCTTACTTGTTTTAAACTTTCTAATTCAATTCCATTTTTGAATTGATAGGTGAAATTTTATTCATGTTTGGTAGCAGTTATGTCAGTGAAATGATTCTTTTTATTTGCAGCCTCTTATTTGTATGCTAATTACGTTTTGGTTTTGTCTGATACGGAAAAGAAAAGCTGTGTCTCTGTTTTATCAAAATATTTGAACAGCGTTTTCAGCATATCATCACTGATCATTGGTAACCACTAAAGAAGAGTGATTTGCTCAACCAGTAGTTAAAATTGTAGGTAGGCCTTCTGACATTTTTTTCCCCTAAGATATTTTAACTGCAATGAAGGTGAAACAGCACAATGTCCCATTCCAAATTTATTTTTTAAACAGGTGTAAATAATTGGCTTTTTAAAGAAAGAAGGCAAAAGCATTTAATGTATTAACAGGCTTATTGCTATGCAGGAATGGAAGGGGGCATTACAAAAAAACTTTAAGCTTGTGACATATTTATTGCTTCTGTTTTCCAGCTACATCACTTAAATTAGAAGTAAACAGCTATGATTTTCCTGGCTTCACATAGGAGTCAAATTTAGGAAAAGTTGAAAAGATTTGTGTTTGGCTTTTTTTTTTTTTTCCTTTTTTTCTTAAGAGTATAAGGTTTACACAATCATTCTCATAATGTGACGCAAGCCAGCAAGGCCAAAAATGCTAGAGAAAATAATGGGATCTCTTCCTTGTAAACTTGTACAGTATGTGGTGACTTTTTTCAAAATACAGCTTTTTGTACATGATTTAGAGACGAATTTTGTACATGAAACCCCAGATAGACTATAAATAATTCTAAACAAACAAGTAGGTAGATATATATGTAATTGCTTTTAAATCATTTAAATGCCTTTGTTTTTGGACTGTGCAAAGGTTGGAAGTGGGTTTGCATTTCTAAAATGGTGACTTTTACTCTGCAAGAGTTATTAGTAACTTCTTGAGTGTGGTAGACTTTGGAACATGTACATTTTTTGCTTGTAATGTTATCCTGTGGTAGGGTTTTGGCAGGTACATACTGCCCTATTTTATTTTGAGTCTAAGTTAAATGTTTTCTGAAAAGAGATGCGTGCACTGAACTCTTTCCACTGCAAATCAAGATGTGGTAAAACAAAAGGATCAAGACAAATGAGCTCTAATACTACTGTCAGTTTAATGTCCACTGTGTTTTATACAGTATCTTTTTGTTCACTTTGGAAATTTTTACTAAAAAATGCAAAAAATAAAGTATTGTGCAAAGATGTAAGGTTTTTTGAAACTTGAAATGCATTAATAAATAGACTTGATGAAATCGTCTTGAAGGTTTCATACTCTTTGAACTCTGAGAACTATCAAAAGAAGCTTCCCGCAAGGCAGCTTTTCCTTACTAAATGAAAGAGGTTGTTAAGCAGAAAGGGTGGTCTCTTCCCACACAAGTACAGATATCTTTATTCCTAATTAAGACTTCATGTAAAAATTTTATGATTAGATATCTCTTTCTACACACAATGAACATTTGAAAAACATTTAGTCTCAACTGCTTTACGTTATTTCTAATCAGTATTCAAAGTGCTTAAACGTGTCTGTCTTAGCAGAAGAGCTGAGCCATTTTGGAAACTGTGGTCTTATATATATATTGCAAAGTTTTGAATGCTAAGTACCTCATTTATTTTAAAAGTCTAGTTTGATGATAAGTGTATTTTAAAATTTTGAGCCACGTTTTCCTGCTTTGTCAAATTCATAGCAAATTAAGAAGAGACTTGACATTTCAGTCTTACCTAGAAAAAGAATTGTAAGCCCAGAGTGGTGCCCTGCACAGAACAATCTGCCCCAAACCCAAGTTATTTCGTTATTTTTTAAATATATTGAGGCCAGCTTAAATAAGTAGTATTTGTTAAATGAGGAAAAATATGCAATACTTTTTAGTTACTTTAATTTAGAAACCTCAAAATGTATACTATGTTTAATTATGTTTGTTGATGAAACCGTCAATATTGATTCAGATGTTTGCAAATTTATTACTTTTACTTACAACTGAATATTTAAATTTTGTTTAGATTAAATCAGCAATAGAATAAATTATTACAGTTTCTGGACTAGTGTTCTCCATAGCGTCAGGCAATATCATACAGTTTTGGGAAGGACTTCTTTTAGGGAATGGCAGCTTTATCTGATCAGTCTTGTTTTCTGAGATGTCTTCAGCAGTTTGTGCTTTGGGTACTTCATTTTTGTTATATTCACAGACTAGTGAAAACTGAAGATTTCTCCAAATTGAGCAAACTACTCTCGAGTTCTTATTTCTGTCCCTGTGGTCTGTACATTTTAAGACCTAATGATTATTATTTCTCCAAAGATGGGATTAGATTAGTGTCCTTGGCAGCTGTGCAATTGTGGGTGCTTGTGCTTGGGAAGGCTTTTAATTTCCTAAGTATTTCTAATCGAAAGTACGAGAGGGTCAGTGTAGTAAGTCCATTGCAAAACTGGACAGCCCATCTTCAGGGGTATAAGAAGTAATGTTCTTTATCCAGATTTAAAGAGTCAAGGTCTCCCAAAACTAGAGAGCAAGTTGGATATAGTTTAAAAGCAGCTGCCAGGGACAGTTCTTCTCTAGAGAAGTCACTAAAGTCGCAAGAAACTGTAGTTTCCTGAAAAGCACTTTTGACTTCTAAGTAACAAAAAGGATAATTAGTTTGCTCCACAGAGCTCAGCTTCAGTTTCAGCATTTCTGGTTTTATGTTCTTGATTAAAAACAACTTCCATTTGAATCACTTTTTCCGTTTATTACCAGTTTAGTTTTTCCACTATCATTTCTGTATCCAACCCTTTACATTATTAGGATACAAGTGAACCCTTGTATTCTGTATTACTGTATTGTTTGTGTGTCTTAGGTACATACATGTATGTACTATTTTCAGTAGAAATTCATATATTTTGTCATTGATAAGCTCTTCAGAGTATCTGTTCTCTCCTATGAAAAGCAACATGATACTAGGTAAAAATGGAGGGTTGAGCAAAATATTTATTAGCCTCTGCTCTTTCCTAAAATCTCTGCTAAGATCCTAGTGATTGGGGAAAGAAAACAGCATATCCAACAAGGATAAGGAATATCGAAGAGAAGATAACAAGAACAACATTTTGGAGACTGGAAAGCAGATGGAGAAGTAGCCAAATCCTAAACCAGCCAGTGGAAACATGAGAACAGCCCAGTTTGCCTTGTTAACATTTTGGGATATAGTCTTTAAGACTTTTTTCTGTGCACCTTTCTTATTTAACAATACATTGATACTGTATCTGCATCATTTTAATGACTGTAAATATTTCATTCTATGGATGTATTATACGTTTAAAAAATTAACCAATTCCCTATTGTTTGGATATTTAGGTTTTCAGATTGTTCATTATTTTAAACAATCCTTTAAGGAAAATCCTAAGCCTATTAATAAAATAAATTCCTAAAAGTGGGTTAAAGATTTTCTAGGGGCCTCCCTGGTGGCGCAGTGGTTAAGAATCTGCCTGCCAATGCAGGGGACACGGGTTAGAGCCCTGGTCCGGGAAGATCCCACATGCGGTGGAGCAGCTAAGCCCGTGCACCACAGCTACTGAGCCTGCATGCTGCAACTACTGAAGCCCACACGCCTAGAGCCCGTGCTCCGCAACAAGAGAAGCCACCGCAGTGAGAAGTCCCGTGCCCGGCAAGGAAGGGTAGCCCCCGCTCGCTACAATTGGAGAAAGCCTGTGCACAGCAATGAAGACCTAATGCAGCCAAAAAAAAAAAAAAGATTTTCTAAAGGTTGTTGATAAAAATTATGCTATTGTCTTCCAGATAAGATGTACCAAGTTATACTTCTACCATTAACATATAAGAATACTTCCACCGTTAGCATATTATATAGATAAGTTTTTAAAAATCTGAGAGCCCCGTGGTTAAAAATTTACATGTGTGTAGCCATGTAGGATTTATTAGAAACAATGGTAGAAGGCTCCTGCTTAATTGACTTTATTAGTTGTGGACATAATCCAAATGAAAGTCAAAAATTGTGCCCTGTTCGTGGTCTCTAAATACCATTTTCTTCAAAAAAACCAGACTTCCTTGGGTAACTGGCTAATTCCAGGTATACGGAAAGAAATGTGTAAGTAGAGCCTAGAAAACAGTCATACCAGAACGCAAGGAAGCTATTAGAGGTCTGTGAAAAAAGATTCAGGAGGCCTCTTGAAGAAGTTTCCACTGGCCAAAGCTGTTTTACTCTATGAGTTAATAATGATAGTTTACAAAATCCTAGTTACCTTTGGAATATGCTCTTAAAGAAATATTCCAGCTAATAAGGAGGAGTGATACAATATCGCCATTTTACCCGACAATGATTAATGGACCCAGACAACAAGCTGCAGTGGCTGCTAACCTCACAAAGAGACAGCAGTCCAATAATTTGTGCCTCCTAATGGAGACACGCGCGCCACTTCTGAAGCAGTCCTGCCAAAAGTCCGATCTGATCCTGGTCAAGCCTCCGGGTCTAACAACCTCTGTACCAGAAACACAGGAAATAAAGGGACACGTTAAATGATACCACAAAGGATTCAATCAGCAAAACCCAGACTGGAAAACTACAGGACAAATGACCCTGTTTCTTCAACAACTGACTTGCAAGGAAAAAAGAAAAAGATGGATTCAGAGAGACTTGAGATTTATCTGCCAATACAACCTATGGATTTATTTGGATCCTGATATAAATAAACAATGAAAAATGAGGAAATAGGAAAACTAACTGGATATTTGATGATTTTAAGGATTTTTGCAATTATCTTTAGGTGTGATAATGGTATCATGGTTACATTTTTAAAAGGAGCCCTTTTAGAGACACACGCTGAAGACCTGAAAGTGAAATGATACGGTGTTTAGGTTTGCTTAAAAAAAAAATTGCAGGGCTTCCCTGGTGGCACAGTGGTTGAGAATCCACCTGCTAATTCAGGGGACACGTGTTCGAGCCCTGGTCCAGGAAGATCCCACATGCCGCGGAGCAACTAAGCCTGTGCGCCACAACTGCTGAGCCTGCGCTCGAGAGCCCGTGAGCCACAACTACTGAAGCCCGTGCTCTGCAATAAGAGAAGCCACCGCAATGAGAAGGCCGCGCACCGCAAGGAAGAGTTAACCCCTGCTCGCCGCAACTAGAGAAAGCCCGGGCGCAGCAATGAAGACACAATGCAGCCAAAAATTAAAAAAAAAAAAATTGCGAGCTGCAGTTGGGTAGGGTATGGGAGTAAAGCTGAAAACGAGACTATGAGTTGGTAATTGTTGAAGCTGGGTGACGGCCCCTTGGGGACTCATTATACTGTTTTCTCTACCTGTGCTTGTATTCAACATTTTCTTTAAAAATTTTTAAAAACGTGAATTAAGTTCATATAGACGCTCATTCATTACTGTTTTTATTTTAGCAACAATTCCTGATAATGGCCTATATTCCTAATGGGTTTTTTTTTAGTGATTTTAGTGGAATTATCCTTGGACCAGTCAAGCAAACATAGTTATATATAGTTATTATATTCTGCTCCAGTTACAATGAGTGATTAATTGATTTCAACTGCTATGGTGAATGCTTGAAGCTATCAGTCATTCAGCAATCATGTCAAGCAGGCCATTAGATCCCTCCTTGCTCACTAGTTTTTGTGGGGCTTAACAGCTAGTTAAAGAAAATATTTATTTTCTGTTAAAACATGTCAGGGAGTATGATCAGATGATCCACGTTTAACCTGTGTGTCCTGTATTAGAATAAGTGTTAAGTAGCTCAGTACAGTAAACTAGATTCTACTCTTTCTTTTTAAAATGATAATGATCCCTGGAGGTGGAAATGTATCTTTAAAAAGATATCTTGGAATTGTTTGTTCTCAATGTAAATAAATTAGAATAACTGGATCTAGTGTAGATTGTCTTATATAAAATGTGTTTCCATTGTGTGAGTTTTAGACATCATTTTGAAAAGTGAAGCCTATTTGGTAATACTGAACTAATTAAACAATTTTATTCTTCATTCTCGATGTATATTTTATTTTTTTCCCCCTGCCTTTTGGACAGTTAGCCTCTATTTCTGAACCCAAAAGGCCAGTTTTTATAAAGTGTCAATATATTATGATTAATTTTTCATTACTTTGGTTTTGTGATTGTAGTTTTTATTTTTTGCAAGTCCCTATTAGTAGGACCTCTGATTAACTTAAGTGACCTGTTAACCATTCTTTTCCCCCTTCTCCCTTGAAATCTTTTCAGAACATGTTTGGAATTCTTTGCTCCTGTGGTATGCACGTGCTGATTTGTGTGCACTGGTTGCCTCAGGTATTCGTTGGGCAGATCTGTGTTCAGCGCCTGGCTGCACCGGCACCTCTGCTGGATGATAGGAATACAGTAGTGAACGTACAGTGTCCCTGCCCTTGTGAAGCTTATGGCTGGGAGGTGAGATAGATACTAATCCAATAACCATGTGAAGACGTGTCAATAACAACCATGGTAAGTGCTGTGAGGGGGAGGCCTTGGTGGTCCAAGAGCTGATCATGCAGGGATGGGGTTGAGGAAGGAGGTGGGACCTGGTCAGGAAGGATAGGGAATGTGTCCCCAAGAAAGTGATGCTTGAGCCCAAATCTGAAGGATGAAGAGAGGTTAAACGGGTCAAATAGGGTTTTTATTAATAGTGAATGGTTATATATTGGGCACTGATAGCTAGTTTTTCTTTGGGGAAAGGTAATATTTTTTGCTCTTGATTTCATTATATGTGAACCCAGCCATTCATATTCCTTTGTGTATTTTTTTAAAATAATTTTTCATTTTTGCATAAAGTATTCATTTACTGAAGAGCTGGCTTGTACTTTGGCAGATGTCTTACTTGGTTATTGTTCTTAAGGATATCGGCAAAAGTTTGAGAGTTGTGAAAGGCCCTTGGCTTTTCAGACCTTGACGTCTGTGTCATGACTATGATAAACTCAGAATCAGGACATCTAACCTCGTACCATGCTGAGTGAGGTGTCCATCTGATTTGCTGCTCTCTGGCATTTTGTACATTCTCTGTCATAGCACATACCACATTGCAGTGTAATCCTGCCTCACCCAAGCCAAGCTCTTGAAAGGATCATCTATTCTCAGTGGCTACTTCATTTCCCATTTGCTTATCAACCTGCTGCATTTTGTCCTCAGCCCCCCAGGGACTGTAATCCAAGCTCTCAGGGAGCTCGTAATCTAGTGGAAGGAAAAAACCCAACAGTCATAATGCAGAGGGATTTGTGCTGTAAACTATATCAATACAGTGTAGCTAGAAACTCAGAGGTGATGCATATGTGAGCCAAGATGACTTTCCAAAGGATATATGCTTGAGCTGAGTTTTGAAGTTTTGGTAAAAGTTTGTTCTAACTAGTGCCAAACTTACTGTCGCTTTTAGAAAGGATTTAACTGCAGGGCAGTTCCTTGACTGTTTCATGCTCTGTTGTACTTCCATGCCAGTGGGCATGCTTTTCCCTCTGCTTGGATTGTCTCTTCCCTCTTGGTTCTTCCACAGGGCTGAATTTTATTGATCTCCATTTCCTTGAACTTGGCTATAGTAAGTGTTCAATAAACATTTGTATTTTAGTAAAGGGTGTGTGCTTTGCAAAATAGGCAATGAAGCTAATTTCACAAAATAATGCACAAAAGTTAGTCTCATCAGAACCTTACCAACACTCATACTTGTAACTTTTAACATCTCTTGATTCTAAAGCCCCTGGCGGCACAACCTCCTCCGCTCACCCCCAGAGAGAAATTTCCTTTCAAAATCTAAAAAGCAATTATACTCCAATAAAGATGTTAAAAAAAAAAACCCCACAATATCTGTGAAGAGCGATAAAGCAAAGCACAATAAAATGAAAAAAAAATCTAATATGCATTTGTATTTATAGAATATAAAATATACCCACCACGTTTTGCACAAATGGGAAAAGCACAGCTTAGCTTTGGAGTGTATAAGCAACAAATCATATATAACTCCTGGCAGAAGAAATGGATTAAGAAAGCTCAAATTAGAAATTAAATGGGGAGGCCCTAGCTTCTTTGTGTGTGTGGACAAGTGTTTGTTTTCTTTAGCTAAATCATCTATGGTATTTTTTATTTGACTATTTCAGAATAAAAGGTAGAAGTTAAACATTTTGTAGATGGTGTTTTCCTGCAGCAAAAGTCCAGATCAACGTTTTTCTGTAAAGTTTTCCCACAAAATTCTAGTTCCATAGGTTTTAAAATAACTATTCAGAAAAAAAAAAAAAGTTGGGAGGGGATATGGATTCCAGGGTCAAATGAAAATGCTGAGTAAAAGTCAAATGGGTTTTTGTTTATTTTTATTGATTTAAAAAAAAAAAAAAACGAGGTTCTTCTAAGAGCATCTAATATACTAACACTGATTTTGGTCTCTAAAAGGGTCTTATGATAATATATAGTGCTCCCAAACTAGGAAACTCTCCTGCTAGTCCTCCCTAGCTGCCCTGCGCCCCCGCCCCCCCACCCCAAGAGTCTGGGTTCTGTAGAAACATTGTGTATTGCTGCTTAGATGGTGGGTACCTTTGTAGGATCCCCAGCCAGGGACGGGTTCTCCTTACCTAAGGAGTTCTTACGAGGCTTGGAGTTCCACGTCTGTTAAAACACTTGTCAGAGGTCAGGCCGTCAGCCTACTCTTTCAGTCTTAAAAGCATCCCTGCTTTCTGTAGCACTCTCTAAGAAACAGTGGCCTGGGAGTGTGGTTACCAACTATGTTCATCTTGTACTCCATCCTTAAAAATCTTGAGTACACATTCGTAATATGGAAATATTTGTTCATAAATAATGCAAATGTGTTATACTGTTACTATGTTTTAAAATATGCAAAAATTAAAAGGGATGAGTTAAAAATTAATGGAAGCTACAGTATTTCCTCCCACATTCCATTGGGTCTTTTTGCACACACCTTGGTGTGTACACAACCCACTTTGTAAACCTCTGGCTTTAGAGATAGAATCTACATATCTTCCAAATCAAGTAGCTTTCACCCTCTTCACATTCCTGGGTTAAGTATCTTTTCCAGTGGGACACTGTAGCTGCTGAAGAATGCAGGCCACTCCTAGGTATTTACTTTTAAAGACCTCCAAGATACAGTAAGTGGAAAAAGCAGGTATTAATAAACATGTGTGGCCTTATTTGTTACGTGTGAAATTTTTGAAGTTTGTAAAAATATATAATTTATGTATAGAAAATCTCTAGATGGATACATTAAAAACTGTTCAATTATTTCTGAGCACTGGAATTAAGGGTCTTGGGAGAGGAAGAGGATTTTTTAACTTTTTATCCTTCTGTATATGAATTTTTTATGAAAGATTCTCTTTATAATAAATTAAAAAATTACTACATATGGTGTGATGTCAAATATGGTACAACACATTGTCATTGTTGATTGTTGAAGTTGGGTGATGGGAACATGGGGCTTCCTTACTACATTTCTACTTTTATGTATATTTGAATATTACTATAAATAATAATTTTAAATTAAAGAAAAATAAATGCATTGCAAAAGGAGTCTATAGAAATACACCACATAGTAACTGATTATCCTGGGAGTGGGAGAAGGAGAGTCGAAGAGTAGAACTTCGGGTACCTTCCCCCCATATGTTCTGTGTTCCATGAGTGTTTATTGCTTTTAATGGGCAAACACTTAATTGAACACACACACACACACACGCAAACTGCAAAGCCCCAAGTGCAAAGAGTTTCATGTGTAGACAGGAGTATAAAATACTTGTTTGACTTGCCAGATACTTGTTAGTTTCTAAGGGAATATATAAAATGAATGCATAAGCCACATAGGGCTCAGCTGTATCATAATAAGATCACGAGGCTTGTTTTATAATAGGATTCTTGAGCTTGATATATAAGAAACAAAGGTGAAGCTCCAAGGCATGGCTGAACAGGTCTGCACTGTCCCAGCTGCATCAGGGAGAGCACAGCTAGTGGTCTGCCGTTAATGATTTGCACTGTGAGCTAGTTACCAGGCTCCGTAATATGAAAGACGGTGTCTTAAAAGTAGAGTGCCTAATTATAGCTCTCACACGGGGTCCAAGGGAATTAATATGTAAAGGACGTGTTCTGTTGCCAACTGCAATGCTAAGCTGCGTTCGTAGACGTATAGAATCTATAAGGAGGGAAATGATGGTTCATTAACTGCGTGACCTTGTTAAAGTTAGTTAAGCTCTAGGTATCTCGTCTGTGAAACAAAGATAGTAATATTAGCCACCTCAGGGGACTGTGATGAGGGTTAAGTGAGAATGTAAGGCGCCTTGCACACGGTGAGCACTCAAATGCCAGCTCTTCTTGTTTTCATGTGAAAAACTGCTTATTGAGCTGAGAACATTTAGCTTGTGAGCAGGTATTCCCCGATTTTAAGTATCTTCTCCTCAAACAGCCATGTGGTTAGGGATGATTGGTCTTTGGTCAACCCCATCACCCTTGCAAGTTTAGGAATGGGCATGTAACCCAATCTGGCCAGTAAAATACGAGGGGATTTTGACTTTTCTTTCTCTGGGTGTTGTCAAGTCTTAGGTGTGCTGCCTGAGACTGCAGCCTCCAACTTGCTGTCAGCCTGACGATGAAGCCAACATCAAGGATGGCAGAGCAGAGAGAGAAAAAACAAACAAAAAAAGCTTCGTCTTACTGACATTGAAGAGCTGCTGAATCAAGCTTCCCTGAAGCCCACCCGACCTTGGGACTTCCTTTTTCGTGAGATTAAAAAAAAAAAAAAAAAGTTTTTAATTTAAGCCGACTTGAGTTAGCTTCTAAAAACATCATAATGACTAGAAGCTGCACCAGAGAATATTTGTGGTAGGAGTGGTGGCATTTATTCAGTCATATTTATTGAGCACTTTGGAATGCAAAACTAAACAAGAAGTGAGGAAGTTCTGAGACATGGCGAACGAGGGATAGGAGGTTCTGGAGAGATTAGCAGCTTGGACACATCGTGCATTTTTTCTACTTGCAATTTAACACACCTGCCTCTCCCGAGAAAAGCAGCTGTTGGGAGGCAGGCAATGCCTGGAATGTTGGTGAGGCTTCAGCATCCTGACAGAGGACCAGGGGGAAGGTCCCTATGAGTGTAGCTGGTCCCCCTGGTTCCCGAGGAGCTGAGCACATGGGCTGAGTTGCCTCCAATCCTGAGTTGAAGAGGTGAAAAGACTGGGAAGGGCTTCCTCCTAGGGCCTCACCAGAGGACTGGCAACCCATCTGCCGCTAAGCTGTGGCCAGGGGAGGTTGAGACCACTGTTCCTTCCACTGCTTTGGGAATGCTGCCACTTGAGATACCCCAATACATGGGACAGCGCCTCAGTGAGCAAACAAAGGAAAAGAAGCTTCCTAATGGGGCCCAGCAGCCAGGGAGAAGAATTACAAGTAGAACCCTCAGTACAGAAATAGCTGTTGGCATAGATAACTTGAACCAAAAGAATAAGGAAACTTAAGGAGATTTAAGTGCAACACACACACACACACACACTGATTTTCTGAGACCAAAAAAGATTTTGATGTAAAAGTTTCAAGAGTTGAACTGAAGGAGAAAGTGGTCATGGTTGATGTCTGAATTAGCATCCTGGAAGATAAGAGAAAGAGACACCTCAAAGCACAGTGCAAAAACAGAGATATAAATCAGGAGAGGGATAGAAATCGAGAAGGGGATAGAGAATACAATAGAAGAGGCAATCAGTAAGATAAGAAAAGTTTCTTAGCTGAAGAGAGATTTGCACCTCACAGAGTTCCAGGAAAGACTGATGATAAAAAAGACTTCTAGGCTTATTATATCTCTGAGCTACAAGAAAAGAGAAAAATCTTACAAGTTTCCCCAGAAAAGAACAGTTACTTCTAAAGAAGAAAGAATCATCCTAGCATTGGACTGCTTATTTACAACACTGTACGCTACAATATAGAAAACTGCCGACCAATGAGAGAAAAGAACTGTATGGAAATTGACCTAGGCAGACCTCCTGTACTTTCAGTTCACTCAGTCTTGCAAAATAACCCAAGAATATGTTACCAGTTTCTTTTACTTAGTTTCCAAACAAACTCAAAGTCTCCATAAGCATGGGGAAGGGCCAGGAGAATACAAAATCTTAGGAGAATGGTAAAAGGGACCATCACCCAAATCAGAGTATATCACCAGTACCTGAATACACAAAGCCCAGAGAAGCTCATCCCTCTGACTGCTGAGTGCATCTGGACTCTCCACTCTGTAAGTCTATTCTTTTCCTGAATTGATCACATCACCATCTGCCTTGACAACTCCTCTAAAAACAGTCTGGAACTAAAAATAATAAGTGAATCTAAGCAAATCCAGGCATCAGGAGTGGGTGGAAAGGAGGGAAATGTTCCAAAGGTCTCATCTGGGGAGTGGCTGTGGAACTGGTGGGGGGAGTGAATGTATGCTAAAGTTTGGAGTGGAAATGGTGGAAGAATAGAGTATTTTGGTGGGAGAAATATAGATCTGGTTTTCAAAAAATGGTAAAGAAATAGTTATCTGATCATGAGCAACAGGAAAGGGAAACTAGCAGGAAATATAATGAAAATCCACAAGAGAAGTCATGTTAACAAGATGGAAAGAGGAAATAATAATAATTTGATCAATCTGCAAAACTAAATACAATTAAAAATAAGAAATAATAAGTAATATAAGCCAATAACTAAATAAAATAAGTTAGTGGGAGGAGTCCAATTATAATGCTTAATGTGGAGGGACTGGATTTTCCCACTAAAAGTCAGAGACACTTAGATTGAGCTGGAAATATAAATAAACCAGCTATACAACATCTAGAAGAAAAATATCTAAAACAAAATTTTAAATAAAAGAGTATAAAGAAAATAAAGGGATGGACAAAGATACCAAGCAAATATAATAAAAAAGAAAATAGAAATAGCAAAGTTAATAGTAGACAAGGAGGAATTTAAAATTTAAAAGTGTCTGGAGTAGCCTACTTATAAATTAAGGAATAGTTCTTGGATAACTTTTAGAGCAAAGAGGAAAATAGAGCTAAAACTGTAAACTATCTAGAAAGCAGTAAAAAAGGGCATGCTTTCTATCAAACTCTGTACTCAGAGGAAAATTTATAAACATACACACCATTATCATTAAAGAAGAATATCTAAAAATAAAAGTACTTGTTTTTCTATGCAGCAAGTTCTTTGAAAATAACAAAATTAAGCAAAAGAAAATATGAAGAAGGATTTAACATAAACAGAACTGGGACTATGGAGAGGCAGGTGAGCTGCCCAGGGCACAAAATTCAAGAAGACAAGGTCATGCAAGTGCCAACCCTGGCATCCTGGGCACCGCACTCATAAAGGAGAGCTCACTCTCAGGGTCACACAAGTGAGGGCTGCCACTTGCATCACTTGCCTCCTTGGGTTTTGTGATGGAGGTGCCTTGCTTGCCTCACTCTAGACCTGGTCTTGACTATAAAAGTAAAAGCTTCCTTCTTAGGGAGGAAAAAAAGCATTGTCCTGTCTCCCTCCCTCCCTCCCTCCCTTCCTCCCTTCCTTTCCTCCTTCTTTACTCTCTTTCTTTTTTTCTCTCTTTCTCTAAACTCATAATAACCCAGGTGTAATTTATGCTTGTTATCGTGATCTTTTAATTTTACTAATTTTATTCCAGCCTAGAAGACAGTAGAGTCATAAAAGATCTCACAGAAATAACTTATTATATTCCATTAAATGTTTCCTTTTAGAAACTCTTTTTATTTTTTAAAGTGCATTAGATTCCTTACCTTACTTTATATTCCTAAATAAATGGGCCTATTTTATGGGCCTACACATATCTCATTGTAAGTCATTGTTAATAAATACAAAATAGTAATAAGACTCATTGTACCTCTTATTCCATTTAGAATTGAGAGTATAAGGTAGAAAACGAACACATGGGCTGCTCAAAGAGCATCAGCCATGCTATGAATGAATGCCCCAATCCCCCAGGAATTGTAAGAACTTAGAATTATTCCAAATGTACTTCCTGAAAATATAGTGTTTAAATATACTCTTAAGCAGAGTATCTCTAGAAATTGGGAGAAATATTACCATTCTCCAACATAGTTTCTCCTGACAGTTAACTAAACTTTTTCACTTTATAGGCTATTGGTTCCACCCCCCTCACCCGCCTTTGGTGGATTGTATCTACTTTTAATGTTGGACAGAGCACTACATAGCATTCCTGTGGCTTAATCTTATTTCCCATGAAAAATGTGTGTGCTTGCTTAGTTACCTCAGGTAGAACTATTAAAATTTCAGTTTAGTTTGGGATTTTTCCTGTGCTTTAATGTTATGCCTTCATTTACTCATTATCATGAGTAACTTTGTACCTCTCTTGCTTGAAGGTACTTCACAAAAATAATTTAAATAAATGTTATATGCAATAAACAAGTAAAAGCTGAAAACCTAAGAATACTATATGTAAAAGCACAACGACCAGATGCTTTCACAGCTGAATTTTTCTCTAATTAAAAAAATTATAAAGATCATCACTATATTATCTAAACTATTCAAGGCCATAGATGAAAGCTATAGAGTATCAAAGGATGAAAATGATAGCACCAAAAAAAGTGAACATCAGTTTCAGTTATGAGAATAAAGGTAAAAATCTAATTAAATTTTAGCAAGTAAAATCCAGTAATGTTATGAAAAAAATACATTATAACCAAGGAGGGTTTATTCCAAGAATGCAAGTGTGAGTCAGTATCAGGAAATCTATCAGCATAATTAATTTTATGGATAAACTAAAGAAGAAAATTCATATATTACTAAGGCATTTTAAAAATTTCAGCAGCCATTTCCAATAACAATAGTAGAAAACCACTTAAATACAATAAGGTTTACTTGCCAAAACTATATATATATAAAAAAATATATATGTATGTACTACAGGCAAAACATCAAAACTTTTAATTAATATCAAGAATGAAACAGCAGTATCTACTATCAGCATTCTTAGTTAACATTGTCTTAGAGCTTCTAGAAAACCCACTAAGGTGAAAAAAATAAAATAATCAGTATATATTGTCTTTTTGGTGATGAGGTGATTATATACCATGAGATTCTAGTAAAATAAAAAACCAAATAGAGTCAATAAAATAATTTGATAAAGTGGACAAATATAGAATAAATAAATAAAATCCAAAATCTATTCTATATGCTAGTAACCAGCTCCATTAAATAGAAATGGAATGGCTGATTCCATTTTCAATGATGACAAAAAATTAAAATACTTAGGAATAAATGAAAATTAAAATTAAAAGTGTAAAATCTTATTGAAGGACATGAAACAAGATGTGAACAAATGGAAAACATATAATGTTCCTGGATGAGGAGACTTCATATAGTAAAATGGTCAATTCTCCTTGTACTAATTCCTAATTGTGATTCCCAATTAAAATATTAAGAGAGATTTTAGGGAATTGGATAAAATTACCTTAAAGTCCATATGAAAGACTAGATGCCTAAGAATATACTATGAATAAAGCCCCTGTAAGCAAGTAAATAAAAACTCTGAAATCAATTAAGTATGGTTGGAATAGAAATAAACAAGGAGATCAATATAACAAAATAGGGAATTAAGAAATAGTTCCCAGTATGTACTCTAAATTTATGATAAAAGTGGGATCTGAATTCAGCATGAAAAGTTAATATATTAAATAAATAATGTTAGCTCCACTTTTATCCATATAAAAGACAGTTATGTTGGCAGTCAATCTCATACCACATACAAAAATAAATTTCAATTGATTAAAGCCTTTAAGGTAGGAAAACAAATACAGATCTCAGAAGAAAATCTTCATTTTGTACAATTTGCAATTTGATGATGAAAGAGACTGTAAACTACTGTATAACAAAGAATACTATAATTAAAATCAATGGAGGAACAGATTTGGAAAAAAATTTTGCAAAGAAGCTGAAAGATATAGGGTTAATAACATTTCATGAAGTATGGGGTTCTTACAAACTGACAAGAAAAAGACAAGCATTCCAATGGAAAATGGGATTTGAACAATTAGTTCACAGTAAAGCAAATTCAATAAATCTGTGGAAAGATTCTGAGACTCAGTAGGGAAATCTAAAGTCACAATGAAGTTATCACTTACTGCTGTCAGACTGACAAAAACTAAAATGAGCAATAAATATTTCCTCCTAGAAAGAGGCGGAGAGAGGAGAGAGTAGGTGCTCAAAGATTATGGTGGAACTGCAAACTGTTGCAGCATTTTGGGAAAGCCGTACGGCAACATAATGCAAGCATAAGCAAGCATTATGTTGAAAAATATGTATCATTTGACCTAGCAATTCCACTGCTAGAAATATTTCCCACAAATGGGTATATATAGGAGGTATGTATAAGAATGTTAAATGCAGCCTTTTTCAGAGGGACAAAAAGCTAGAAGAAAGGTGAAGGCACAGCAGTATGAGACCAACTGAATATTTTAAGACACCTCCACAATCTAGAACATTAGGCAGTCATAAAAAATATTGAGAGCTATACCAATTGACCTAGAAAGATTTCAGGAGGTACCACTGAGTAAGAAAATCAATTTGCTGAAAAGAATGTATAAGGTAATTACATGTTTGTAAAACAGTGACAACCTCCCTTTATATAAGAATGTGTACATATGTTCGGGTATATGACCACAAAAAATTTCATTGACACCCCTAGTCGTCAACATGAGTCAGGGGACTGGCCCGAGCCAGAAGAGTAGGAAAAAGATTGCACTAACTCCTCCAACAGGTATAACTCTGCTTCTACAGAAATTAGAAAAACATGTTCATCTCTCCTAACTTACAGGAATATTGATGATCTATATCAACTAAAAAATAAGAAATAAAAGCAAGTTTCAGAGTAATCTATATAGTATGATTCTACTTTGGTGAAAACCACAAACAGAGCCCTGAGTGTGTAAAAGTGCTTGTGGATGTTTGAAGGAATAACATAACAGCTGTTATCATCCTCTACCTACCCGAGCTTGCTGGGGCTGGGTAGGAGGAGGATGCAGGGAGATGACTAGATTTCTCTTTATACATCTTTGCATAGTTTCACATGCTGTATTTACACTTTTGTAAAACATCTAACAAATGGGAAATTTAAAACGATCCCGTGAACGAATCCCAAGAACACATTACTTCTGCCCTCAAGAGCTCATAGCCTCACATCCAGACTGTCTTCAGCTACTCGAGGCATGAATTTGGTCTCTAGGGCTTCTGGGGAAGAAACTAAGGTTGAGAGGTTATGGCCAGGCAGATTCGCTCTCTGCAAAGGTAGGGACCTCCCTTCACTGGAGGTGCTCAGCCACAGCTGTGATGTTATGTTCCCTTGAGAGGAAGGCTTTGGACTAAGTCAGTGTCATCCCGAATTTTCTGATGAGAAAACTTACTCAGGGTACTTGTGAAACAGAAAAATCTCTAGAATCGGTCCTTGACCCACTGGATTAGAATCTCCAGGGGAGGGGTCTGGGAAGCTGTATTTTCATTAGTGCTCAGGTGATGCTTGTCAACAGAGGAGTGTGGGAAACACTGGCCTCCGTTCATGCCCCTCACAGTGTGGCCTGGGGACCAGCAGTGGTGGCATCAGCAATGGCATCACCTGGAACCTTGCTAGAAACGCAAGATCTCGGGTCCCACGGCAGGCTTCCTGAATCAAAACGGCATTTAACATGGTCCCTGTGCATGCTACAGTTGGAGAAGCAATGCTCTAGATGACACATATGGTCACCCCCAACTCTAACTTATTTGGCATGAGTATAGCTCTCTAGAAAATCCTTTTTGTGATAGACCTAATCTGAAAAGCAAAATTTTAGTCAAGGAACACAAAGGCTTTTAATGAACTGACGGCGACAGATGCCAAATCAGGACGAGAGGAGGCCAGAGGGTGGGAAGGGATAAGGCTGTCCTTGAGGGGGGAGGGAAGTCAACTGCTACAGCAACGTAGCTGTGTTTTCAAACGGAATGAGGAAGCAGTGAACGCTATCTTGAACAGATACCGTAGTTGGAGTTTATGATTTAGTTGGCAAGAGAAGACATACTTGTAAAAAGATGACTGTCACTTGTAACGTCAACACATATTTACGGAACGCCAACTCTGCCACGGTGGGCTGGGTGCTTAGGATAAAGCAGTGAACATCTAGAAGCTCCCCGACTTCACAGAGCTTCACATCCAGCGTGGGAGACAGACATTAAATAAACAGTCCCACAAATTGCCAGGACCAGGGTGAGGTGGCTGAGGCACTTGCCTTGGGTGTACAATTTAAGGTGGCTCCAAAAACTCAGCTCTCAATATAAATAATATTTTAATGCAATATTTTAAAAAATCAAAATTAATGCAAAAATCTGTGATGAATAAAATATCAATATTTTATATAAAGACAGGATCACTGATTTTTTGTTTTGCTCCAATATGGCTCCACATGGCATGGCCACAAATAACTTTTCCAGAAGAATGAGAAGATGTTAAGAGTAGGTATAGGGACTTCCCTGGTGGTCCAGTGGTTAAGACTCCGTGCTCCCAATGCAGGGGGCCCCGTTTCGATCCCTGGTCAGGGAACTAGATTCCACATGCTGCAACTAAGAGCCCGCATGCCGCAACTAAGACCCGACGCAGCCAAATAAATAAATAAAATATTTAAAAAAAAAAAAGAAATCCCTTTTAAAATAAAAGGAAGAGTATGTATAGCTGGGACGGTGGTGGTGGGGTGGATAATCTTTGTTAAATTATCCCTGAAGCAGTAACACCTAAACTGGGACTGGGAGCCTGGGAAGAAGGTGGGAGAAGAGGAAAGGGTGAAGACTGAGAAGCAGGAGAGAGCTTTGCACCTTTCAGGGAATTGAAAGAGGGCCCACTTGTCTAAACCCATGGTTCTCAAACTTAGCGCACGTTAGAATCACCTGGAAAGCATTTTAAGTCTCGCGTTACCCAGGCTTTACCCAGGCCAAGTCAATAAAAATCTCTCGGGGTGGGGCTGAGACCTGGGTAGTTTTGAAAGCTTCGGAGGCAGTTCTAACGTGCAGGCTGGGTTACAATGACATAGTGAATGAGGGCGATGAGACTGGAGGGAAAAGTGGGAGCCTGATGGAAGGCCTTGGAAGCCAGGGTAATTATTTTGGACTTTTTTCCAAAGACCATTAGGAAGTCATTTGAAGGGCTTTAAGTATGAAAACGGTATGTGTCTTTAAGAAAAAAAAATTTTTTTTTAAAGATCACCCGGGCTGCTGTGATAAAAATGGATTGAAAGAGGTTTGGCCACAGCAGGAAGAAGTGGAAAGTCGTCACAAACATCCAGGTAAGAGAGAGTGTTGGCTTGGGTTGGGATGATGGCAGTGGAGGTGGAGAGCCGTAGACACAATTAAGAAGCATGGGTAAAACCCATAGGATTTGGTGACTGTTCAGTTGTGAAGGGCCAAAGGGGAGGAGACATTATGGATGGTCCCCCCGGTGTCTGGTATCAACAACTAGTGGGGTAATGATGACATTCACTGAGCTACAGAACAGGCAGCATGGGGAGAAGCAGGTTTGGGGGGGGCAGGGAGGACATGATGGGCTCAGTTCTGAACCTTTTGAGCTTGTAAGACAGCAAAGGGAGAAGCGTTGAGAGTGGGCAGTTGCACATATAGGAGTGCCTGCCGCTCTGGGGGACCCCACAGTGCAGCTCTAAGGTGAGAGGGGTTGGCCTGCACGGGTCATAAATGAAGCCACAGGAGTGGAGAGGCGGCGTAAAGAGAGAGAAGTAAGTGAGCAGAGAAGGAGGTCTAGACCCTGAGGAGCGCCAACCTTGACAGGTTGAGTAGAGGGCAAGGAGCAGAGAGGAGACAGAGAGGCAGCAGGAGTCAGCAGCGCACCAGTAACTGAGGGCCCGGCGAGAGCATCATTTACGTTACAGCCGGGCGTTCAGGGGAGCGAGAGATCCCTGTGAGCTGGGCTGACCTAGGAAATAACTGGTGAAGTAACTGGGTCTGGATGGATAAATAAGATTCAGTTAAGCAGGGAAGAAGACATTTTGGAGGAAGGAGAAAGAGGAAGGAGATGTAAGAAAAGGGAGAGATGGGAAGTCTCGGGGAGGGGGAGATTCCCCCTCTACTCCTCTTGAGTTCTTGCGGGTGGATTAATAATAAAGTCGACACAAGACTGATGAACAGGAGAAAGAAAAACAAATTTAATTCATGCAAACGGAGGTTTCATAAAATGGGACCTAAGAGGTGGCCAAAGCAGGCAGCTTTTATACTTTTTAGACAAGGAGACAATACCTTTGTGAGGAATTGACAGGACAAAGAAAGTTAGGTTTTGGGTGCTCAATTTAGTGAAGAATCTAAACAGACTTTGGGCTTAGGGCAGTAAATTAAAGAAGTAACAATGCTTGTTTATACAGGCTTCTCAGCCCCAATTCCCTATCTCTGGTGATAAGGGTGTCTTTCTACCTCCAGATCAGGGAGGGCACCTTTCACAGGAGAGATTTATTTCCTGCTTTCAGAGAGACGGAAAGGAGGGTCAGAGTGTCCCTCTTGCATTGGCTCTTTCTTAAGTAACTTTAATTCAAAAATAATATGCCATTGTGGCATATTTTGGGGGAGCCTGTCCTGAGCCCCGATAGAAGGAATGAGGTGCGCTGGGGGCCATTCATCACATACAGATCATAGGAATTCAAGGAGAGGTCTGTAGTATGAGATGAGGTAAGCAGGTAGGTGGTGACTCTCGGGATTGACTTCTTTAGTCTTCCTCTTGCTTGTCTATTTCCCATCCATCTGGCTTCCCTCTCATCCACGCTCTGGTGGGAGAGCAGGCATTGCGCTGGTCAGCTTGGCTTCTTGCTCTGTCACCCCAGAGACGTGTAACTGCTACCAAAGCTTTCACAATGTCTGCGGCAACATTATCAAGGTGAACACTGAAGACAGGCAGCTTGGCTCTGGAGGACAGTGCATTCATTTTAGTGTTGAATGGAGTGCTTGTTTCCGTCTCTCTGACTTCAGGCACCTCAAAGAGCCCAGCTGCAGTGTAATTGATGCCCCATTTCTTTCCCTGTGCTCTCTTACAAGTAAAAGCACAAACAGGCTTTTGCCTGAAAGGCAGTATGCTAGTGTTATCTTTCCTGAGTGGGCTCATAAATACAGATTCTTTGGAGAGAGGTGCGTATAATCAGCATACCAGTCAGCATTTTGCATGTGCAATGAACAGATGTGGCTGCATTATTCAGTTTCCCTATTTGACTTCCCTCCTAAGATGTACTTCAGAAAATGTGATGTCGATGAACACATCTTCCCAAGTGAAAATAATCCATGCCAAGAGGAGTCTCAAATGTTCCCATTAACCATTTGTCATGTTGGTTGCTTATTGATTTCTCTGCTGCAAATGTTATGACGTCCTGTGTCACTTTAAGTTTTCCTACTAAGGATGAAATAATTTCTAATTATATTTTGTGTGAAATAATTAGTATTGGAATGCATCACACTAGAGTAGAAAAACGTTGGTTTTAAACTCTGCCCTTTATTTTCTATTTTTTTTTTGTATTGCAAAATGTGACATTCATACGAAAAGTGAGTGCATAAAATATATATGTACGGTTTAAAGACTGGTTATAAAAATGGACACCTGTGCAACCACCACTCGGAGTGACAAGTACAATGTTGCTGGCACCTGGAACTCTGGTGTGCACTTCCTCTTTCCTAGATTACCACAGCCTCACTGTCGTGCTAGGGATGTTATTGCTTTTACTTAGTATTTTACCACCTATTTATCCATCCTTAACAATATAGTTTAGTTCTCCTTGTAACAAACTACATATATATTTTGTGTCTTTGTGTAAATACACAAACCCACAAGTGCTTCCTTAAATTCTGCCCCCTGGACGCCTCTCTGTCTCACTCGAGACTCGGCCCCTTCTTGTTGTGTGTGTAGCTTTGGGTCATCTTTTTCACTGCTGTTTAACAACCGTTAGTAAGGATATACCACTGCTCATTTATGCACCGTGTGAGTGGATACTTGGGCTGTTTCTGGTTGTGATGTTTTCAAGGCTGAGAGGAGTATTGTTCGACTTGTGCATAGATTCTATGGGGTATATAGCAAAGAGTATGCTCAAAAAGTGATATTTTAAATTCCCTCTGGATAGTCAGTGATCAAACATGCCCATCCAACACAAACATGACTTTATTGTAAATCTTAGTATTTTAGACATGATGGGAAACAGTGTTCATTTTAATATCTGTAATTTCTAGACACACACACACACACAATACCTAAAAGGGCGGTCAGGTGCTTTTGTAGTCAAGATTAGCATGCAGGACACACAATACAACCTTGACCCAGCTGTCCTTCCTCCCCCATATCCTTTAGTTTTGCGGGTCTTTCCAAGGGAAATAAAAGTGAATCATGCAAGATCCTCTTAAACTGATTTCATCAGAGGCAGGTATGTCTTCAGGACTTTTGTTTCCAGGAGCCCTGCTCTGGTGAAAAGCATACGAATTATGGGGCTGTGTGGAGCTAAGGCTGTGCCAGTGTCAGGTGAGGCTGTTGAACGTGTAGAGTGTGCTCCTCTTCTCTGAATTACTTGAAACACAGGTCCAAGGGATTTACATCCAAGGCATGTATCTAATACTTCCTTCACATGCTCCGTGATGGAGTTTGCTGGTCAAAACATCATTATTTTGTTTATTGGTCCGTTTGAGATTTGATATCTAAGTCTTTGAGATATTCCAAGTTTTCCATTAGCTTTTGTGGCAAGCATTAGTAAAAGAGGAAAATTGTACTTCAATAGTAATTTAATCATTAAAACGACCAACTATCCAGCTTTCATGGTTATCATTAGTAGTTTTAGGAGAATTCTAGTACAATTGGTTTGGTTCAGTGAAATAACTGTATGATTCGTATGATGGTAACTTTTAGTTTAAGTAGAATTTTTCTTCTTTTGGTGAACTGAATGGTATTAAAGGGTGTGTACTTTGGGACACACAACTGTGATTAATTGGAATTTCACTTTATGGAAGTGCTAGTTATATAATAAAGAAGTATCTTTCCAGCATGCTTCAAAAAACTGAACAGAACAAACTAGCAAGGAATACGGGAAATTTGACTTAATTGTAAAAGACATTTTAAATTAGAACAACGGATCTAAAATGGCTCTTACATTTGTACTTATTTGCATATATTACCATTCAGTCAGACATAAAATTGGGAATTGGTTACACTAATATTTGAATATAGTTACATAACATAGTTTTAAAAAGCTGAGTTTATAACAGTGAAATGTGCTCCCCTTTAAATCTTAACTCTATTAAAGCTTTATACAAGTTTCTTTATATAACTTTGGTTTTCAAACAAGGCAACCATTCCAGATAAGGAATAAAATCATTTATTCTTCACACTGGGTCTTCATTAAAGCTCATCTGATCTTTCGCTTCAGTTTTTTAGAGTTTGATTCACATCTCACAAAGGTTTTCTCCTGGGTTGGGTGAAGTTGTAGATCATTCATGTTTTCTGAGCAAAATGTCATTCTGCATAGAAAACATCAAGCAAACATAGCACTAAATTTTGGATGGAGCTTATTGAAGTGTTTCATCCTTTGTCAAATACCCAACTTGACATGCTATTTAGTAACACATGCTATTTAAAAAAAAAAATTAGATCCTTATGACTGCAAATATTTTCATAACTTCAGAGAAAAACAAAGCCCAGGTCAGTGAAAGCAATCAGTGTAAGGCTTCCCGGAGCTCTGTGTGGTGTGATTTCAGTTCTGTAAGAACTGAAAGTCCTTGGGGCAGCCCTGCTTTGTTCTCCTTTATACAGCTTATCAAAGGTTTGAGGGTAACAATGGTTTCTTTCACTACATTACCCTGTCTCCAAGGCAAACATTAGCACTTTCTTCAACTGTTCCTCACAGGCAGGCTTCGTGCCCAGCCTTCCTTTTTTGGACACACTCCAGTTTGTCAATGCCCTTCTTACAGGTCCCTGGGCATGAGGCCACTGTCATCAGCATCTGCCTGGCTCAGCCCTATAAGCCCCACCCTTTCCTCTTATCTGGTCCTCCAGCCACAGAGGATATCACTAAGTGCTTTGGGTCTCTCTTGGAGACCAACGGCTGACAACTTTGACCATTGGTTTGGCCTGAGATGCTATTTTGTGTTACTAACTTCAATTGTATCTATCTGAAAAAAAAAAAAAAATAGCAGTAGTCACAGAGAATTGTAGTTTATAGCTTCTTTTTTTTTTTGAATTGCATCTAAGGTCAAACTTTACATCTGCATCTAAGGTGCAGTTTACTATATCAAACTTTTTAAATTAAAAATTATTGTGAGTAATTATGAATGCATTTTTAAAAAATTCAAACAGTAAAGAAATATATGAGGTTGAATACTAAAGACCCTCCATCACCTTTCACTAATATCACTCCCCTCCCTGCTTTCATGATTTGCTTTCTGTCTTTCTGGACCTCTTTCTATGCATTTACACATATACGGATGTTCATATACAAACATAAAATTTGTTGTATTTTTCTGAAAAATTTTCTTGTCATCAAATAATGTACTTGGAGAACTGTTCACATCAGTACATACAAATCTATTTCATTCTCGGCTGGACCTAGAGATGATCATACTAAGTGAAGTAAGTCAGACAGAGAAAGGCAAATATCATATGGTATCACTTATATGTGATCTGAAAAAAAGTGATATGAATAAACTTATTTACAAAACAGAAAGAGACTCACAGACATAGAAAACAAACTTATGGTTACCAAGGGGAGAAGTGGGGGGAGGGATAAATTGGGAATTTGCAGTTAACAGATACATACTACTATCTATAAAGTAGATAAACAGCAAGGACATACTGTATAGCATAGAGAACTATATTCAATACCTTGTAATAACCTATAATGGAAAAGAATCTGAAAAAGAATATATATATACTGAATCACTTTGCTGTACACCTGAAACACTATAAATCAACTATATTTCAAAAAAATCTATTTCAGTCTTTTTCACCTGCTGCATAACATTCCAGTGTATGGAGGTATCACAATGCATTTAGCCATTTTCCTATTAATGGAGATTGGGATTTTTCCCCAATGGTTTAGTATTTACAAATAGTACTGCAACAGACATTTTTGTACATAGATATCCTTTGTGGATATTTTGAGTATTTCTCCGGGATAGACACCTAGCATAAAATTCTGGGTCAAGATTATGCATATTTCAAATTTTGATAGTATAAGTTCCATGAGACCAAGGGCTTTGTCCACTCTGTTCACTGCTGTATACACAGCAGTGTCTAGCATAAGATATGTGCTCACTAAATGTTAGTTGTTGAATGACATTCCCCTACAGAAGCTCTGTAATTCATATTCCCACGAATAATGTATGAAAACGCCCATTTCTCCACACCTTTACCAGCTCTGGATGTTATCTGTCTTTGAATTCCTGACAAACCAGTGGGTGACCAGTGATAATTTCCTTGATTTTTGTTTTGCATTTATATGGTTATTGTGGCAATCAAACATCTTCTCATTTTGTTTAGCCAATCACTTTTCACTTCTCGCTATAGGACCAATATTCTCTGCTCTTGCGCTTCCCCCCACAACAGTCCCTCTCATCCCTGACTTTGTGCTTTGGGGAAAGAAAATCACCTCTCATTGAATTCCTTCCATGGAGGCACAGAGCAAGTTATTTAACCTTTTTTTTTTTTTTCTTGTAGTTAGTAAAGAGATTGAGAATGAGGTGTAATATCTGCATCCCAGCTCTGGGATTTCAGATGATTGAAGGTACTCAAAAATGGGTAGTTATTAGTCTCATGAGATACATATTATAATTCCCATTTGTTACTAGAGAACTGAGTCTCAGAGAGGTGCAGCTATTGTCTGAGCCTCCGTAGGTGGAAGCGGTGAAATCAAAATTCGACTTTGGGACTAGCTGATGCAGAAGTCATTGGGTTCTGCCTGCATATGGTTTGCTCACTGCCTGTCTCTCCGGGAATGCCTCTTGGCCTCTCCAAAGCCTGTTGCAGCACTGACCGAACAGCACCAACCTGAACTGATGTCTTTTTTCTTAGACTTCCTATAGACCATGCGGTGCTAGACTCTTACTGTTCACAGTGCGGTCCACGGACCAGCAGCATCAGAAGCACCTGGGAGCTTGTTAGAAATGCAGAATCCCAGGCTCCATCTCTACCTACCACAGCAGAACCTACATTTTAACACGATTCCCAGATGATCTGTGTGCGTATTAAAGTCTGAGAAGCCCTGGGATGGAGCATATCATTAGTAAAATTAATGCGTCTTGTTTTCCTAATTAGGTCCTTGAGTTTCTTTCTGCCAAAAGCTACAACTCAGATTTTTTTGGTACCCACCCCTGCCGATGGTGTTGGGTACTGCAAAGACCCATAGGACTCACTGAGTTAAAAACTTAAAAAACTATAGGTCCCAGACTCCCTCCCCCTTTTTCATGATGCCCCTCCTGCAGCCGTGAGGAAAGGTGTGATGTACGTATATATTAACTTCCAGCTCTGCAACTCTGCTAGATTAGACCAGAGAAAGTCAGATTAATGGGACCAAGACTAATGGGGGGAGGAGCTGTGCTCGGGCAACAAATGGGCAATGAGTCAGACAAACCAAGTCAGATCTGGGCTCAGACAGTTAGGAGCAATGTCCCCAGGCTGTGTAACTCCTGTGAGCCTCAGCTTCCTAATCTGCACAGCAATACTACCCATTTCAGGAGGTCACTGGGACGCTTCCATGGGATGAACGCTCTAGAGCACCTCATTCAAGCCCGTGGTGCAGCAGGAGCTCTGTAAGCGCCACTCCTGTCCCTCTCCTCTTTCCTTCTTCAGAGCCATGTGGTAAGCACCAGGGGAGAAGGTAGTGCTGTGTTTTATACTACCTTTCAGGTCAAGTCACCTAGAATTGCCATGGCAAGCAACCACTAAAACTGAGGAATTACTCCCCGGCTGAGAGAATCTGGGGACGGGTGGTGCTCAGTTGAGCTCTTCTAAACGGACAAAAAGTCACGCAAGAATAGCTAAGCGTATAAGAGGAGAAAAGCAGTTTAATTTTCTCAAATTGATCACGTGGGGAAATCTGTTGGCAGATTGCAGAGTATGCTCTTAGTAATTGCCAGGATTTTGTATCCCAGGGAGATAAAAACTCAGACTGTGGTTGTATAAGGGACTCAGGGGGCATAAATCTGCCACAGGCCACTCCTAGCAGTGAGGCCCGAGGGGCGAGGGAAGAGGTGAGAGGCACGCTGTTCTCCAACTCTGCGGGCGGCAAGCCAAAGAGAGCAACAGGCTGGCCAACAAAGGGCAGCAGGAGAGGAGAGACAAGTTTCCTACATACAGTGGGGAGGAGATAGGAAAAGGTCTGGGGAAGGACAGGATTCTCCTTTCATGGGGAACTGCAGAACCACAGAAAAGCACGGTTGCCATAGTAAAATACATTGGGCATCCTTTTGCTCTGCTGAGAGGACTGAAGGCGCAGCTGGACATCCTTTCTTTCCTTCACTCCCTGCCCCCAACCCAACCCCTCGTGTCCCTAGAGACTTTGGGCCGAGGGAGATGTTCAGTCACACAGAGCTGCACCTCCTGTGGGTAATCCACTGGTCCACATCAGAATTTCTTAGGGCTCTTATTGCCAAATGTGTGGTCCTTCACAGACCACAGCCAATCAGAAGCTCTTCAGGTGGGTATTCAGGTGGAATTCTGCATATTCAATAAGTTCCCTAGTGATCCCTTGGCATTCTTAGATTTGAAAGGTGCCACCACAGTGTGAGATTTTGAGATTGTGATTTGTTAAAAGCATTTCTCTGGGTAAACAACAAAGAAGAAATGTCACGTCTAGGTCCTTGCCATTCAAAGTGTGGTCCTTGGACCAGCAGCATTGACATCACCTGGTGAAATTTGAAAAGCACTGGGCTAGTGAGTTGTTCTCAAACTCTGGAGGCAGGTGGCTATTAGCTGTGGGCAGAGGGAAGAGGCTAGACTAGAAATCAGAAGACGTAGGTGCAAATCCTGGTCCTTCCACCTATGGCTTTGTGAACTCAGGATGGTCATTTCATCTTTCTGAGCATCTTTATGCCATCATTAGGAGATAATAATGCCCACTTCATAAGACAGATGCAAATAGTAAACTGTAAAAGTGCTGACATAGGTAGATGCTTAACAGATGTTAGGAGGAGGTTGAAACAGCACTCACCTTTGCTGTGTTTCTCCCGCTTTGACTCTGATGCTCTTCAGAACAAGGCCCGAGGGAAGGGACTCTCTTCCCCATGGGATGATGTTTTGGACCGTGTTCCAGACATTGGACCACACCATACTGTTTTCCCACTTGAACTTGATCATGATCAGCTCACCAATATCCAAATCCAGTGTGATAAGAAAGGAATAGGTTTTATTACTAGTAATTCCTTTGTTCCTTGAAGATACAAAGGAAACCAGACACAGTCAGTTGATTTTTAACAGCAAAGTGATGCTTAGGCACATTCAGGATATGTTAGGTTTGCCTGAATGATTTGGGATGGTCTTTTCTGCTGCATTTCCCAAACTGGTATTGGACAGACTATTAATAGAGATAGCAATAGGTGTGCCAGGATAAAAAGGGTTTTCCAGACCAATAACATTGGGAAAACCATCTTATTTTCTGTGTTAGCATATTAAAAACTCCCTAAGAGTTCTGCGGTAATGAGTCTAGTTAGCTTTGTTTAGCTCAGGCTTCCAAGTCGGGAAAACTGTCCTGAAGAGGGCAGGGGCTTTGGCAATGGTCTCTGGGCAATACCGCTCTCTGTATGTTTGATCAACACATTAGAGCCACACCACAGATCGATGCTTTTTTCCTCCCCACATAAATAGAAAGTTCTGTTAAAACAACAAGTATAGCAGTAATAGAAAACCACATATAAAAAGGATGCACCAGTTTGGAGCAAGATTTAAATACAGATCCTTAGGTATCATTATCAGCTTTACTCACTAATCTCCAAGACATTAAAATGTCCCAACATTGACAGAACTGCCAGATGCCCTTTCCACTACTTAGGACAATCTCCCGGGGAGAGATTTGGGACAGCGCAGAGTTAACACTGGATTTAGGGTGAGACAGGTGGCTGGAGGATTCCCTTGCTTGGCTCATTGTAGCTCCTCCTGTAGTATGTTGTAAAGCATCGTTTAGAAATCCACCCACCCCACTAGGCTGGAAGCATCCTAAGGATAGTGTCCTCTCTACCTCTAGTGCTGAGCACCAACACATCCTTGCTGAGTGACTGAATCAGTGTGATGATCAGAGGTTCAAAGCTGGGGGCAATTCTCGGGAAGCTGAGGACTGTCGCTGGAGTGGGTGAAAGCTAGTGTCACTTCCCAAGGAGAGCCCATGCTGAGGGTCAAGATGCTGAGAAAAAGCAGTCAGCAGGCCTTTTCTGGCCAGTGAAGGTGCGGAGCCTCTGCAGGAGACGTTGAGGCCACTGCCCATGTTGTGAGCAGGGGTGCAGCAGGGCAAAGGACAGATGGGGAGGGCTGGCAGTGCAGGCTGACTGAATGGAAAATTTGTGCCGTGTTGAATGGTACCAGTGTTATTTCTGGGTTATGGCTTTCAGAACTCACTGGAAAGGCGCTCAGGGCCTTCCTGGGGACACCTGCTCCAGCCATCACCACTCCTCCCTGCTTGGATCTTCTTCCTGTACTGCAGACATGGACTGGCCACCTCTGGCTTCCCTCTCCATTCCAGGCCCTGTCGCACTGGGCCCATCACAAACACAGGTAGCAGCAACATAAAGTAATCGTGGGGACTGGGTGAGGCTGAGGAGGGATGACACGGTGCTGCGTGTGGGTGGATGTCCCATCTGACAGAGTGTTTGGGGCAGTCATAATGGGCTGAGAAAAGTAAGTTGTGTCTGGCCTGACCCTTGAAAAGCAGGGTCCATCCAGACCCTGTGAGAAAATTAAGCCTCTCATCACCACGGACGGGGCTGTACCTCATACTCACAGAGTGATGGGGATTTTCTGCATTTCCTCTTTCGTTCCGAGGAGTGACATGGCAAAAGTTGGTTCTATTGGTTTCTCAATTTGGTTGATGAACTGAATCTTCAACTGGTAATGATAAACTAGAGGGGAATAGGATGGAGAGGGAGAGAGAAAGATAATTCAAGCAGAAAATTGTAAAATAAAAAATATCATACTTTTAAAATTTAAAAAGCAGAGGGAAAAGTATGGATGAATAGATACCCCATTTTTTTTTCTGGGTGGTAGAATTATGAATGCTTTTTATTTTCCTCTTTTTCCTTCTCTGAGTTTCCTAAATGTCTAAGAGGACTTATGTTTGTATTGGGTTGGCCAAAAAGTTCGTTCTGGTAGTGAATACGTTGTTCTATAAAGTTCTTGGTGAAAATGAAAAAAGTGTCTTTTATTTTTACTTAAAACTGAATGAACTTTTTGGCCAACCCAATAATATAATAAATATTATCGAACAAAAGAAAGCAGAATAGGAGTACAATATATTTGGCATTCTCATCAATTTCCAGATGAATTCTGTTGGACTATTCCATGTATTTGGCAAGGGACCCCTTTCACAAATCAAAGGATATATTGCCTTTTAGGCAGCTGCCAAAAGCAAGAGAACACACTGTCATTTTTACTTTTGCCTGTTTGATGGTGTCAGTTTTGGGGTGAGACAGAGCTCCAGCTAAGAAATATGCCCTAATGACCACAACTTTGTGTTCTGGGGCAGTTCCTGGGAACTAGCTCTGTGGGGTTCAACAAGCACATTTTCCAATGGAAATAAGACAACTAGTTCTAGTACCTGGGCCTAAAATTTTTCTATCTTATCAAGTGTCCAGAATGTCCTTCTACTGGGTTGTTCGGAAGAGGGAAATTTATTTTATTCTTCTTTACCTAAATACAGTCTATATTTAATTAATAAAAGCAAACTGCTTACTATAGGACAGGTGTTGTTAAATACTTTACATTGCATCATTACTTATCATAACTACCCTATGAGGAGGGTATTGTTATGATCAGCCCCATTTTATAAAGCAGAAAACCAGGGCCAGAGAGGTGACGTGACCTGCTCAGGGTCACATAGCAGCCTGTGCTCTTGGCCTGGACCCATTGCCTTGATTAGCTTGCATTGTTACACCAACCAGCTGTGGAGCTGTTTTCAAAATTACCCCACCTCATTCCCAAATGACTGACGGCTGCTTAGACTTCTTTTTCTTGCTGTCTCCATATTCTCTAAGTACTTGTAGCACTTGAGCTCCAAGACTGCAAACAGGTTTAATATGGCATGTCAACTTGATTGGTAGGACTGCCTGGGGCCCCATGTTGAGATGGGCTCTGAGACCGTGTCTAGGCTCTTGGGAGGATTGGTGTCTGCCTTGGGCGAAGGATAGGGGATATACGATATACTTGTTGTGTATTTGCTTTTCCTGTTCTAGATAATGATTAACCCACTAATCCTGATACAGTGCTTGCACACAGTAGGTGCTTAATAAACATTTGTGGGATGAAGAACTGACATTTTGCTTGGGAGTATCAGAATGTGCATGAACATTTAGCAAGATGGAAATCACCTCTGAGAATTCAAGATCTGAGTTTCAAGCTTTGTCGTAGAATTCCTTCTGGAAAGGATAGATTATGGAACTAGCCACTTGATTATCCATCCCATGCACCCAACCTGTGGAAATTCACCATCCTCATGAATCAATCTACTTACTCCCAAATGATGCATTTCCGCTGGAGGTTGGTAGCTACACACAAACCTGGCAGCAGCTGTGGCTAATGGTGTGTTGCCAACACCTCAGCTGCAGGGTCCTGGTGTGCCTGTATTGCTGGGTTTCTGGGTTATTTACACAACCCTACCCTTTGGCATAAACCAGTCTTCCCATGTGGGTTTTGCAGTGGGTTGCCTGCAGTGGATTGCCTCCAGTGCCCTGCATAATAGGTGCTCGAATCCTCCAGCCTGGAATACAGTAGTTTGATGCTCTCAAGACTGTGAGGGTTTGGGTGAGAAATAAGAGAAGGGCTATGGGCCCAAGTCCCAGGAAGGGTCCCTAAACCCTTGGGTGGCAGCGGTGGAGGCAGGGACTCTGGCCTGTCATCCCAGAAGCCTCTGGAGAGGTCTTACACTATTTGGGGTCTGTCTAGGGGACTCTGTAACAGGTGAACAGTGTTATAAGTTGAACCGAGGCAAAAAGGAAAGATACAGGCCGTAGGCACTGGGGGGTGGGGTGGGGGCAGGATGTGGACAGGATGACGTGAGAGAACTGGCCTTGGGTTAACCCCCAAACAAGCAGGCAGGGCATCTCCCACAGTATGCAAGAAACACTCATAGCAACCAGTTTAATATGTAGTAACTGGAAATCTACTGATACCCAGCCCAGTGCTAAAAGCCATTGGGGATAGACGAGTAAAAGAATGTAATTAGCAGTATGCATGGTAATAACATAGGCTAATATTTATTTTGTTTACTTGTGCCAGGCACTTTGTATTTATTATCTCATTTAATCCTTACAACAGCTGGTACTATTATTTCATTTTAGAGAAGAGGAAACTGAAGCACAGAGAGGTTAAGCAACTTTTCCAGCATCACACAGCTAGTAAGTAGCATAACTGGGACGTAAGTCCAGGCCACCTGGCTCCAGAACTTGAAGTTTTAAATGTTTATACCCAGGACCAATAGCTTTATATACCCTAAGGAAAAAGTCGAAGTGTGGAAAGAGATTAAAGTTCAAAAATGTCATAACAGAATTATTTAATTAAAAATAAATCAAAAACACCCTAAATATTCACCAATAGAGGAATGACTATGGACTAATAATGACAATTATGATAATTACCATTTAGCTCTTTATTATGTCCCAGATACTGAACTATTGTTTCTCAAAATTATCTTATTTCTTTTACTACAACTTTGTAAGATGCCTACTTTAACCTCCCTTCGCATCATTTTACAAATGAAGAAGCTGAAGCTCAGGAAATTTAAGTAACTTGTCCATTGTCATGCAGCTAAGAACTGGTGAAGTTGCAATTAGACGTTAGTCTGCTGACTCCGAGTTCATGTTCCCAACCACGTGATTTACTCTTATGAAGTGATTAAAAGATATTTTTGGAATGGTTTCAATGCTTATGAAAAAGTGGAAAAAAACCCCAAACAACCATCAGGATACAAATTGGACATCTAACATGAGACTAATTCTAATAAAACAGCATGCAGAGTAGGAGAGAGATTCACAAAAGTATTAAGTGATTTTCTCTGGAGAGGGGAGAGAGGTAATTTTTATTCTCTTCTTTATGCTTTTCTGCAAGTCCCACATTTTCTACAATAAGCATGTATTCTAATTAGACTCTTATTGGAAAAAGAAAAGTTTTTAAAAGTATTAAGAGAGAAAACAGAACCAGAAGCTGTGGTCCTGGCCTTAGAGGAGCTTGCAGCTGGGAAGCAGAGTGACTTCTGTGACCCTTGTCACCTTCTGCCTAGTCTCACGGGCATCCGTGTCCATGGATCTTATCTCCCTGAGGGCAGCCTTGGGGTCATATTAACGCTTGTTATCTCCACAAGTCACGGCACACATCAGGCATCTAAGGAGTGCTTCTGAGGCTTTTTGTGTGAAAACAAGACAGGACCAAAACAGTTGCCTTAAAGAGCCTAATTGTGAATAGGAATAATCAAAAAATTGCTTTCATTTTTTGAGATCCTACTACGCATCAGGCTACCTACTAAGTGCTTTACAGACATTACTTTTGTCCTCGTAACAAGACTAAATAAAGATAACATGTGGTGAGACTCCATTTTCTACACCTACCCCTGCTCTCCCCATCCAGCTCTGAACCCCAGGAAGTGACCCCACGGCCTCATCTCCTGGCTGCCTTGCAGGATGGTTTCTGGTTGCGATTGACCCACTGGGGAGGCACCAGCAGGAGATCAGGGCACAGAAGAGAGAGGTCAGGGTGTTTTTCTCTCTGCTCCCTCCTGCTTTGAAGACTGACTGCAGAGGAACTGTGCTCCATGATGACATGCTATCAGCAGCCTCTCCTCCACAGCTCCCGTTCTCTTGGGCTGTTCCTTCTCCTTACTTCTCCCAGAGGCTGGCTGTTAGATCTGGGGTGCATCAACAGCCCATGTTGCTTTCCTTAGTATCACCCACCCTCTCTAAGGAGTCCTGCCTGCTCTCTTTAGTTGATCCAGGTGAGTGGAGTCCTGTTTTCTGCTGAGACCTCGACAGATAGGGTGTCAATGATCCTGGTAAATTACAGATAAGGAAGCAGACATTTGGAGACGGGTGCAAGGTGACCCAGATAGTTAGAAGTGGAGCAGACTTTTTTTTTTTTTAACATCTTTATTGGAGTATAATTGCTTTACAATGGTGTGTTAGTTTCTGCTGTATAACAAAGTGAATCAGCTATACGTATACATATATCCCCATATCTCCTCCATCTTGCGTCCCCCTCCTACCCTCCCTATCCCACCCCTCTAGGTGTTCACAAAGCATCGAGCTGATCTCCCTGTGCTATGCGGCTGCTTCCCACTAGCTATCTATTTTACATTTAGTGTGTATATATATCAATGCTACTCTCTCACTTTGGTGGAGCAGACTTTGAACACAGGTGTCTGGTCTGATTCCAAAAGACCCTTCCCACTGTGTCCTGGGGTTCTGGTTCTAGCAAGCTGAAGCTGCCCTTTGAAAGCAAAGAGCAAACAGCCCCTGAAGAAAAGCTGCAGTCTAAACCTGCCTCCAATAAAGCCACCAAGACAAAGTGCCTGCCAGCTCTGACCCACTGACATCCATCCTGGGCTATCACTGCTGCAGATTCCTGCCTGCTGCCTGTCTGCTGAATGTCCAGCCCCCGAGCTGGGATAAATGTTTCACGTCCCTGCACTGGAGATGGGTTTTTGTCTTCCTTTGCTCTTAAAATATGAGTAGGAAGAGACGGATTTCCGCATCTGAGATGCCATGGTTCTACGATTCTGGGGGAAGGGGTTGGCTTTGATGATTGCAAAGGTCCCTTTAGCTCTCACATCCTATGGATGAGAATTACCTGTGTCCTGCAGTGTCTCCCTGGGGTGGGACCTGTGCAGGAGGTCAGGACCTCCAAAGGTGTGTAAGCCTGAGTGAGGCGGGCTGTGGAGGGCACCTGTGTCTGCAGGAGTGTGATGGTCAAACCCATCACACATTGATAGCACAAGGAATCCCTTTTAACCTGCACTAGGAAAGCCACTTGTGGGGAGAAATCTTGAAATTAATTTTTTAAAATACATAAGAGACTTTCATGTTCAGATCTAATTATTTGTTCTTATTTTGGATTTTGTAAGTGTTTTTCCTTAAAAAAAGAAAAAAGACAATTTGCTTCTTATTCCTCCCCCCCACCCCCCAGGACAATGATGCTGTTACAAAGATTAAGGGAAAAAGGGTGAATAATTTTTCTCACTTTACCTTATGGCATGTTTAATAAGGATTTTAAAAAATGATTTAGGGAAATGCTTTTGATCCTGTGACTGCAAGGAGGCCAGCACAACGTGTTCCTCAGTTCAGGCAGGAGAAATTATTTCAGGTCTTAAAGATGAAAAGCATGAAATAGTCTATTAACCCTGAATGAGATCAGGCAAAATCAAACCTGGAGCAGAGATGTGAGGCCTCTGGAGATTCTCTTCACCAGAGAGTCTGCCTGGGGTTCAGAGACCCTAAAAACCCTGGATCCTAATCTTGTGTGGACCCCACTGGTGCCACTTAAAAAAAAAAAAAGTTTCTTTTTACAAGGTAGCCACTGTGAGCACCAGGTTATGGAATTTACAAAAAGGGAATATTTTTTTCCTTTTTTTTTTGTCTCATGGAAAAAATGATTCTGAATCATTAGGTACTGGCCCTGGGAGACACTATGACTCTTTACAAACATCAAAGAGGCCTTTTTTGTTTTGAATGTATAGATTTTTTTCTCATGGAGATGGTAAGAATGAGATCTCGTGTTTTCTTGCAGCACCAAGGTCTTCTTCCTAGATCTCAAATGCCTCTAACCTGAGAGGAAGGCTGAACATCATGGAACTGAGAGGCCCAATGATGGTCTTATGCAGGGGGTTAATGTACGAGCAGCCAGCACTAGCAGGGGCTGGTTGAACGAACTCAGAACAGGCTCAAGGGAAGTCGAGAAGGGGTTTTATAAGCCTATGTGTGTGTGCGTGTATGTACTTAGGTTGGGGACTAAATTTGGGCTCAACAGTACTGCCCCATTTACGTGATGCTGATGTCACAAGATTGGATGCTTGCCCCTTCTATGGGTAGTTTCCTCCTCTGCTGGGGGTGGAGATGGGGGAGCGTGTGTGTATGTGTGTATGTGTGGGAAGGCCAGGGAGTATTGTGTTGTGTGTGTGTATGGGATGGAAATAAGCACCCCTGACTGAGAGATAGGAGCCTCCTGGTACCATCAAGAGGTCTTGAGCCCTCATCAGCTTTCTGGACCTCAGTTTCCTCATCTGTAAAACGGGTATTAAAAGCCCTCTCACGGGGTTGTTGTGAGGATGTGATGAGATGGTATGTAAAAGTGCCTGGCTTCTAGAAGGTGTCGACCATCCTATGTGCAGGACTGACCAGCACAGTGGGCAGAGTGAGTCCACCCCCAGGTGCCAGGGTTAGTGGTTCTCCCTCATGCCGGTCCACACACAGTCACTTCGTGGCTGAAGAAACTGAGGCCCACATAGGTTTTGCCACAGGGTCAAGGTCATATAGGTGGTTGGCAGCAAAGCCAAATTCTGGACACTCCTTATCCCAATCCCAAGCCTCTGCTCTCTCTACTACACCCATTGCTTCTCTGGAATTCTCCCTGGAAATCAGTGAAAACCTTCCAAAGAAGTAGCTGAGAAAAGCCAAAGACAAACAGACTCCCCAGGTCACAGTTTGGCTGGTTATCTCACCAACCAGAAGAGCGCTCTCATCAGCTGGAGCGAGTTCCCACCGGGGCCCAGAGTGCAGGGGGAGAGTGCAGGCAGCGGAGGATGGGGAAGAGAGGCGAGACTCAGAAAGAGGAGCCCAAGAGGAGGGATGACTCAGGAGTGAGCTGTCAGTGAACGGGCCTCGGTCCTACACTTAGGAGGCCGTGTGGAGTGAAAAGAACAAGGGCCATGGAATCGGGGAGACCTGGGGTCAAACACTACGTTTGCTCCTCACTAACTGTGTGACTTTGGGAAGGTGATTTTAGCCTCTCTGAATCTCAATTTATTTATTTGGAAAATTAGGCATAATCAATCCACCCCCCGCCCCTTCCATCTTTGCCTCTCTCTCTGTCTGTAGGTTGTTGTGAGGATTAAATGATACATGAGATAATTGATGCAACACATCCAACGTGGTGTCTGGACAGAGTAAGCCCCCCTGAGTGCTGCTTCCTTCTCTTCCACACAGTTACCTCCTCTAACTGCTATGAGGATTAAGTTAGATAAGATGCTTGCTAAGCAGGACTTCATACAGGTTTGTTTCCCAACCCCTTCTCTTAAAAAAAAAAAAAAAAAAAAAAAAAAAAAAAAGGGCTCCCAAACTAGCAAAGGTTCCTCCTGAGAGAGAGAATGGAAGTAGGCGATAAATTGCCTCATTTCACTCAGCGACTGTTTCCCAATTCTCTTCTGCTACTGCTGTCCTCTTCAGCGTTTACCCGAGTTCTGGCGTACGGTTGTAGAAAACAGATCCTTTGATGGTTTTGTCAAAATATCTTGGGAGCCAGAGGAATGAGGGCCAAGTTAGTCATCCTTTGTGCAGCTACAATCGGGAGGGGATGTTTATCTTGCCCAGCCAGACCCTGCACTAAAATATATAGTACAATTAGATGTCCTTGAAAAATATGGATTGTGGGTTCTCTGTAACCAGGGTTGGGCAAGTCTGTTCCTTTATGAATCTATAAGTATTCATCAAATGCTGGAGGTGGCCACTGAAATAGACTCTGGGGGCCCAAGTCACAGATGATCGTGGCCATGATGGGTGAAGAAGGGTGCAGTTATGGTGGCCTAGATTAAAGACTTGATGCCAGCACCATCAATAGAACTTTCTGGATGGAAATGGTCTATTTCTGAACTCTCTGATATGGCAGCCACATATTTGAGCGTTTGAAATGTGGCTAGTATGACTGAGGATTCAAGTTTGTGATTTTATTTTAAGTAATTTATATAGCCACATAAGGTTAGCAGCGACCATATAGGGCGATGTAGCATTATACAGACTGCAGCATCCCACGAGCAGCTGCTTTCACATAGGTGCGAGTCTCATTTGGGCATAATTTCCAGCTGTACCCAGGGTAGCTTGATGTGACCGCAGGGATATGACTCCCCACCAGTGAGTCAAATTAGGCTGAGCAGATTAGGACTTTGCTCCCTGGAAGGGCTGAGGTGGATCTGGGGAGAATCTGGAAGGCCCAGAGAAAAGCAGGGTGCAGTGCAGGCTGCAGCCCGTCACTGGAATCTGTCTGGGGCTGGAGGTTTGGGTTCGGACCAGTTTCAGGCAGTCTTGTCTCATAGTCCCATCTCCATATCACTGGCCCCATAGATCTTATCTTCATTGGATATCCCTGGAGCAAGATGAGACGCTGGTGATAAAGAGACCCAAGTGTTGTTGTTAGGGGAACTACTGACCGAAATGGCCCACCCTGGCCAGACCCTAGAGTAACCATTTGCATGAGTTATCTTACAACATGAGGTCCTGGTAAGGAACGTGGAGCTAACAAGCCACCACCAACTGAAAGAATTTGGGAAAGGTCAAAAGGAGAGAGGAGACACCAGTCCATGTGTCCTACCAACCTCCCAGAATCCTTCTCACTGGAATCCATCTTGGCTGAGCAATGCGTGCACCACCAGGAAAGACCCTGAGTCAGAATGATTGGCCAGAGACAAGCCGGAAACTAACCCCATCACCATAAAACCCAAGACTGCGAGCCATGTGGCACGGCAGTTCTCCTGGGTTCCCTTACCCTGCTGCTCTCTGCCCGGACACCCCTTCCCAATAAAGTCTCTTGCTTTGTCAGCACGTGTGTCTCCCTGGACAGTTCATTTCCGAGGGTTAGGCAAGAGCCCACTCTCGGGCCCTGGAAGGGGTCCCCCTTCCTGCAACATTGTCTCCAAGGGACTCATCATCTGTCTTCCTGGGACAGCATTTAGCATGCAGCTTGTGGGAGGGGGTTGGTCTCCCCTGAGGCCCCCTGAGGGAGGGCCTCTGCCTACCCTGGCTCTATTTATGCTTGAAGAATAAATGATGGCCTGGCACAGTGGCTTTGGCAGCTGCTGGGTGAGATAGTGATGCCCTAATGCGATTCCTTGGTCCTCCTTCACAGGAAAGGGGTCCCTGTGAGTTCACACCAGCACCGTGTGGTGATTGGGCATCTGGGGTCCTGGGCAAAGGGAAAAACTCAGCCTGGCTTGTGCCTACCGCTCTTCCCTCCCCCTCTTCCTTCTCTTGACGCTCTCGCCTCCCTCCCCCATCTCCACGCCCCCCAGGAGATGACCTCGGGCAGGACCCAGTCCCTCATTTCAGATGCACAGCCCTGCCCTGGAAGGTGAAAAATGATGCTCTTTCTTTCCAGCCAACCGCAAGGAGAAAGCAAGATCCTCCCCCACCTCTCCTCCTTCCCTCGCCCCCATAGACAGACCATGGGCAGGTTACCAAGGTAAAAATCACTAGACTAGTTTTTTGCAGGCCTGGGTCTAAATGCCGGCTCTGCCCCCAAGAATTCCTCTTGTGTCCCTGGGCAAATGATTCTCCTGCATCTGGGCCTCTGTTATCCCATCTGTGAAATGGTGGAGTTGAACAGTTTTTTGAAATGCTAACATTCCAGGATTAAAGTAGATCTGGTAAAATGTGATTATCTGAGAGGCTTAATCACTCCAGGCAGCTTTGCCATTTAAAAGAGGAGCTGGTTAGCTCGAATGAGTGTCTAATTGGCAGCCTGCAGCGGGGGCGCTCCCTGAAGCAGGAGGCCTTCCAAATCCCCTCACCGTGCCATGGGTGTCACTGGGTTCCGCCACCCCTCAAGGACAGACAGCTGAGGGGACCCTCTGCGCCTCAGGGAATAAAGATCCCGCCCTCGCTCCAAGTGCTCTCAGAAGCTATCAGACGCTCCATCTGATTTCTGTCATTCCTGGGACTCAGGAAAGGGAAATCTGGCTGGAGAGCAAAAGTTCAGATAAACAGAAGAATCCTGTGCCTAAAAAATAAGCCGCCTGGGAGCTTGAACTTGGGAGTGTGGTAATGAACGGAACACCAGCCTGGGAGTCAGAGGGACCTGGGTTCCAGGCCTCCTTCCAGGCTAACCCTGCCAACCTCGCTTGGCTGCTGTGGGCACCATGAGGAGTTGATGGATACATGTAATGGTTTTGTGTAAAACGCGGTGCAAAGGCAAAGTGCTACTGACAGCGTGTTCACCTTCTGCATACAAATATCTGCACGGTAACAAGCAAACAGCACCAGGCTTCTCCCAGTGACGTGAGCATGTGCTGTGAACAGTAAGATGCTAAATCATTCCAGAGCTGTTTTAAGGATTAGGCAGAAATGTTAAAGGCAACAGATGTTGGCTTGTTCCCTCCAGGAGGATTTAGGCTTTAGTGGAGTATTTCTCTGCTGGCTTCAGCCCAAGTCATGGCCACAGCCCTTTCTCTGACCTCCTGTTCAACCCAGCAAGAAGAAGGGGCTCAGTTTCTCCCCTGAGGTTGAGAAGCGGAACTTCTTCTAGGGAGGGCCTCAATAGGACAATGATCTCTTGTAAGACGAGCTGATTCAAACGTTAGGGGAAATGAGGAAGCACAGATACAGCGTGGAGCCCAGGTTTTTCCTGAAAGCCATGAGCAGAGATGAAAGCACTGGCTTCCAGTCTGAGTTTGGGGAAGTCTCCAGGGCCCTGTACAATGAGGCCTGGGTGGTCAAGGTAATTGCTCAAGGCCTTCTGGATCTAGTATTCTAGGGGACCATGATATTGGATGAAGTACAGCCAACCCAAGGATTGTTCCAGAAAGTATCAACCTTTCTCCTCCAGCACTTGGCAGTGGGGAAGCCACATTCTTGGGTAAAGAGAGAGGCTGTGTCATCATCACGGTCTAGAATCTGTGCAGGGTCAAAACCACTAAAATAACAGAGCCTGAAGTAGTTCCAGCAAAAGACTTCAGGGAACTTCTGAACCTTCAGACAAGTGGCTGCATTCTGCCCTTCTGAAGGCTCTCCTGCACTCACCTTTGAACGGGGATTGGGCTCGAGTCACCAGGAAGAGGCTCTTGCTCTTCTTGCTTTGCTGCTCCTGGCGGGCATAGTAGCCCAGCGTGTTGCAGCGGCCCTTCTTGCAGCTCAGGCACAGGCCCTGGCTGAAGCTGTCCATGTCCTTGCACGGGTAGGCTGTGCTCTGCATATCAGCATGCAGCAAGGAGTCGATGAAGAGGTGCACCGACCGCTCGTGGGCACATTTGATGGTCTGGGTGATGGCTGGAACACAGGGCAAGAAGGACATTAGCATCCCTTTATCTGAAGGATCACCTTGTTTCTCAGTGCAGAGTACCAGCACATCAGGAAGGAGGAGGAGAGTGCTGAGGTCAACCCGCTGACTACAGTGGGTGTGATAACTGACTGAACACTACACAAAGGGTAGACCCCCTGCAGTCACTTAGTGCGGAGGCATCATCTCAGGCTCCAGGGGGCTGCTGAGGGCACCCTGTATGTTACAGTAGGTGTTTTAATAGGAGCCCCAAGTCACTAAGAAAATATTGAATTATTTAAGCAAGTGGGGTATTGTAATTCATTTTGGAAATATTTTCATCTCAAATGGTTAAAAATGCACAATTGCTGATGCTTTAAGGGTGAGTTAGCAGAACAGCCTTGTGCGGAATGCCTCTTTTCTTAATAAAGCTGGGTAAACCAGCGCCCAGGCAATCTTGGGACTTGGCTCATGGTCTGGTGAGAGCTGAGGCCTCCCCCACCATGTCTGCCTTCTGTCCCAAAGCAGCCACTGCATGCCCTAAGATAACTGGCCTGTACAACCAGCATGGGGATTGGCTTCAAGAAGGACATATCCCAGTGACCAGGTCTGAATGGGCCTAACCCAAAACAAGTTTAGCAGGTTTATATACCAAGGATTTTGACCTTTTTTGGGGGGGGGTTGTTTTTGGGTCTCCAAATCTTAACAATCTTTAGTAAAGTTTTCTCTAGGAATGTTGAGGAACCACCACGAGATGTGATAAGAACCTCATGTGAAGGTGGAGCACGGGTAACTTTGCCAAAAGCTGTTTGCCCAGGATTAGTCATCTCAGTTCTTGGTCACTAGGGGCTATATTTGTTGAGCACTCACTATTCGGCAGGTACTACACTGAATGCCTCCCCAGATCTTCAATACAGCTCCTTGAGGCAGCTGTTACAAGTGAGGAAACTGAGTTTCAAAGACATTCACTCACTCACTCAAGCTCACCTAGCCAGGAGGTGGTGAGGATGGTAAAGCAGTTACCAACTGACCAAGTTAACATGTTCACCCCAGAATGGGATCATTTGCAAACATAAGGGTGAAGAAAACTGAGAAAAACCATACCAAGGGTGGGCAAGGTAAATAAATATCCTTGGTTCCATCATTCTGAAGTGTAGCATAAAAGATAAAATGGCAGTAATTGGTCAGAGATGCATTTACCAGGCAACTAGCTAATAAACACCATCCTAGGGGTCTGTGTTGAGCTTAGGGAGGGTGTAAATCTGGGAAGAGGGCTGGATGGTCACCAGGAACTGCTGGTGACTAGAGGGCGATGACTGGAGAGAAATGTAAGGAATGATAAGGGGAAGTTCCCAGAAGGTTCTCTCAGGCGTGGCCGGGTGGAAAGCTGGGAGTCCAGCCAAAATGAGATAGTATCCAGTGTGAAGGTCATTCTGATACAGGAGACGTGAAGGTGGTGATGTAATCACGAGATAGTGTGTGCTCAGCTCAGTTTCAGATGATTGGGGCATGATGGTGGTATGTGGGGGTCGGGTGGGGGGGTCTCCAGTTGGCTTAGAGTGAGTTGGCATGTCTTAATCAGGATATTATTTTACAATAATGAGAAACTTGGAATGCCTATGAAATGTATGGTTTTTGCTCACATTTCTGTTCTTTAATCCAGGGCCTGTTATCAATGTGCGTGTTAATGTTTTGGTTTTAGGGTTTGAGAGAGAAGGGGGATCACAACCCAGATAATGCCATATTCAGTTTCTGCCCTGAGACAAAGGAAGTCACAAGGACCTATTTAGAGCTGAACATCTAATTGGAAGAATCTCAATAATGAATGTCCTGTAGGGTCAGCTGATTAAACCTCACGGGGGTTGGAAGAGTTCTTCCCACTCTTGTGAGACCAAGGATCAAGAAACCATGATCTATTAAGTGGATCATCATAGGGCCCAGAATAGACGAAGCCCCCTGAGTGAGGAAGGTTCCAGAGAAAGAGGAAGAACCACAGACATCAGGGCTCAACTTTCAGAAGGGCTGATACCCCGGGAGAGACTTCGCTGGGTACACTGAGTGGGGTAAGAAGCGGGGACTCCTAGTGGTGCCCCTCAGCTCATCCTCAGCACCTGAGCTCCAGGGACCACTGCCTGTGAAGAGGAAGGGCTTGGGGGGAGCGGGAGCCCTCACCTACTCCCACAGGCCCCCTCTCTGGGTGGACTTGGTGACCATTCACCCTGGGCCCCACCCTTGCCACACTCTTCTCAGAATCTTGCAGATTAGACACCACTGGATCCAGAGACCCCATCAGTTGTGGGGAATGTAAACCAGCGTAGGCTAGTGTCTTCTTTCTCACCGTTCAAGCCGTGCTTGGCGATATGTTTGTAGAGCTCTAGGAAGTGGCATCCAGGCTGGTAGGAGCCCCCGTTGGGGTAGAAGTCATAGTGTGCTATGGGCTGTTTGATGCCCACACTCAGGCCCATGTGCTCCTGGGTAAAGGTGTGAATGGCATCCACGAAATTGGCGTCATCTGGTGAAAGCCGGTCATTGGGGGAAGCCCTTTTAAACAAAAGTCCCGCAGCATCCAGCCCTAACAGGAAAGCAAGGGGAAGGGTTAGGTCAGAGCAAGAGGAGAGGAGAAGAAATGCTCTTTTTACCTTTTTCATGTTATTACACATTCATGAGCTAGCAGGAAGAAGAAAATCCTAGGGCAGAAAATCCTAGGGCATCTCTCGAAAATCTTGCCATAACTTTTTCGCAGTAAAACTGTAGTAATTCATGGCACTAAAAATCGGACACGGGCTGGTTATTATCTATGGCGAAAAGAGGTTGGCAGGACCTATCCAGTGGTAGAAATAAGGTTATAAGGGAATGCTTGATTTATTTAAGCCAATCAATTTTAAGTACCTCTCAAGCTACTTTCAAGAGCATCTGTTTGCATATAAGAAAACCACTGTGCTTATTTTAAGTAGTTCTAACTTATCCATCAAAGAAAGAATTTATTTGCCTGCATGGTGTCAGTAATTTCCCTAAACAAGCTGGCTTTTCCCTACACTACTGTCATTTCATTGGAATGTTCAGAACCGCCTTGGGACATTACTGTTCTCTGGGAAAAATGTTGTGAGCAAATAGGACTGCTCACAGCTCTGGTCCTTAAATGACAGATATGTTTGCATGAGACAAGTGGCAGCTCCTGGCTGATGGTAGCTGGGAAGTATTTATGCACTCAAGGTTTTTTTCTCTGTCTTTCTTCCTTTACCTTCTCTGGAGGACCCTTTGTTGTCCCGTATCAGTCCTGGCTTCCATCACTGTTGGGGGTGAAGGAATTGACAGGGGACCATGACAGTCCCTGCTCTCTAGCCCTCACCCGTAGTTACAAACAAAGGAAGTGATTTATATTCCTTTCTTCGTCAGGCTGACTATGAGATGACAACAGAGTAACTAGAGGTCCTGTTGCTTCTGATATGTGTGGGCCTGGCTAATAATGCCTGATGTGGCCCGTGACACCAGCCGGCGTGGAGAGGGTCCTGGGCCCAGTGCCGCCTCTCTGCAGTTCTGACTTAGCCTTCTAGGCCTGGTTTGTCTGTGAAGGACCTCACTGGACTTCTGTGGAAGGTTCTTGTGTGGGAGGTCTGCTCACCCCCAGGCTACTGAGTGTTAAATCATGGAGGGCGCCAAATACTGATCCATGGATCAGGCCTCCCCCGTCACCAGCAAGATGAAAAAAAAAAAAAAAAAGGACCAGAAAATGAGTTCTCATCAGGACAAATTTGCTTCGTTTAAATGTCTGCCATTATCCCTATCATTTTTCAGTGTTAAAATAAATCTCTTCTTTTATGAAGGAATGGTAATAGTAGATAGTAGTTGCCAAAAATGTTCTTTCTTGATAAAATAAAAGGTCACAGCAATGTTATTCATCTTACATTTTGTTTGAATTGTTTTCGCTTGTGAAATATTGTTTTAGGCTGATGGGTCTTGAAGGATGAGCAGGAGTTTGGTAGGGAGACTAGGGCTTGGTTTTCCAGGCAAAGGGAAAAGTGACTGCAAAGGCCCAGAAGCACAAAAGGCCATGGCACGTTTGTAGAGTGGAGAAAAATCTAGTGTCACAGAAACCTAGAACTACAAGAAGGGAACAATGTGGGAGGAGAAGCTGGAGAGCTCTGGGGACACTACACTGAGAAGGGCCTTGTTTGGGCCTCCTGAGTTTTACCCTGTAGGAATCAGTGGGCCTCAGGGACTTGGCTGATGAGGCGTGTTCTTCTGACTGTGACTCTGGGGCAGCAGGGGGCTATGAGGTTTGTGTCAGGGCAGCCTGGTAGGAAAGGCCTTCTTGTGTGTCTTCAGCTCTTCCTGGGTATCTAGGGGCCTTTCCAAGGTGGCATAGAGCTTGGGGTGAGGTTTGTGGTGCAGAGATCCCTCCCTCAATCCAAACGGGCCCCAGAGTAGGACCCACGTGTTTCACAAAAGTGAAAACTGAGGTACAAGCATGGCTGTTACAGCAAATTTAGGGCTGTCATTCTTTAACTCACGTTGGGCTTTTAAAAGTATAGGTTGAAAAATAAACTCTTTCCTGCTACAAAAGTGTACACAAAATCTCCTTTTTAGGACCTATTTGGCAAGACTGTGAGAGACCTTTGTTTGAGAAAAGGCAATAGGAAGTGAGGCTGTGATTTGCTCTAAATTCTCTTGGAACAGCAGTCTATGACAGCAGTCATGTTTGAAATAAATAGTGCTATAAGTCCTCCTGTGAACTCTAATACAGCTTGAAGGAAGCTGGGGGTGGCTTAATTATGAGACCGTTGGAAAAGCAGGTCCTTGCTCCACGCCCCCGTGCAGCTGTGAAGATTATAGCTGTTAGTTATCAGGTGTGGTTACCTGTAATTCTCCCAATCTTGTGCTTTCCGCTCATGTAACTGCCAGCGAATCCTGAGACGTGTGCACCCAGGCTGTACCCAATTAGATGAACATTGCTTGGAGAAAAGTGAACAGATTCCTGGAAGACAGCGGTGAGATGGTTTCAGGAGGGGAGAGAGCTGCCTGGATAAAAGCCTTTTGTGGGTGCAGCCTGTTCTAGGCTCCCTCTGTTCTTTGTGCCTGATCACAAGTAAGGTGCTCAACTCCTGCTCAGGACCCCAACTGGCTTCTCACCTTGCTGACTCTGTCCTGTTTCCTTTCAGGCTCAGCTACCTGGGTCCCTGCCTGGTGATGCTGCCTCCTGTCTGCCCATTTTTACCTGGATGTTAATTCCTTGCAGGAGTGATCTCATTCATGTGTGTGGGAGTTTGATAGCTTATAGGGTGTGTTTAGATCCCTTAGCACATCCAAAGAGGTGAGCATAAAAGGAACAGTGGATGGAGTAGTGGGGGCAGATGATTCTATAAAATAGGGCTTTAAGGGAGGCATTTGAGAGACCGCTCGGGGTCTGGTCTCTGTCCCATGCCTTCCCATTCCTGTGAGCTTAGCAGAAGTAGTTCTCCCGTCTGGGTTGCTCTAGGAGACCAGCTTAATTCACTCAGTCTTAGAGGAAGGGAGAGGACGGGAGAGAAGGGAGGTCAGGGCAGGTCTCACCTCCAGCCACTGGAGAAGGGCCGCGATCTCCTGGCCGACAAGGCGGGTGTTGCGGACAGCAATGGAATAGTGGGTGTGGGCCAGGGTGACCCATTCTGCCAGCCCCACGTTGACTGGTTGGGCCAGCTGAGACTTCAGCGCTGCCACCATCTGCCAGATCCAGTTTTCCAGCGAGGCTTCCATCTGAGGGTGGAACCACAGGGTCATCAGCTTCCCAGGGAGGGAGGGGGGAGTGCTGTGCTAGCTCCCTCTATCTGCCTGCTCACCTCTTTCCTTCTCCAACTCTGGGCTCATGATGGGTCCTTCTCTCCAAGAGAAAGGGCTTAACCTGGGGCTTCTCAACCTCAGCACCATTGACATTTGGGGCCAGATATTTCTTGGCTGTGGGAGCTGTCCTGTGCACGGTAGGATGTTTAGCCGCATCCTTGCCTCCATCCAAGAGAGGCCAGCAGCACCCCTCTCCACCCCCTCCCCAAGCTGTGAAGACCAAAAATGTCTCTGGACTTTCCAAATGTCCCCCGGGGGGCTACCCCCAGCCCTACCTGTGCTGCTGCACCTCTGGGTCACACCTACTGTGTGCTGCTTGCCTTAGAGGGGGTAGGACTGTGAGCTGGAACACAGTAGGAACTCAATAACAATTGAGTTGACTCATTATGGAGAACTGTTCTGTGTATGTTCCTCGTTTGAGAGCCAATTTGCAGGGCACTCCTGAAGGGTTCACAGCGCAAAGATGTTTGTGCTGTGTCTGGAAGGATAAGTAGGAGTTCTCACGGAAGAATCCAGGTGGGCAGGTGAGTGTGGCGGCGGTGGGTGAGGGTATCTAGGGCACTCCAGGCGGAGGAAGAGCATGTGCAGAGGTGCAGAACCACAGAAGGGCAGTGTGGTCTGTCTGGGGAGAGGAGAAAAGTCGGGTGTAATTGAAGACGAGAACACAGAGGTGAAGCTGGACAGCAGTACTGATGGTTTGGCTTGTGAGTCTGGGGTAAGATGTATTCATTTAATAAATGTCTTTCTACCCAGTACCTTCTACGTGGATGTAACACCTTGAGTTCAAATCCAGACTCTCCTAGTTACTAGCTGAGTGACCTTGGGCAAGTTATTTAACTTTTCAGTGCCCCAGTTTCCTTGTCTGGAAAATGGGGATAATAATAGGGTCCTCCTTCCAGGATTGCTGTGAAGATGAGATAAGTTAATAGATGTAAAGCATTTAGCGCCTGGAACATAGTGAGGACTCAGTAAATGTTAGTTATTGCAGCTGCTGCTGTTGTCATTATTATTATTATTATTACCAGCAATAGTAGATATATTCCAATCTGCACAAGATTTTGAAAACAAAGAACTCATTCTAGTAAAAGGATCCTTGTAAGAGGACCCTGCTATCTTCATGTCTGTAAACAAGATATGAAGTCAGCCATTACTTCAGCTAACAAATATTTTTGGAGCACCTAATATATAATGGATCCTGTCCGGCAAGAGATGAGGGAAGGGATACTCTAGGCAGAAGTCACAGCCTGAGCCAAGAGGAGAGAAGTCATGTGGAAGGAGCTATAAGCAGAGGTAAGGAGGAGGCAGGGAGAGTGGCAGTGGAGGCAGGGAGAGCTGGCCCTGCTGTTTGTAAAGCTCTCAGCTCAGGTCGCTACCTCAAGTCAGTTACCAAGTCCCCAGCTCTGTTCTCCCCAAAGCTCTGCTCTGGATGCACTCCCTCCTTCCCAATTTCTTTTCTCTTTTTCTCTTGTAAGGGAAGGTCCCTTTGGCTAAAGCAGCTGAAGAGATGGAATGTTCTTCCCTTACGATGACTGGCCTTCTAATAATCCATCTTTACCCCCTCCGCTCCCATGGGAAAGCTTTCCATGTCTGATCTTTTTTTTTGGCTGTGCCATTCAGCTTGTGGGATATTAGTTCCCTGACCAAGGCTTGAACCCGGGCAACCACAGTGAAAGCGCCGAATCCTAACCACTGGACCACCAGAGAACTCCCTCCATGTCTGATCTTTAGTTTCCTTTAAGATAGGTTTCATCTCAGGGTTCTACCCTCTGCCTCCAATTCCATGATTTTTTTTTTTTTTTTTTAAAGAAACAGGGATGGAGCTCCTAGCTTAGCTAGAGAGAGCCGCAGTGAGGATATTGCCGTGTGAGGCCTGCTGTGTGATGGGGACACTGCCAAACCCATCCTTGACAAAGGCTTGATGTAATGGAGTCTTTGACAGTGTGGGCTTTGGAGCATGAGGGTTCTAGTTTTGGCGTTCTGTCTCCTGAGGGCTGTGTGACTGTGGTAGCTGCTTGACCTCTCTGAGCTGCAGTTTCCTCATTTGAGAGATGAGACTAACTCAAGTGGCCGTGTAGGGAGGAGGGAGGATTAAATGAGCTGATGTCTGATGTAAATGGCTTAGCTCCTATAGGGCCTCATCTGTGTTAGGTCTTTTCTCTAGGGGCAGGAAAGTCCCTACCACCTTCACTGTCAACCCTGTGCTGTGGTGGAACACCCCCCCGCCCTTCCATAGGGTGGGGCTCCTTTAAATCCTAGGAGGAAGCTGCTGGCAGGCTACAGGAGCCTCTGTGCTTTTCTGGGATGGCAAACCCACCTTGTGGCTATACCCACATGGCGTCATGTGGTTCCCATTACCCCATCAGGCCAGGCATGGGGTCTGTTTTGTTCATGTGGAGGGTATGAGTGAATACATGTTGAAAGAGTGGTGGTGGGCCGATGGGCTCAATTTGCTCTCTAAGCTAGGATAGACGGGGGTTGCAGAGTATTTTTCAATTAGATGGTAGGGAAAGGGTTTCAAGTCATGAAATAGATCCCAGATTTCTGGAGGTTTCACAGTATGAACCAAGCTTCAAATCCTGGGTGGCCTAGAAACCAGTAAGGCAGAATTTCTTCTTGGAAACTTTTGTTTGACTTCAATCATTGCCCACAATATTCTTTTCCCCCTTCTTCCACAGTAATAGAATTTTAGCATCACTAAAAAGCTACACTTTCTCTAAGAGGCTACATATCTCAACCACCTTTCCCTCTAGGTATGGGCAAATGGATGTAATTGGAAGCATTTCACAGATGCTTCTGGGAAGCTAACCTAAGAAAACACACTTGTATACCAAAAGCCATTGAATTGTACACTTTAAATGGATGAATTTTATGGTATAATGTGAATTATACCTCAATATAGTTGTTTTTTAAAAACCCTGCTTTTTTACTTTTTTGTGTTTACATTTTACTACCTTGTGCTACCTGGGATGCAGATGTGATAGCTAGTGCTCTAGCTGCCATCTTGGACCATACTCTAAGGATAGCAGAATAGTGAGCAGGGAATAAGCTGGGTCCTTGAGGACTTCAGTGACCAAAGCTGTTTATTCAGTTTTGGATTACATATACTGGACTGTTGTATGAAATGGAAAAAAACTTCTGTTTTATTTGAACTACTGCCAATTTGGATTCCTGTTATTTGCAGCTGAATTTAACCCTTACAAATATAATATTTTATTGGGAGACTGTCTTCTGGCTTCCTACCTCCTCTTGGGAAACATGCAGATTCACCTTCATGAACTGCAATCTCTTATGGGCCCTTATGTGCCGTGTGACCTTTTTGAGCCACATTTTATTATCTGAAATGTGGAGATAATTATACTTTCTCTGCCCTGCTTACTCATGAAATTGAGATAATCAATAAGATAATGTGTGGGGAAGCACTTGGAAAGTTAGAATGTACTTTAAAAGTATTATGCATGAAGTTGTTATCACCAGCTCCCTATCTTTTTATTACAATTGAACACACTAGGGAGGGAAACAAAAGAAAATGTAAAAGTACAGAGAAAAAAGGCATGTCAGCATTTCCTACCAACCACCCGTGGACTATCATCACCAGAGGCAGAGAGGAGTTGAAGCCGCACTGCTGTAACGTGTCTGAGTGATTGAGCCGAATCTGACAGCCCTTATCGGTTTCTTCTTTAAAGAGCAGAAATCTGGTTCTTGTCTCCTGTGATGTTTCCTTTGTTTCAATGGCTCGAGATCTCCTTCCAAATGACTCTGGAAGATAAAATTGGAGACAGTGTTTAACCTGGCACCGGTTCCACCTCTGCCAGCTCTGGGACAACCCAAAAGTTTCTAAGAGCACTAGGCAGTGGGGTTACTGCAAGGTGCTGGAGGTAGGCATGGGCTGTGGCTTTGGGGAACCCCAAAGAGCATTTTATTTCCAGCAGAATGGCCATTTCTTTCCTGGGAGATGATGGAGGGTGACCTAGGAGGACCCCACATAGAGGTGGAGAGGACCAGATCCTCCATCCTGCCATCCCAGTGACTACAGGATCAGCCAGTCAGACACTAGAGTAACTCCAGGACAGTGGGAATATGGGAGAGGCAATTGGGACTGAGGTTCAGAGAGGATAAGTATTTCGCCCAAAATCGTGATGCCAATAAGTGGTAGGATTTGGACCCTGTCTCTCTGACTCCAATTCCCTACATCCCTATGCTAGGGAGACAGCACATGGAGCATCTTAGTTTGATGACACTATGCATTCTCTCCTGTGGCTCAACCTGTTCTCACACGTAGTCTTGCATTGACCAGGTAGGACTGGGGTGGGGAGGATCACAGAGGGAGTGGTGGATTCTGCCTGATGGGGAGTGGCATTCAGGGAAACTGATGCTCATGCTGGCCCTGAGGGATCAATGAGGGCTTGTGTGTATGTGTGAGTGGGTGGAAGGAGTAGGGCTTTCCGAGCTGAGGGAACAGCTGAGTAAGGGCTCAGAGGCGGGGGACCTTGTGGGTGGAAGGAAGCCGAAGGCTGGGAAGCCAGAGTGTGGGGGGCCCCTGGATGCTGAGGAGTCTGGACTTTATGCTCTAGATGATAAGATGCTGCTAAAGAGTTTTCAGCAGAAAAGGATAAATGAATATCCACCCGGAATCTTTCATAGACTGTGTGAGGGTGGGGTAGGGAGAAAAAGATTGTTTTTTATGATTACGCCTTCTGTTGTTTTCCTGAAAGGCTATCTAGCTTCTCTTTGTGGGGAGCCTCACCCTGACTCTGAGACACTTTGTGGAGGATGGGCAGTCACCCAACTCTTTGAGGCAGCCCAACAGCTGTCAAGACCATGATGTCAGTCAGAGATACAGCTGGGTGGAGCCTGAGGGAGGTGCCATGTTCCCCAGGTGTGGCATCCCAAGATGGGTGACATCTTTTCTGCTAAGATTAGGAATCAGACCAAGAGCTGGGGGAGGATGCTCTCACAGCCCGTTCCAGCCGAGGGTGGGCTCCCCTGTGGCCGAGGGGCAGACACAAGGCCATACCAGTATTTTTGATCAGTGAACTCAATTCAGCCCAGTTACTAAGAACCCTGATCATTCTTTCTGAGCATAAAGTCATTCAGGCTTCTCAGACAATAAGCCTTGGGCTTTTGGTTTCAGGGGACAGCAGGACAGAGAGATGATGAAACTACAAAGTGCAAGGGGAGGTATTAATGAAACCAATTTTCCTACCCAAAGGTTATTAATTTGAAAGGTTATTAATTCCCAGCAGAGGGCAATGATTTTTCACTATGATGACAGAATGAAATGCATCATATTTTATTAAAAGGAGATGAGAATGAGAATCTGAGTAACTTCTCTGAGATAAGAAAATTTCTGCCGCCCAGTTTGACTTTCCCAAGCTTAGAGACTATCTGAGCTGGTCCTCATTCCTGAAAGCATAATCCCAGATCGTCCTCCCCATCTTATTGCATGCACTGCCCCCCTGGTCTCTAAGTCAGAAACCTGGATGTCATCTTACACTGTTTTAGCAGCCACCCAATCAGTCCAAAGCTTCAGGTTCCCAAATATCCCTAGAATCCAGTGCCCTAGCTCAGGTGCACACTGTTTCTTGCTTGGTTTATTGCCACAGCTTCCTAACTGGTCTCTCTCTGTTCAATCTCACCACCCTCCCTCACACTGCTGCTCAAAGAATCTTTCTAGAACAGAAATGACTATTATACCCGTTAGTATCTTTAAGCTTCTTGGTATTGCAGCCAAGTCCATCACCTGAATGATGATCCCTCATCCCTCAAATCATCCCCTCTCTATGCTCTCCTGCTACCCCAGACTGCCACTAGTTCCCCCCATTGCCATTTCACATCCCTGCATCTTTGCACTCTCGCTTCCCTCTCTGCTGCTCCCCTCTGGTCCATTTGTTAAAATGGAACTCAGACATCACCCCCTCCAGGAAGCTGTCTCCTCTAACCAGAGGTAATTACTTCCTCTTGCTGCCAGCACCGTATTGGACCCCTGATCCTAAGGTAATTTATTTGTTTGGATGCGTGGTGTTTCCTCCACCAGGCTGTGAACTCACGGAGGACAGAGCTGAGGATGATTAATAAGTGATTAGTGCGTGATGTGGTATTCTGTGGGGTCCAGGTCTCAGATCAAAGGCTATCATTCGATTTGTCAGCCCTTTATGAATTGGAGCTCAAGGTAACTAATTTTCTTTTATTCAGTGACCGAATAGCTATATCTTCCTTCATTTCAGGATAGCTGACTTGAATGCTAAAAAGTCTATATGAAAATAAAATGGGGATAGATATAATACCCATCTTGTGAAGTCATTACAAGGATTAAATAAGATGGTATTTGTAAAGAGCACGGAACAATGCCTGGCACATAATTAGACCCACATAAATGTGTGTTGTTAAAATAAGTACAGATTGGAGCATCCAGCGTCTTGCATTTTTGATCTGTGAAATTCTTTCTTTCTGTGAAAATTTATCCCAGTTACCCTGGATTTAGCTGGGAGAATCAGCTCTGGCCCCAGTGCCTGGGGCCTCAGGTCTGTTCAGGAGAGTCCTAGGGAAAAAGAGTTGTCAGATGGAAAGGCTCACAAACACCTGGACTGACCTGAGCTCTCCCTTTTCTTCCTCGGAGCTTGGTTTTCTTTCAGCATATGTGTGAGTGAGGAGGTTGTGTATATATTAATTCATTCATTTACTTCCTCAACAAATACTTACTAAGCATATATTATTATATTATGCCCTGAGCCCTGACTAGGTACCGGTCGGAGGCAAATAGGGCCTGACGTCTGTGTTTCAGGAGTCCCCAGTCCAGTGGGAAAGAAAGCGTGACAGTCAGCCATCACATGAGGTTGCTGTGAGTACTGCTGTGCAGTGACGTCCTGAGTAGGGGCTTTAGGGACGATGCCAAGAGAAGATAAGGCGTCAGTTGAGTCTGGAAGGATGAAAGATTCTTTAGGTGCTCATATCTAGGAGAAATTTTTGAAGAAAGTGGGGCTCTGGTGCCTAAAAATATAAGATTTGGTGGAGGACCTGAGCACTGAAGGGCTGCTGTGGGGAAGAGGGCCTAGGATTCTTTTGCGGAGCTCCAGGAGATAGAAACAGAGTCAAAAGATGGGCATGACATGGAAGGAAAATTTTGACTTTAAGTGGTTCTTGAAAATTCATAGTTGAAGAAATTGGGACAAAGAGAAAATAAAGGTGGCAAAACAACAAAGACAGAAATGTTAATAGATTAGCAACCTAAACTGCACACTCTGTGATCATATAAGGTTGCAGAAGATGGGCCACAGATTTTGTTTTGAGCTTCCTATTGGCCAAATCAAAGAGGGAAACAGGAGCAGTTATAGAATTCATGCTGTCCAGTTGCTCATACTTTTCTGGTCCTGAAGCCTGAGATGGTTTTCCGGTGGGTTATTGTAAAAAGAGGCCATTGCATGAGGCAGGGACCATTGTCTTGAATACTATTCCTATGAAATATACAGCAGCAAGATTTATGTGGTTGACTCAGAGTGCAATGCAGTCCTCAATGGAAGCAGTACCCATAGCACCAAACAGCGTTTAAGTCACAGTGAGTCTCTGTAAGACTCTTCGCTGTAATCCAGCAGCAGTCCTATGACTGAAGGAGGCGAGGGCTACTTTAGGTCACATTTTGGGTGGAAGGAGTAGTCCCCAAGTGTCTGAGCCTCCATGGGAGCAGAGTTTGATTGACCCCTTCACAGAACACATAGAATACTGGAGCATCCTTAGGCAAGCCACAGCTTCAAGGATGCAGTACTGTGACTCACACCCAAAAGTATACCAAAATCTCTTTCCTAGGCTTTAGCCCTGCCCATAACAGGCTCTTGACAGGGCTTCTCTACCTGGGTATGCTTTTGACACTGCAAACCCAGTGAGGCCAAAGTGAATTTATTTTCTTTCCTCCCAACCTTCTTCTTCCTTTCTTTCTACATTTCCTATTGTGGTTTGTGACACCGTCATTTGTCCATGCTGTTGCTCAAGCTAGAAAGCTTAAGAGCTGTCCTGGAATACCCTCTCTGTCCCCTTGGTAACCCACTAGGGTCACCAAATTCTGAGGACACAGTCTCAGGGTTATCTTCTCTGCCCCCTGCCACTGACTTAGTCTGGGAACTCACAGTTGTTTTCGTATTAGTTGTGATATGGTAGTAGACTCTTAACTGTTTTTTATTTTGTCTATATGTAGAATTAATACATGTTCATTGTAGATATACAATCTGAAAAATGCTGAAATGAATAAAGAATCTCACTACTCAGAAAAACACACAAGTAATATTTGGAGTATTTCCTTCCAGTCTATTCTTATGGATATATTTGTTTCATAGATGTTTGTTTGGAGTGTCTATAATTGAGATCATATTATGTGAATGGTTTTATATCCCTCTTTACCTGTCATGATAATTTTCTTACAGCATTAGAAATTCTTTAAAAACATGCTTTTGAAAAGTGGAATAGGGCTTCCCTGGTGGTGCAAAGGTTGAAAATCCACCTGCCAATGCAGGGGACATGGATTCGAGCCCTGGTCCGGGAAGATCCCACATGCCACGGAGCAACTAAGCCCGTGCACCACAACTACTGAGGCTGCGCTCTAGAGCCTGTGAGCCACAACTACTAGCCTGCATGCCACAACTACTGAAGCCCGTGTGCCTAGAGCCGGTGCTCTGCAACAAGAGAAGCCACTGCAATGAGAAGCCCGTGCACCGCAACGAAAAGTAGCCCTCGCTCGCCACAACTAGACAAAAGCCCGCAGCAACGAAGACCCAATGCAGCCAAAAATAAATAAGTAAATAAATAAATGTATTAAAAAAAAAAAGAAAAGTGACATAGTTTGTTTCATTATTGTTGGACATTTAGGTTGTTTCCTGTTTTCTTTTTTTTTCCTATTACTAGCAATGCTCTGATGACCATCTTTATAAATAAATCTTTGTCTGAATCTGTGAGTGTTTTTTTAGTAAAGATTCCCCAAAGTAGAATCATTCGCTTCTTAGGGGTGATCTTATTTATATCTCTTTATATATGCATATATATCCAAATTGATATTCAGCACTTTTAAAGCTAATATTTACTGAGTGCTTTCTCTGTGCCAGGCACTTTTCTAGCAGTCTTATTTGTATGAACTTATTTAAACCTCACAACTCGTGAGTAAGCAGTTAGTAAAATCCAATGATTTCATTATGAGTGAGGAAATTTGTCCTAATTGTATCGGATAGGAGCTTTTCCTTCTTCAGGCATGTCTTCTGAAATCGTCATTTTTCTCATGTCTTTAGAAGAGCTAAAGACACACCAATGATAAGAATCTGGAGATAAGGCTGTGATTTTGAGAGGGAGAATATCAACTAAGGTAGGCAGTCAAAGCCTTCAGAGGGAGTCAACCCCTATAACCTGGAAAGCAAGTTGATGGGCTGGAGAGGCTTGGGGTTGCCCTCTGCATGACAGCAACTTCCTGGGACAGCAAAACTTCCTCAGAATTAGTCAGAAGGAAAAGCTGGGTGCAGCCATTACATTTCTAATATTAGATTCCTTGCAGCAAGTGATTTCTCTATTCCTAAGTCAGCCACCAGGTTTGAGGGTTCCTAAAATTTCATACAAGAATAAATTATTTCATTTTCTTTTGGGTAAGGACGTCATTAGGTGGATGACTGCAGGCGACTGAACTGGCTTAGAGGAGAACCAAGGATTCTCCAGTAAAAGGCCCCGAGAGGAGTCAGGACCTGTCTTCTGCCTGTGATGCCTGCGCTGGGTGCTTTTGCTCAGTTCCATGTTTGTCAAGTACCACCCATGTATTAGCTTGTGCTGAGGACACAAGTGCATGACAGGAGCCACAGGTATTAACATGCCTCCTGCCACAGAGCTGTTTGTGAAATTTCTTCACATTCTTATTTTTTTCTTTAAAGATTTATTATTTATTTATTATTATTATTTTTTAAATTTCTTTTTGGCTGCATTGGGTCTTAGTTGCAGCACGCGGGATCTTCGTTGAGGCACGCAGGATCTTTTGTTGCTGCGTGCCGGCTTCTCTCTAGGTGTGGCGCATGGGTTCCAGAGCACGTGGGCTCTAGTTGAAGTGCTCGAGCTCAGTAGTTGTGGCACGTGGGCTTAACTGCCCCGCAGCATGTGGGATCTTAGTTCCCTGAGCAGGGATTGAACCCGCATCCCCTGCATCGCAAGGCGGATTCTTGCCACTGGACCAACAGGGAAGTCCCACATTCTTATTTAAATTGCTAACTCTGTGTGTGTGTGTGTGTGTGTGTGTGTGTGATTTCACTTTGTTAACCCACTGAAAATATTCCCAGACCCAGGACTAGTGGAAGGGGTCCTCTGGAAGACCATAACTTCATGATTACCCTGAACATCCTCTGGGCCACGTCCTCTGCTTAGGATGGAACAAACCTATGAGATAAATGTAGCCAGAGCTCTGTCCCTGGCTGCCGTGGTCAGGCCTATGATTTGTACATGGGCAACACGGACTTCAGAATTTCTAGAACTACAGCAGGATGGAAAAACTTGAGTAAGAAATTAGTCCCTACTGGGTCTTCACAGATTTAGCTCTTAGCTGTTGCTGATTTTTGGTGATAAGCAGATTCTACCAAAGGCTGGGTAAGCAATGCTTCTCCCACTCCTGCCATCTTGAATTTTGCCCTGACCTGAACATCCCACCCTCCCATTTACTTATTGTCCTAAAAATATTTCTATGCCTGGATTTCTCAATTTGGACAATATAGTTACTAATCTTTGTGACATTCTCCAGCTCTTGTGACACCCCAGCATCACTGCACTGTAATATTGAACCCAAATGACCCAAGGCATAAACTGCTCCTATGAGGTGATTTATATGGCTGTAGTAACTTTTCAGGTCATTAGAATATTATTTTATTTCACTTTTTAAAATTTATTTTTTATTGAAATATAGTTGAATTATAATGTTGTGTTAATTACTGCTGTACAACAAAGTGACTCAGTTATACATATATATATACATTCTTTTTCATATTCTTTTCCATTATGGTTTATCACAGGATATTGAATATAGTTCCCTGTAGAATATTGTTTTGAACTCAGCAGAAATTCCTGTTTGCCTTGAATGAATTTATTTTATAGCTGTTCTTTAAAAAACTTTGGGGTCTAGAATTGCTGAAGTAATTTATTACCTTTAGGAGGTTGCCATCTTCCCATTCTCTTTTGCGTTCCTGTTTCACCTGTTCTTTTTGTTTGTTTATTTTTGCTTTCTTCTTTTCACCATTTTGTTGTCATATAAGGTGATGAGATAAGAGATGGAAGGAAAGCCGTTTTCAGAAATCTGATTTATTCTGTTTTCTTTGTCTCTTTTGGCCTGATTTTGCTGGCCATCCTGTAGCCTTAGACTACAGCTTCTCCTTTTGTGGATTCCAGTAAAGAAAGTAAATAGAGGCTGTGTTTTCTTGCTGGAAAGTTTTTTTTTTTCCTCCAAAATTTCTTCTTAGGCTGTATTCCCCTGGCTAAGTCAGAATTTCTTTTTTCTTTCAAGAAATCTGATTATGAAAAAGTATGCCATTCAGAAGAGCTTTCCATTTGTACTGGAATCCTCTGGGGATATGGGGGCTTACTTCCCTAAAGTGGTTCCAAGGTCTTGGGCATATTCCACTCTGGATCAGTTCAAGGTAGGGTAACCAATTGTCCTGTCAAGCCAGGATGAGTTGGCCACCTTGATTTAAGGGCAATTGAGTGAATAAATGAAAAGAGAAAAGATGATAAAAATGCAGAGGTACAATGTACCTTCCTGCCTAGTCTATGTGTGGTCCCCTGCCCTGACATGCTCTGCTGTCTTCCCCATTTGCTTAGCTAACATCACTCTTTCTCCAAATGTAAACTCAATCTTCATTTCCTCAGGGGAAATGTCCTGACTTGGTCCCATCTCCCTATTATTTGTTCTTTTAGGTGTTTTCGTAGTTGTAATTTTCTATTTGAATAGTCATTACATAAATATCTATCTCCCCAGTTTGGTGGTAAGCTCCATGAAAGCAGGATCTAGGTCTGGTTTTGCTCACACTGAAACTTTTGTCAGTAGAGCAAGGATTGTCAAATGTAGTGGTTAGGCCCCCAGACCAGGAGCCATGTGGCTTGGGTTTGAGGTCCATTTCCAATACTTACTACTTTTGTGACCTTGGGCAAATTACTTGATGAGATACCGCCTCTCCTCTCCCCCTCTAAAATGGTTAAAATTTAAAAGACTGACAACACCTAGTGCTGGTGAGGATGTGGAGCAACAAGAACGATTCATTTATTGCTGGTGGGATTGCAAAATACTGTAGCCACTTTGGAAAACCACTTGGCAGTTCCTTATACAGGTAAATACACATGTACCATAAGACTCAGCAATTCCAAACCTAGGAGTTTACCCAATAGAAATTAAAACAAATGTCTATGCAAAGATGCAAATGTTCACAGAAGCTTTGTTCATAATAGCCACAAACTAGCAACAACCCATACCTATCAACTAATAAATGGATAAACTAATTGTGATATATCCATGGAATGTACACTAAGTGAAAGAGGCCCAGCTTAAAAGCTTGCATACTGTGTGATTCTATTTATATGACATTCTGGAAAAGGCAAAACTATAGTGACAGAGAGCAGATCAGTGGTTTCCTGGGGCCTGGGGATGGAAAAGGCAAAGGGAAACTTTTGGAGGGGTTGAAGTATTTTATATCTTGATGGTGGTAGTGGTTCCCTAGGTGTACATTTAAAAAATTGTTCAGAAAATGAGCTACAGCCAGGCAATACTGTTGTTTCTCCACATGACCCAGGGTCTGGGCCTGGGCACTGAAGGCTGCATGGCAGTCTTTCTGCATCAGTTGCTTATGCAGGGCTGGGCTGGCCTGAGAGGACAAGATGTTTCTGAGTCCTCTGGGGTTAAGGTCAGTTGGCAGGGAGAGCTCCAGCCCTGACTTTGAACCAAATTATTGGATCAGTCTGGGATGAGCCCAGCCCTCCAGGACCTCAGGGAGACCTGGCATACCTGCAAAGCCCTTCCAGGTTCCTTTTGGGCAGGGATGACTAGAGGCACCTAGGGGGTCCATACTTGGGAACCCAAATCATCTGGTCAGAGAGGGTTAGAGAGGAAAGGGACTGGGAGACCACATGATACAGCATTTACTGCCTGCTTTTAATTCTCTTTCTGTGCATCTCAAGCAACCTCATTTATTGAGGAGTTTCTCATTTTCCTTTTCTTATTTAGTAAGGATATAGATAACACCATCAATCTACTATTCCAGTCCTCTGGAGAGAATCAGTGTTACCACACCAAATAGGTAGAATTACAGTGAAAAGCAAAGAAATGACATTGTGTGGTACAATCTCCCTTTGTAATTTGTTTGAAAATAGTTTGGTGATGCCATTCTCCCACCCCAACCATTATTCCATAAGCACCAGGGACCTCTTATCGGTAATAACGATCTAGTCCAACTTCCTTATTTTACAGATGAAACTGGGACCCAGAGAGGCCAACAGACCTGTCCCAAACCATGCATCTAGTTAATGGCAGAATCAAAAGAACTCAGCTCTCCTAACATCCAAGCCAGCATCTTCCTACTCTGCTGGAGGACAGGAGTCCCAACGCACGTTCCTGCCATGTTTTGGGACTCTGTTCCTGTCACTGGGGTAAAGCTCAGAGGACTTACATTCTGTGTCTTATAAAGACTGATCCCGTCAAGTAAGGCCCCTGGTTGTCACATAGGAAACACATCTTGAGTCCCAGAAGACAGCTGCTGGGTCATCCTCTTGTCGATGGGAAATGCCCCCAAACAACAGAGGTGACCAGAGTAATAAAACCACAAGTCCCACGACCCCCTCCAACACCTGTCAGAACTGTCAGCCTCATCTTCAGACCAGAGGTTTTTCCTTCCCTCACCAGAGGTAACTCCAGGAGAATTCTTACACAGCTAAGAGGGCTGTGATGCTGGCATCTGACCAGAGTCAGGCCAGGGAAAGCTGCCCAGGAGCTGGACAATCACAGGTTCTTCAACAGCTCTTGGAATGGTGGATCTTGGCATAAAGCCTTGGTTTAAGAGTTGCCAAGAGTTATTTTGATAGAAAAATTAACTCAACAGCATTCCTGTTTCAAAATTTTATTTGAATGTTGACGACTGTCCAGCTCCTGACTTTAAGTTTCATTTTCCCTTATCCCTCACTGCCCTGTCTCTGGCATGACCTATACAGTTGCCAAGGGAGGCTTCCAAGGAACAGAAGGAGGGATCGGGGCAGAGGACCTTCACTCTAATTATAAGGTTAGGGCATTGTCAGATGGTATAGTCAAGGGCTCTAGGAGCACTGTCCCACTACAGCCCAGAGCTACCACCTTGTGGAGACAAGCACACTGGGAGAAATAGTTGCTTTATTATTGGCAGTATTGTGCCTGTAAGAGAAAAATGGGGCCCACTCCCTCATCCACAATCAGCTGCCAGAAGATGAATTGGGTACCTTATACCTAGGTGAGGAAAGGAGAGAGATTGCTGACTGCTTTCTAATCTGGCCCCATGGATGGAAGAGACCCAAGATGAGACCACATCCTGTAGTTGGCTTGTTACTGCACAGGGAGACATAGTGCTGTGGAGAGTTTAGGAGCCTGTGCTCTGGACTCAGATAACCTAGCTTGAATCCCAGCTCTGCTACTTACTAGCTATGTAGCCTTGGGTTAGTTACTTAACCTCTCTGTACCTCACTTATAAAATGGGACTAGCAGTAGTTAGTCTTATCTTACAGAAGTAATCTTACAGTCCTAATCTTACCTTTAGGATTATTATGAGTTATAGGTTAAAATATATTGTTTTAAAACAACTTGAAGGAAAGATATATGGACTTCCTCTTAGTAACCCTTAGTGATGATGCATGGTCTGTTCTTAGTCACAAGACCACTTAATCAAAGGAAGGAATAGATTCAGTTTGGAACATTTATATTTATTTATTGACAAAGGGGATGGCTCATTTTTGGGGAGGGGTGTTCTTCAAAGGTAGAAGTGTCAGCAGTTCCACTAGGCCATATTTCAACATAAATAAAATCAGCAGACTACACTTGATAAAGTGAATGGCTTTAACCATTATGAATTAGCCTTAACCTACTGTCCTGGAACCCTAGTGCTGAGAAACATCTTTGAGAGCGCTCTAGACATAGAAAGCTCATAATGTGTGAATCTCAGTGGTGTGTGTGGGAGCCGGCTCAGGAGAGCCAATTGTGTGCACTTCTTCTCAACTCTCCATGTTCAGTAATTTAATGTTGGTAGTTTGAAATTGGCCATATAGGAGTATTTACACCATGGAAATTGGCTAAATATCAAGTTGTTTGTTTGTTTTGAAAGAGCATCAGTTAAAAAACAAGCTCACCACTGAGGGAGATCTTAGTCCACAAAACTCAAGTGAGTGACAAGTAGCACATTTCTTTATTTTCTTTTGTCAGCTTAAATGGGGCATTGAGTTCCCATCCTGCACAGTTTTGGTGGAGTTCTTTTTTCCCAACTTTGTGCAAAGATCTCTCTGTACTGGTTATTTTATTTTATTTAAAAAAATTTTTAAAATTATTTTTTATTTTATTTTTATTTATTTATTTATTTATGGCTGTGTTGGGTCTTCGTTTCTGTGCGAGGGCTTTCTCTAGTTGCGGCAAGCGGGGGCCACTCTTCATCGCGGTGCGCGGGCCCCTCACTATCGCGGCCTCTCTTGTTGTGGAGCACAGGCTCCAAACGCGCAGGCTCAGTAGTTGTGGCTCACGGGCCCAGTTGCCCTGCGGCATGTGGGATCTTCCCAGACCAGGGCTCGAACCCGTGTCCCCTGCATTGGCAGGCAGATTCTCAACCACTGTGCCACCAGGGAAGCCCCCTGTACTGGTTATTTTCTATATCAGGTCCACCTGCTAAGAAGCTCAGTCCCATTTTACACAGTCCTCAGAAATTCCACTCTTTGGGGTTGTACTTAAGGGGTGGGAAGCCCTCTGAGGCAGGAGGGCACCACACCACCTCCTCCCTTAGGAGTGTCATGGAAACTCTGGCTGGGTTCTTGCTACTTCGGGACACACCAGCCCCTATCCTCTCCCAGTCAGGGAGTTAAGCATCCTCTCTCTTTCTCATCTCCTTTTGGGGATACCTAGAATTATCTTTTTGATGAATTTAGGCTTTTACAAAAGATAGGAACATATGTTAGATTCAAGTGGCTTCTGCTTCTGAGTCCTGAAAATACCTCTAAACTAAGGAATGGTGGTGGTGGGAAAATAAATTCAAAATAATATCTCAATAAATTATTCTGGTATTTAAAGATGAGGAAGCTGAGACTCAGAGAGGCAAACTCACTTATCTAAGTTCACACAGCTAGTTTAGAACAAAGAGGAGATTTGAATACTGGGCTTCTTTGAATACTTGGGCTTATCCTCCCAAGATAACACTTCTTTTTTGTGGAGACCCAGGTGGTCTCTACTAGACTGGCTCTGCTTCTGTCCACTACTGATGGTCATAACGGTGCTCAACATTTGCTGGGTGTTTGCTATGTGCCTGACACTCTGCTAAGCCTTGTGCATACTTTATCTTCTTTTGAGCCTGCTCAGGTGTGCAGTGCTTCATCTCTCCTCTTATTCTCAGCTCCACAGGAAGAGCAGACCCAGGATGGCTTTTCCAAACAGACCTTGAGCCAGTAGCTTAAGTGGGAAAAGAGAACAGAAATCCTTCTTGTCTAATTTGGCTTCCCAATGGCACAGCTATGGTGCTCTGTTCACTCGCTTCTTCACTTATTTACTCATTCATTCTCTCTACCAACACTTCCTGCGTACCAACTCCATGCCAGGCATTTTCCCACAAATGAAACTTGACTTCAGCTAAATTGTTTCTGGAGCACGTATTGAGTTTTCTTCCCTATTCTTTAAAAAATGTATTTGTTGCACAAAGTGGAGTAACAGTAAAAAACAAGTTTTAAAAAATAGACTCACATTCTCATCACCCTAATGGATTGACTTTTTATTTTCCTGTGCTTCTATTCTGTATCCAGAAGCAAATATATTTTTCATGTAACTGTGCAGATATAACTACTTTTTGCTTTTTTAAATTTCACATTATGTAATAAACATCTTTCCATATCCCTGCAGTGTTCATCCTCATCATTTTTAAAGGCTAAGTAATATTCCACTGAGGGAATGCTTTGGAACTTATGTATCCATTTCCCTATCTGGGACAAGCACTGTGTTTTTAATTTTTCACCTTTCTAAACAGAGCTGCAATGAACTTCACACAGAGAGCTTTTCTTTTCAGAGGATTATTTCCATGAGCATGAATTACCTGGTGTGGGACTGTTTGGTTAAATGGTGGGATCATTTTGCTGACATGGGAGTTGAAGCAGTCTTACAAGTAAGTCCCCCACAGGTGTAGTCATAATTATTACCAACCCAGAGAATCCATAAAACCCAAAAGCTCTCATTAAAGGTGATGAGGGGGTGCTGTAGGAATTGGTAAGGCTGGTTAAAGGACTATTTATGTGGTTATCACTTACTTTTTGCTAGTAACTTGGAATTCTGTATTTTATCCCATCCTCATAACACCTCTGCGAGTAGGTGCTATCCCCAATGAAACTGGGTCTCAGAGAAGATAAGTGTCTGGACCAAGGTCACACAGGAAGTAGTTGAGTTGAGCCTCATTCTGAGAGTGGCTCTTTTGCAGACCAGGAAGTTAAAGTCACCCACCAGGACTGACCCATAAATCTCCTTTGCCAGGTCTTCAGCACCCCACGGAAGGCTCACTGACCATGAGGTCCCTGAAATCAGTCTTTTCACAGTTGCATTCCCATGGTCTAGAGTGTGGCTGTGTTGAACTGCACTTATGGTGACTTAGAAGAGAACTCAGAGACTGACTTGAAGGCATTCCACATGAGGTAAGCAACTGAGCACGTTCATGTTTGGGTCTGCTGTATCTGCTTGTATAGACAATGTGGCTTTAGACACTCAGAACTATCTCACTCATATTTAGCTATTGGTGGACTATGTGTGTTTGTGTGCTGGCAGATCTCCGTAGGTCCTGGTTTCTCATTAACTCATCCGGGTTGACCTTGAGCAAGTCATTTAACTTTCTAGGCCTCAGTTTCCTCATCTGGAAAATGAGGACATTGGACCAGCCAGCTGTGAGGTCTCCATGGTGGTACATGAGATGTCCTCGGCTTTTCTGAGTCAGCTGGATCAAGCTTCTAGACCTGGCTTTTTCCCCAGACCAGCTGGGTCTCTGTTTCTACCTCTGGAAAACCAAGAGGTTGGGAGAAGATTCCAGGGTCTCTCCAGTTCTGAGATGTGTGAGTCCTAAGACTGTCCTATCTCTGACTTTCAGTAAATAAAAGATGCCAGAGAGAAGTGTTTTTGAGGACAGAGCTAATCAGGCAAAAAGAAAAGTGAGAGAGCAGCTGCGACCTGAGGACTCTGGCTCTGTTCCCACAGGAATGCTGCCCTCTCCTGCACTGGAATCTGAGCCTGATGCTTTGCAAAGAGAAACACTTGCAGTATGAGGAATGCATTAAGCATGAACTTGGCCAAACAGCCCCAGTGTTGCTCTTTAAGGCAAAAGTAAACTGTGGGTGGGGGAATGTGAGCTGAAGCACTTGGGATAGGATCTCTAGGGCAGGAGTTTAGGGGCTGCCTGGTGAGGGAATGGTCCTAGCCCACCCAACTGCTGAGCCTCCCTGGGGCTTCCTTGGGGTTGAGAGGGCAGGTCATTGGGCCCCCTTAGATCTTACATCTTAGAGGCTGAGGATGCACATGATCCCATTCATTCATTCCACCATATATTTAGTGAGCATGTACTATGTGGAAGGGATTGTGCTTAATGTAGTGGATACAACAGTAAAGAAGACAGACTGTGCTTTCAAGAATTTCATGTTCATATGGTGGAAGCAAGTAAATAGACGATTGCTAAATAGACGACTGCAAGTGTTTTCTTGGCTGAAGAATAGGAGAGGCAACTACCCAGCCATAGAGTGGCGGGTGTGAAGGCAGCCAGGGTACCCCACTGGTGGGTAGTATTACCAGTTCCCCAGATAATCCTGGGGATTCCAATCAAAGGCTGGTCCTGAGGGGAGGGAAGGACTATGGAATGTGGGAGTAGAGTGAGCTCACGTGTGATCAATATGTCACCTCTGGAGCTTGAGGTCATGGCTGCAGCCTGTACCCTGGGCCCTTCAGCTTTCCTGAGACCCTTGGTAGCCCTCATCTCCTTTGAGATTCCCCAGCCCTGGGGTCTGCACCACAACTGTTCCCATTCTCTGCATGTTCATTTCCTGATGGAGAAATAAGGAGGGGTTCAGTGACTGGCCAAAGGCCAACAGCTGGCTAAACAAATCAAACTAGTACCAGAACCCCATTTCTCTACCTATCTCTCCATATGTCTAGGTTCTGAAGCTGTAAAACTTTTCTGGGCATGTGCTTTTACCCTTGTTCCACTTTCCCTAAGATATTCTTCTGGATCAATGTCCTCCCTTCACTCCTTATGTCTGGAGGCACAGATGATTAGTGCTTGCCCCCTTCAGACCATGAACATGTATCTTAAAAAGTTCTGTGCCATTTCTGGAAGCAATGGGAGAGGCAGAATAGTGTAATGGACAGGGCACTGGCTTTGGAGCCAGTCGGCTCTGTATTTGATTCTCTATTAGTTATGAGCTGTGTGAACTTGGGAAGCTCACTTAATCTCTGGGAGCCTCAATTTCCTTCTCTTAAATTGCACAAATGAATATCCATCTCATACGAGTGTTGCGAGAATCAGATGAAACTTGGTGAAATGTCTAATACAGAGCTTGGCATTCAATACTTCACTTCCCCTTCCCTTCAAAACTTACCTAAGATCTCTTCCACCTCATGTCTTGGCCCAACATAGTTCCTTCCAGATACTTTCTGGTACTGACCCACCAAGGTCTTTGTCAGCTGGCCTATCTAGCACCTTTCTGTGAATTCTGTGTACCTCTTTTAGGTAGTACATCACATGTCTTGGCAATAGCATTTTGCCTTTGTGTCAGGAAAAGGAGGGCCCTCTTCAGAATGAGGACTTCAGCCTCCCCTCTCCCATTTGTCCAAGCTCTTTTGGGTAGTAAGAATCTATCAATCCTATGCAGTAGCTCTGGAGCTTACTAGGCTGCCTCTACCAACTGGGGTGCTCCAGGAATGCCATTTGAATTAGGCAGCCCCAGGAGCTGAATCAGGCAGTTCCAAGAGCCAAACCAGGCTACAGGTCAATGGGGAAATAAAACTCTGACTACAGGACATACCCAGCCAGGGTTCTGTCCGTAAACCACTGCTAAATGAATACCTGCCCTTCCAGGATCCCCTATGTTTTACCTAATCTTCTACATTTGAGCTGATTCAGTAGATCGGGAGGCCTGGGAATCTGCATTTTTCTAAAGTGGCAGATCATCCTGAGAATAACTTGTCTAGTGGTTAAGAATATGAGCTTAGATGCAAAAATTCTGAACAAAGTCTTAGCAAACCAAATTCAACAGCACATTCAAAAGATAATACATTATGATCAAAGGGGAATTATCACTGGAATTCAAGGATGGTTCCACATATGCAAATCAACTGATACACTACATTAAAAGAAAGACAAAAATCATATGATCATCACAATAGATTCAGAAACAGCATTTGACAGAATTCAACATCATTTCTTGATTAAAAACTCTCAACAATTGGGTATAGAAGAAACACACCTCAACATAATAAAGGTCATGTATGACAAATCCACAGCTAACATCACAGTCAACAGTGAAAGGTTGAAAGCTTTCCCTCTAAGAGAAGGAACAAGCAGAATGCCCACTCTTACCACTCTTATTAAACATAATACTGGAGAGACAGCAGAAGCAAGAAGAGCTATACTCCTTTGGCCTGTGGAACAAAAACCACATTCACAGGAAGATAGACAAAATGAAAAGGCAGAGGACTATGTACCAGATGAAGGAACAAGATAAAACCTCAGAAAAGCAACTAAATGAAGTGGAGATAGGCAACCTTCCAGAAAAAGAATTCATAATAATGATAGTGAAGATGATCCAGGACCTCAGAAAAAGAATGGAGGCAAAGATCAAGAAGATGCAAGAAATGTTTAACAAAGACCTAGAAGAATTAGAGAACAAACAGAGATGAATAATACAATAACTGAAATGAAAAATACATTAGAAAGAATCAAGAGCAGAATAACTGGGCTTCCCTGGTGGTGCAGTGGTTGAGAATCTGCCTGCCAATGCACAGGGACACGGGTTCGAGCCCTGGCCTGGGAAGATCCCACATGCTGCGGAGCAACAAAGCCCATGCGCCACAACTACTGAGCCTGCACGTCTGGAGCCTGTGCTCCACAGCAAGAGAGGCCGCGATAGTGAGAGGCCCATGCACCGCGATGAAGAGTGGCCCCTGCTTGCTGCAACTAGAGAAAGCCCTCGCACAGAAACGAAAACCCAACACAGCCAAAAAAAAAAAAAAAAAAAAAAAAATTGCATAATAACTGAGGCAGAAGAACGGATAAGTGACCTGGAAGGCAGAATGGTGGAAGTCACTGCCATGGAACAGAAAAAAGAAAAAAGAATAAAAAGAAATGAAGACAGCCTAAAAGACCTCTGGGACAACATTAAACATACCAACATTCACATTATAGGGGTCCCAGAAGGAGAAGAGGAAGAGAAAGGACCCGAGAAAATATTTGGAGAGATTATAGTCGAAAACTTCCCTAACATGGGAAAGGAAATAGCCACCCAAGACCAGGAAGCTCAGAGAGTCCCAGGCAGGATAAACCCAAGGAGAAACACGCCAAGACACATGGTAATCATATTGACAAAAATTAAAGACAAAGAAAAATTATTAAAAGCAACAAGGGGAAAATGACAACATACAAGGGAACTCCCATAAGGTTAACAGTTTCTGATTTCTCAGCAGAAACTCTACAAGCCAGCAGGCAGTGGCATGATATATTTAAAGTGATGAAAGGGAAGAACCTACAAGCAAGATTACTCTACCTGGAAAGGATCTCATTCAGATTCGATGGAGAAATTAAAACCTTTACAGACAAGCAAAAGCTAAGAGAATTCAGCACCACCAAACCAGCTCTATAACAAATGCTAAACGAACTTTTCTAAGTGGGAAACAGAAGAGAAGAAAAGGACCTACAAAAACAAACACTAAACAATTAAGAAAATGGTAATAGGAATATACATATTGATAAATGCCTTAAATGTGAATGGATTAGGGGCTTACCTGCCGATACAGGGGACATGGGTTTGAGCCCTGGTCAGGGAAGATCCCACATGCTGCAGAGCAACAAAGCCCGTGTGCCACAACTACTGAGCCTGTGCTCTAGAGCCCATGAGCCACAACTACTGAAACTTGCACGCCTAGAGCCCATGCTCTGCAACAAGAGAAGCCACTGCACTGAGAAGCCTGCACACTGCAATGAGAGAGTAGCCCCTGTTCGCCACAATCAGAGAAAGCCTGCGCACAGCAATGAAGACCCAATGCAGCCAAAAATAAATAAATAAATAAAAAAAAATGTGAATGGATTAAATGCTCCAAGCAAAAGACACAGGCTCGCTGAATCAATACAAAAACAAGACCCATATATATGCTGTCTACAAGAGACTCACTTCAGACCTAGGGGCACATACAGACTGAAGGCGAGGGGATGGAAAAAGTATTCCATGCAAATGGAAATCAAAAGAAAGCTGGAGTAGCAATACTCATATCAGATAAAATAGACGTTAAAATAAAGAATGTTACAAGAGACAAGGAAGGACACTACATAATGATCAAGGGATCAATGCAAGAAGAAGATGTAACAATTATAAATATATATGCACCTAACATAGGAGCATCTCAATACAGAAGGCAACTGCTAACAGCTATAAAAGAGGAAATCGACAGTAACACAATAATAGTGGGGGACTTTAACACCCCACTTACACCAATGGACAGATCATCCCGACAGAAAATTAATAAGGAAACACAAGCTTTAAATGACACAATAGACCAGAGAGATTTAATTGATATTTTATAGGACATTCCATACAAAAACAGCAGAATACACGTTCTTCTCAAGTGCACATGGAATAGTCTCCAGGATAGATCACATCTTGGGTCACAAATCAAGCTTCGGCAAATTTAAGAAAATTGAAATCATATCAAGCATATTTTCCGACCACAACGCTATGAGAGTAGAAATCAGTTACAGGGAAAAAAACACAAAAAACACAAACACATTGAGGCTAAACAGTACGTTACTAAATAACCAAGAGTTCACTGAAGAAATCAAAGAGGATATCAAAAAATACCTAGAGACAAATGACAATGAAAACACGATGATCCAAAACCTATGGGATGCAGCAAAAGCAGTTCTACGAGGGAAGTTTACAGCAATACAAGCCTACCTCAAGAAACAAGAAAAATCTCAAATAAACAATCTAATCATACACCTAAAGGAACTAGAGATAGAAGAATAAACAAAACCCAAAGTTAGTAGAAGGAAAGAAATCATAAAGATCAGGGCAGAAATAAATGAAATAGAAACAAAGAAAACAATAGTAAAGATCAATAAGACTAAAAGCTAGTTCTTTGAGAAGATAAACAAAATTGATAAACCTTTAGCGAGACACATTAAGAAAAAAAGGGAGAGGACTCAAATCAATAAAATTAGAAATGAAAAAGGAGAAGTTACAATGGACACTGCAGAAATACAAAGCATCATAAGAGACTACTACAAGCACCTCTATGCCAATAAAATGGACAACCTGGAAGAAATGGACAAATACTTAGAAAGGTACAACGTTCCAAGACTGAACCAGGAAGTAATAGAAAATGTGAACAGACCAATCACAAGTAATGAAATTGAAACTGTGGTTAAAAATCTTCCAGCAAACAAAAGTCCAGGACCAGATGACTTCACAGGTGAATTCTATCAAACATTTAGAGAAGAGCTAACAACCATCCTTCTCAAACTCTTCCAGAGGAGGGAACACTCCCAAACTCATTCTATGAGGCCACCATCACCCTGATGCCAAAAACAGACAAAGATACTACAAAAAAAGAAAATTACAGACCAATATCACTGATGAATATAGATGCAAAAATCCTCAACAAAATACTAGCAAACAGAATCCAAGAACACATTAAAAGGATCATACACAATGATCAAGTGGGATTTACCACAGGGATGCAAGGATTTTTCAATATATGCAAATCTATCAATGTGATACACCATATTAATGAACTGAAGAATAAAAAGCATATGACCATCTCAATAGATGCAGAAAAACTTTTGACAAAATTCAACATCCATTTATGAAAAAACTCTCCAGAAAGTGGGCATAGAGGGAACCTACCTCAACATAATAAAGGCCATATTTGACAACCCACAGCTAACATCATTCTCAATGGTGAAAAACTGAAAGCATTTCCTCTAAGATCAGGAACAAGACAAGGTTGTCCACTCGCGCCACTATTATTCAACATAGTTTTGGAAGTCCTAGCCACAGCAATCAGAGAAAAAAAAGAAATAAAAGGAATACAAATTGGAAAATAAGAAGTAAAACTGTCACTGTTTGCAGATGACATGATACTATACATAGATAATCCTAAAAATGCCACCAGAAAACTACTTGAGCTACTCAATGAATTTGGTAAAGTTGCAGGATACAAAATCAATGCACAGAAATCTCCTGCATTCCTATACACTGACAAGGAAAGATCAGAAAGAGAAATTAAGGAAACAATCCCATTCACCACTGCAACAAAAATAATAAAATACCTAGGAATAAACCTACCTAAGGAGGTAAAAGACTTGTACTCAGAAGACTGTAAGACATGGATAAAAAATCAAAGATGACACAAACAGATGGAGAGATATACCATGTTCTTGGATTGGAAGAATCAATATTGTGAAAATGACTATACTACCCAAAGCAATCTACAGATTCAGTGCAATCCCTGTCAAATTACCAATGGCATTTTTTATAGAACTAGAACAAAAAAATCTTAAAATTTGTATGGAGACACAAAAGACCCTGTTTAGCCAAAGCAATCTTGAGGGAAAAAAACGGAGCTGGAGGAATCAGACTATCCAACTTCAGACTATACTACAAAGCTACAGTAATCAAGACAATATGGTACTGGCACAAAAACAGAAATATAGATCAATGGAACAGGATAGAAAGCCCAGAGATAAACCCATGCACTGATGGTCAACTAATCTATGACAAAGGAGGCAAGGATATACAATGGTGAAAAGACAGTCTCTTCAGTAAATGGTGCTGGGAAAACTGGACAGCTACATGTAAAAGAACGAAATTAGAACACTCCCTAACACCATACACAAAAATAAACTCAAAATGGATTCGAGACCTAAATGTAAGACTGGACACTTTAAAACTCTTAGAGGAACACATAGGAAGAACACTCTTTGACATAAATCACAGCAAGATCTTTTTTGATCCATCTCCTAGAGTAATGGAAATAAAAACAAAAATAAACAAATGGGACCTAATGAAACTTCAAAGCTTTTGCACAGCAAAGGAAACCATAAACAAGACGAAAAGACAACCCTCAGAATGGGAGAAAATATTTGCAAACAAATCAACGGACAAAGGATTAATCTCCAAAATATATAAACAGCTCATTCAGCTCAATATTAAAGAAACAAACACCCCAATCCAAAAATGGGCAGAAGACCTAAATAGACATTTCTCCAAAGAAGACATACAGATGGCCAAGAAGCACATGAAAAGCTTCTCAACATCACCTAATTATTAGAGAAATGAAAATCAAAACTACAATGAGGTATCACCTCACACCAGTTAGAATGGGCATCATCAGAAAATCTACAAACAACAAATGCTGGAGAGGGTGTGGAGAAAAGGGAACCCTCTTGCACTGTTGGTGGGAATGTAAATTGATACAGCCACTATGGAGAAGAGTATGGAGGTTCCTTTAAAAACTAAAAATAGAATTACCATATGACCCAGCAATCCCACTACTGGGCATATACCCAGAGAAAACCGTAATTCAAAAAGACACATGCACCCGAATGTTCATTGCAGCACTATTTACAATAGCCAGGTCATGGAAGCAACCTAAATGCCCATCAACAGACGAATGGATAAAGAAGTTGTGGTACATATATACAATGGAATATTACTCAGCCATAAAAAGGAACGAAAACTTGGTCATTTGTAGAGACGTGGATGGATCTAGAGACTGTCATACAGAGTGAAGTAAGTCAGAAAAAGAAAAACAAATATTGTACATTAACGCATATATGTGGAATTTGGAAAAATTGTACAGATGAACTGGTTTGCAAGGCAGAAATAGAGACACAGATGTAGAGAACAAACGTATGGACGCCAAGGGAGGAAAGCCAGGGTGGGAGTGGTGGTGGTGGTGGTGGGATGAATTGGGAGATTGGGATTGACATATATACACTAATATGTATAAAATAGATAACTAATAAGAACCTGCTGTATATAAAAAAAAAAGTCATAAAAAAAATAATGTATCAATTATATGTTTGGGCTGTAGATCGTAAAGGCCAAGCTCTTCATTATTATTATCCATTTTGTCAATAAAAAAAAAAAAAAACCCAAAACATAATACTGGAAGTCCTTGCTAGATAGGCAAGGAAAAGAAATAAAAGGCATCCAAATCAGAAAGGAAGAAGTGAAATTATCTATGTTTGCTGATGACATGATCTTGTATATAGAAAATCCTAAAGACTCTACCAAAAAACTGTTAGACCTAATAAATGAATTCAGTAAAGTTTCAAGATACAAAATCAATATACAAAGTTCAGTTGCCTTTGTATACACTAACAATGAACTGTCTGGGGGGAAAAAAAAAACAAAACCCAATCTTGTTGTTCAATGCAACCCCTATCAAAATACCCAAGGCATTTTCCACAGAAATAGAAAAAAATCCTAAAACTCATATAGAACCACAGAAGACCCTGAATAGCCAAAGCAAATTTGAGAAAGAACAAAGCTTGAGGCATCACATGTCCTGATTTCAAACTATATTATAAAGCTATAGTAATCTAAACTGTATGGTGTTGGCATAAAATTAGATACGTAGACCAATGGAACAGAATTAAGAACCCAGAGATAAACCCACACATATATGCCTTCACTGACCTTGGCCTCAGGGGCCCTTGACTTCAGCTGTTGAACAAGTCAGAGGGTTAGGCTCCTTCCCATGGGGTCCTCAGTGGCCTGAAAGAGTAAAAGTGATCCCACAGGGAGCTTCCCAAGTAGGCAGCTTTCTCTCTGGCAGAACTGGGCCCAGCAGATGGCAAAGTGCTTAGGGTCATGGGGAGCCCAGGTGCGAGGAACTCTATGGAAAGAAGCCTACCTAGCGTTTGAAAGCCAGGCAGAGAGGGATGTGCTGGTACCCAGTGGACTCAGCTGGCTCAGCTTTGGAAGGGGTTGGGGGAGGGAGAGGAAAGCATGTGCGTCTCAGTCAGGAAGCTTCTTCCCAGGGCCTCTCGAGGCCTTTCAGAGACTGACACTTCCCTAGCAGCCAGTCCATCTGGGCTGGTGCTCCTGGAGTGTTGGGAGCAAAGATATTTTAGATGTGTCAAAAGTGACGAATGTTGGAAAGTGCCATCGGCATCTCTGGGAACTCGCACTTTACACTGGCAGCTAAGATGTGCCAGGCTCTTTGGAAGAAATTGAACTCTGGAGGAAGTTGGGAAGTTTTTAAAACAGGCAGCTTCTGCTTGCCATCGCAGATGTGGGTGGCAATGAGGTGGGCCCTGTAAGTGGACACAGAACCGCGAAATCAGTGAAGATGGGGCTGGGATGTGCTAATGCCCGAGGTCTTGGCAAAAAGAAGTGACATTCAGAGAGGTCAGCAGGAAGGAGCAGAAGCATAAAAAAAAACAGAATTGCACACGTGGGGGCCTGAGGTGGGAGTTACTAGAGCTCGCTGCCTGCAGCACTGGGGCTGCAAGACTGGCCTGTTAACTGCTGCCCGCCAGGATTGAGCAGGGGCAGCAGCCAGAGCCTGTCGGAGGCTGGAGGTGAGCCCCTGGCCTTTGCCCAGCTTGAGGCTGGAACAAGGCACCAGTGTGTCTGGATTTGAAAACATCCCAGGGAATATGTTACTGGAATTCAACATCTACCCTCAGGATAATGCATCCTCAGAGGAGGGTGTCTTGCTATTCTGTTTTCAGTATGGCTTTGTTTTGTACGTAGTGTTACTGGTTCTCTGAATCTGCAAGGAGATGGCTCATCCCAGGCTTCTTGGGAGCTGGGGGGTGGAGGAAGCACAGGTGGTGGCCACTCTGGACCATACCTGCCAGAAGAAGGAGGGTGGAATCACCCCATAAGGGGCTGGGGTCAGGCCGCTAGGGCCAGTCCTAGGCAAGTCATGGGGAGGAAGGAGAGTGGTGAGGAGATGTCTTGGATATGGACCACCGGGGTGCTAGGGGTGGTGGTGCAGGACCCAGCTGGAACAGCCCAGTATGTCATCCTGCAGAAGGATGAATGGGGGGCAGGGGGAAAGTGACAGGGATGGATGGAGAAGCTCCCATCAGCTCTACCTGCCCCCAGGTGTTCCCTAGAGAAGACACAACTCTCTTTTCTGATCATTGTCTTCTCTTGCTTCCCCCCCCCACCAACTCCCACAGCCAGGAGAGAAAGGAGGTAGAGAGAGAGTTTACAGTCGTCTTCGTTGCCATCACCATCACCATCATCATCATCACTACTATAATCTCCATCAGTACTTGGACTTCTTATATACCCTGCTCAACTTGTCGAGGACTGCACTTGTCTTTCCACCTCCTACCTCCAACCAGCTTTTGCTGACTTCCTCATCTTGCTCCCACATTCCTCTTCTTCCAGGCACTTGAGACCCCCCCATCCCCACCCCAAGTCATCTCCCACTCCTCCCTCTTCTTTTTTGCCCTCCTACCATCAGCAACTACCACTCACTGCAGCAGTAACACACGTGATTGCTTCCTGGCACGTCCATCCTTCTCTAGCCTGCCAAACACTCTGCCCCAGTCCGAGCTGCTTGGAGGCCCTGGGCAACCCTGCTTTCTCCTGCCTTCACGACTTTGCTCTCACAGTTCCCTCTGCTGGGAGTTCTCTCTCCCCTTCCTATGCCTCAGCCCCCATTTGGAAGGAATGAGAACACGTGCTTAGGGTGGAGGCTTTAGGAAACTTCTGACAGCTAGTCAGGAGAGGGGCCCCTTCTGTGTGCTCCCCAGACCGCTGTGCAGACCCTGAGGGAGGGATTCTTTGTCTCCTTGCTGACTTCATGACCGGCTCTGAGTGGTACGTGCCTTAGGCCTCTGCATGCTCCTGGCACTTGTGTTAACAAGGCTGCTGCAGAGGTGGGTGTTTGCTGAATTGAACTACCAGGATTATTTAATTTTTCAGCTCTTCCTAGGGAAAGATGTGTCACAGTCAGCCAGCAGTGAGAGAAAGAGGAGGGTAAAGGCAGGGACTCCACACTATGTCACTTCTAATACCAACAGTCCCCTTCTAGTGGTCATGAGCTGTTAAACTACTAACACAGTAATCCCCACCTCTGTTTACTCTCTAGGAATGAGCTGGAAAAAAGGCACTTGTAGATAAGAAGAAAGTTCCGGACATTCTTTGGCATCATAGATGGTCCTTTGTTTTGTCTTCAACTTGAAGTTCTCCAGACCCTGAACCAGTCTCTTTCCCTCTCTTCCCTTCCTCTTTTGTTAATTCCTCATTTCAAGCCTTACAATTCAGTTTTTAAAAACTGCCTTTGTGAAGCCTGTTCTCATATGGGAATTTGATGAACTATTAATAGGGGTTGTCGGGGGGAAAAAGAGTTTCGTAGTTGAATAAATTTGGGAAATGTTGTATTAAGCAACATTAATCAGGCTTCCTGCTGGCCAGAGACGTTAAGATGCTACTTACTGTGCCTTTAATCTCTAGTAGGGACAAATGATATGCAGTGGTTCTCAAACTCAATTACAGTTGACCTTTGAACAACGTGGGGGCTTGGGGTACCAATGCCCTGTGCAGCAGAAAATCTGCGTACTGCTATCTCTGTCTCAAAAACAAAGGGGTAGATAAATGACTCAGCCAAGGGCAGGAAGCTGAAACAGTTTGGATAGAATCAGGATTCAAACCCTAGTTCTTTTGATTCCACATAGTATGACCTCTAATTGAACACAAACTTTCCCCTACACTTAGTTAATTCAAAGATCTGTAAAATGAAAGTACGGGTACTATATTTATTGAAAAAAATCCACATATAAGTGGACCTGCACAGTTCAAACCCGTCTAGTTCAAACCAGTGTTGTTTAAGGGTCAACCGTACTTTGGGGTAGGGGTAGGCCGCCCCTGTTGCCCTCACCATTCCTTTTAGTGGATTGGGACTGATATCTCATGGGTCACACTTGAGGAAATCCTGTTTGAGGACTGTTTTCCGTCGTGCCTGTATCCTGTAGAGCGGCACGCACATTCATGTGTGTCTGGAAGGCCAGTGCTAGCTGCCCTAATGAAGGCAAGGCCTCGTGGTGGGACACAGGCTGGGCACTGTGAGACTGTAGGGTCAGGCCACTCAAGATGGCTGTTGTCTTGCTCTCTGTACATCCCCTGCTCGACCAGTGCCTGCTTCACCTACACCCTGTCACATGAATGCGCTTGCCCACTGCCCCAGCTAGTGATTGTTCAAATCCTGAGGCCAGAACGGCTCCCACCTGCTAGTTTTTAAAGGGAAACATCTGCCTCATGATGGCTGTTAACCTGAGGGGCTGTGAGGGACATGCCCCAGTCCTGGTTTCCCTGGTAACTGATGAGCCCACCTGAAGTCAATTCCCCCTATAAATGGTAGCCTCCTTTTCTCCTGAGTAGCGAAGATCGTTGTCTTATCTTGTCTGCTGTAGGCCGTACACGGTGCGGGTGTTGCTCCAGGACCTGCAGGCCTGCGGGGTGCAGCCCAACACAGAGGTACAAGGGTCTTCTCAGATGCTGGTTATGGGTGGTGATGCCAGAAAGTGAGAACTATACAGCATCCTGTTGGAGTCATTGCTGTGATAGTCTCATCTCCCAGAAATGACCACTGTCCTTACTTTTTTGGTGTATTTCCTTCCAGGTTTTTCTATGCAGATATGTCATATAGAGTTTTACTTATGGGTTTTATTAAAGTAAAGAGGGTCTGTTGATTAACATTTGTGGAATTAATAGAAATGGGGGCACTGTAGAACAGTATTGTAGCTGGCTGGGAAACGACTTTTTAAAAGAAGATAAAATTTAATGGTTTTTAAATTGTGTTCCTAGGATCCCAAGCCCAAGATGTTTCCCATTAAAAACTAGCAAAGTACCTGTGGAGGTACTTTGGGGGCTGCTGTGTAGGTGCGAGGGGATGTAGAAGTTGAGGGCAGGTTCCTGATGTCCATCTCTGTTTTAACCCAAACAACACTGCTTTCAGGTTTTAATGTGTTTTTTTTTTTTTTTTTTTTTTTTTTTTGCTGGAAATCTTGTTTGTAGGAGGGCTTCCATGGCTGACATATGTTCATAAACCACAAATCTAGACCAATCACTCATTTAACAGATTAAAACAAAACAAAAACTCTGGTGCAGAAAGGTTAAAACACATGTAAATCAGTCACACATCTGGATAATGGATCTAGAACCCAAGTTTCCTGACACATCAGCGAATGCTCTTTCTTCACACTCTCGTGTTTGTTTATTTCCTACTGACTGAGCCACTTTCCAAAGAAAAGAATGAAAGATACCAAGGAACAAACAGCACCAAGGATACTGTGGTAAATCCACTGAGAAACAGTTGGGGGAAAGGTACAGAGCGATCCCATCCGTTCCTCATTTCATCTGTTTCACTCTAGTTCTTCTTATGCGAGGCCTTAAAATGTAAAGAAACGGATGATAAGAGCGAGGGCTGCTCCTGCCAAGAATAACTCAGAAGGAGACACAGTACAATACCCCAGTCTCCAGTGAAACAAGCTGATCAGAACGGCTGTGTTCTGTAAATATTCAGTCTATTGATGAAGAGCTCTGCAAACGGGCAGTTCCTAAGCAGGCTTCCCAAGAGAATTTGCGGCGGGGAGCTAAACAAGACAGAATAATGGCAGATATGCCTGTCTTGTTGACTGGGGTGGAGGTACTTACAAAGGAGGGGGATTAATTGAGTTGTCATGTCTCAACCACACGGACTATTCTGTGTTTAGTGTAGTGGCGGGGTGGGCGGAGGGGACCACAGAGGGGCTCAGAAGCACCTCTCCTAATCCGTAGATTTGCCTGGCTGGTTAGAAGTGTGGTCCCTTTAATTGTAATGATGCTAATACTCACTGCGTACTTCCTGTGCCCCACGCAGTTCACTAACCTCTCACAAATCACTCTGAGGTAGGAGAGTCCTCCTCAAACCCAGGCAGTTTGGCTCCAGAGTGGACATTCTTTATGGAGGTGATAAAGCTTATTTATTTATCTGAAGTATAATTCATGCACAGTAAGGTGCACAAATTTTAGATGTAGAGCTTTGAGTTTCTACCTCTGTTTACAACCTATGTAGCCACCACCTAGAGCAAGACAGAACATTTCCATTCCCAGATGGTTCCCTGAAACCCATCTCCAGGTAATACCACCACAGACGTAATCACTGTTCTGACTTCCATCATCAGAGATTAGTTTTGCCTGTTCTTGCACTTCACGTAAGTGGGTTCATACAGCATGTGCTTTTTTTGTGCCTGGCTCCGCTCAACAGTATGTGTGGTTCATCTGCGGTATTGCATGAACAGAGCCTGCATCTTAACTACTATGCCATACTGCCTCTGGTCAGGTTAACTAATTCTGTGTTGCCTCCTGCAAATGTCTCCTTGGAAAGTAGTTTGGGTTACTCAGAGTTGGCTGAGCCTCAAGCGGAGGGGAGTGAGAACACAAAAAGGTGACTTCAGGGTGTGGCCAAGAAGAGAACCTTTTAGATAACTCCCAGGTGCTGTACAATTCTCAGTCCCTCACTGCTGAGTTTCAGGTCCCAGACTCACTGGCATAAGCACAAGTTCCTCTTTTGGTTTTGTGTCTCTCCTTTTACGGAACAAACTTTGTCCCTGCCACCCCCTCAAACATGTGGGCAGCATTCTTGGGCATCATCAAGGAAAGTGGTTTTCAGCTGAGGGGTGCTTTTTTTTTCCTCCCCTTCCCCTCCTCCCCCACTGAGCACATTAGACAAAATGGTAGCGTTTAGAGAGATTTTTGGTTGCCAAGTGTAGGGGTGGGCAGATGCTACTGGCATCTAGTGAGTGGAGGCCAGGGGTGCTGCTAAATATCCTACAATGCACAGGACTGCCCCTACCCTCACATCTAAAAAGAATTATCCAGCCCCAAATGACAATGGAGCCGCTGTGGAGAAGCCCTGGTCTAGGATCCACACGAAATCTGGAGGTTGTTTTCTGATACAGGAAGAGAAGAAGCAGGGCACAACGGGAAGAGTTCTTGACCTAGAGTTAGAAGACCCTAGAAGTTCAAGGTCTTACTCTGCCACCAAGTAGCCATCTGACCTTGTTCACATCATGTAACTTATGTGAGGCTCACTTCCCTCATCTTTTGCTGGGAACTGTGCGGCCTGCCTCTCCTACTTACAGACTTGTTGTCAGGATCAAGCGAGAACGTCAATGGAATCGTTTTGAAATGCTTACATGTTATTATTTTATTGGACTGTGACAGCAAATCAAGCCTATGGGTGTTTTTGTGTCTAATGTCAGTGCAGGAATATTTTCAGCAGGGTTTCTGTTTTCCTGTGTTCAGTTTCCAGGGTCATAGCCTCATTCTCACATGTGTGTGGGAAAGGAGCTCATATACAAAGGGTGTTTCCTGGAATTATGGGCAGGGCTTCAAACATCCCTGCAATTCTGTAAGGCTGCAGTTCTCAACACTGGAACTTGCAGTCTGGAAATGCTCTTTGAAAATCTTGTGAGACTTCCAAAGCGGTTTGCTTCAAAAGAGCAAGGTATTTTTAGGGTTGAATCTTGGATTTGATTTTGTTACATGAGAGGCTGAGGGCTATAGGCCCTTCTGGGTGAGGATGAGGAATGTTATGATGATGCTTGTTTGATTGTCATATTGTTCAGCTTAGTGTGCTATGGCACGTAATGTAGAGAGGGGTACAACCCTCAGAGAGCAAGGGGTAAGAGGCCTGGTGCTGTGCAAATCTTGTGCCAAAGAAATGTTAGGTATTAAAACACAGGAGAACTTTGTTTTATGAGTAAGAGGCTGAGGTAGTAAACAATTCTACTTAAATACGGTGTTGAAAGGAGACTTAGTGTGGTAATGGATAGTGTGGGGCATGGGTATTTTGGCATCATATTGTAATTATTAATAACATCAGCAGTGTTGTTTAGAATTTTAATACAGGGTTGAGATGGGTTGAATGCGTCTAAGAAAGCCACCCCAAATTCTAGTATTCAAAAGTGCATACCAAAGGACTTCTGCTGCTAGACACAATGTGATACCGAGCAGGGCCCTACGGGGCTCCTGTGGACAAAAGTCTCTCTGTGTCCCCCATTTCTTTGATTACAGGAACTAGGATTCATTCAGCCTCCATGACCTTCCTTGAGTTCCAACGGGCAGATTCAAGCAGTTGTTAATTAAAGAAGGGAGGGGATGCGAGACAAGGGAGAAACCAACAGTCAAGAGAAACAATAGTGCAGCCTTGGGGCAGGGTCCTGATTCCCCATCAACGGATACACACAAGAATACCTTTGAGCTGTTTTGCAGATACTGAAACACCTCTCCAGGTGGGAGAAGTTAACAGTTAACTATGGTGTGCTGCCCTCAAGCATGTAGACCCCAGACTGGTTAGACCTGAAGGTTGATGATGCTGACTCCTACTTATCTCACCACCAACCCATCAGAAGAATGTCCACAAGCTGATCACGCCCTCTTTGAACCATTACTATAACACTTCTCACTACCCTCTCCAAGTTGGGGATACATAGTTTTTCGAGGCAGGAGCCCACTGGGTCCCCCTTTGCCTGGCAAAGTAATAAAGCTATTCTTTTCTACTTCACCCAAAACTCTGTCTCCAAGATTCGATTCGGCACTGGTGAACAGAGAAGCTGAGCTTTTGGCATCAGATGGAATAAGAATTCAGATTGATCTTCTCACCATAAACAACTGGGCAAAATATATGAAACAGTTTTTAAACACTCAGTAGTAAGCAGCACAGGACAGTGAATTCGAGAGGAGAACCTAAGTGTCCATCATCGGATGAATGGATAAAGAAGATGTGGCACATATATACAATGGAATATTACTCAGCCATAAAAAGAAATGAAATGGAGGTATTTGTAGTGAGGTGGATGGAGTTAGAGTCTGTCATACAGAGTGAAGTAAGTCAGAAAGAGAAAAACAAATACAGTATGCTAACACATATATGTGGAATCTAAGGAAAAAAAAAAAAGGTCATGAAGAACCTAGTGGCAAGACGGGAATAAAGACACAGACCTACTAGAGAATGGACTTGAGGATATGGGGAGGGGGAGGGGTGAGATGTGACAGGGTGAGAGAGTGGCATGGACATATATACACTACCAAATGTAAAATAGATAGCTAGTGGGAAGCAGCCGCACAGCACAGGGAGACCAGCTCGGTGCTTTGTGACCACCTAGAGGGGTGGGATAGGGAGGGTGGGAGGGAGGCAGACGCAAGAGGGAAGAGATATGGGAACATATGTATATGTATAACTGATTCACTTTGTTATAAAGCAGAAACTAATACACCATTGTAAAGCAATTATACTCCAATAAAGATGGAAAAAAAAAAAAAAAGAGGAGAAATGAATGAGGAGAGCTCTAGCACTTTGCAACCTAGAGAGAGTTTCCAGCCCACAGGCCCCTCCCAGTGGAGGAGGAGAGAAAGTTGGGAGTCAATTCCAAGGCAGCTTGAGTTTACAGAGGAGAGAGAGCTCTAGAGAACTGTCGAGGGCCTCCCTTTAGTCTTCAGCTGATAGAGATTAGCACAGGCACGTGAGGAATCTACCTGAGGCTGGGGAAAGAATGAGCAGAAAGGAGCAAGGGGAACAACCCTCTGGCGCTCACATAGGGCTGCAAAGAGTTTGTGTTTCCACCAGCAGAGTGAAAAAACCTTGTAAACATAAGACATTGACTAGATTATTCAAAAGGTTATCACTTCCAGAGTAGGGTAAATTAGCCCTAGACTAAAGGTTGCTCTGGTCTCAACCAACAAAGTTTTAAAGCACGCCTCAAAAAGATTAAATTGCTCTAAAGTAGTTTAACTGCATCCCAGAACAAAGCTAAAGAATATTTAATACAAGAATATCCAGCACCAACAAGGTAAATTTCATACTTCTCCCATCAAAAATTGTCAGGCATGCAAAGAAGCAGGAAAATACAATCTGTAATGAGAAAAACCCAATGTTAAAACAGTTGCTATATTTCATATGTCCAAGAAGGTAGAAGAAAATGTAAGCATGGTGAGAAGAAATGTGGAAGATATAAAAAAATATAATTTGAACTTCTAGAGATTGAAAATAATGTCTGAGAGGAATAATACATCGGGTGGGATTAATAACAGATTAGATATTGCAGAAGAGATTAGTGGACTTGAAGGCCTAGCAATAGAAACTATCCAAAATGAAACAGAGAGAGAAAAAAAAGACTGAAAATAAATGAACAGTACATTAAGGAGCTGTGGGCAATTTGAAGTCATCTCATATTCATGTAATTGAAGATTCCAAAGAAGAAGAGACGGGACAGAAAAAATGCTTGGAGAAATAATGGCAGAAAACTATGGACTTTGGGTGATGATGTGTCATGCAGGTTCACCAGTTGGAACAAATGTACTGTTCTAGTGAAGGATTTTTTAAAAATTAATTTTTTGTTGGACTATAGTTGATTTAGAATGTTGTGTTACTTTCAGGTGTGCAGCAAAGTGAATCAATCATACATATATCTGGTGGAGGATGGGGATCATCGGGGAGGTTGTGCGTGTGTGGGGACAGGAGGTACATGGGAACTCTCTATACTTTCTGCTCAATTTTGCTGCAACCTAAAGGTGCTCTAAAAAATAGAGTGTATTACTTTAAAAAAAAAAAAAAAAGCACTGATAGGTGATGACCAGATGAAGATTACAGCCTCATGCCCATACTTGTGAGAGAGTATGAAGAGAAAGAGTAATAGAAATTTCACAAAGATGTTAAGCCAGTCCTACAAAAAGAGGTCCAAGTTCCAGAACACATTCAATACATTATTTTCCCTAGGAAACATGTTTCCTCCGCTATATATCCCCAGCTCAGTGAATGACACCCCAATGCTGTGACCTTCAGGAACCCCGACTCCAAATCTCTAACTCCATTTCCAGCTGGTTACTATACCCTGCTGATTACGGTCTCCAAAGTGTCTCTCAGTTTGCTTTTCTTCCTCCAATTCTAATTCAGCTCTCAAAACTCTCACAAACTCACTCTTTGACACTGGGGACATCATACTACCCCTCTGGGTCTGACTTTGCCCCTGTATAAGAGTATTGGCTAATGATCTCCCAAGGTCATTTTCACATTTAAAGACTGGGTTTCAGTGATGTTTTAGGTTATGTATGTACAGACCTCTTTTATTTCACACTAATGAAGCTTGATTCTGATGTGATTATGTCCAGAGAGGAGCAGGTTATAAATTATAAATGTGCCCTACACAAAGTATTTGCTAAACAAATAGAGTTTAAAGCAAAACAAAAACAAAAATAAACAAAACCCCAGCCAAACCCGAATAGTTACATTCTGCAGAACAGGATTCAGTCTGTGGTAGCTGACTAATGGCCCTCCCACAGAACTGTTCACATCCTGATCGCCAGAACCTGTGAGGATGTTAACTTAGCGAAAGGGGCTTTGCAGCTGTGATTAAATTAAGGATCTTGAGACGGGGAGATTATCCTGGATTATCTAGATGGGCCCAGTGTAGCCACATGGATCCTTCGAGAGGCTGCTGGCTTTGAAGATGTCAGAAGGGGCCATGAACCAAGGAATGCAGGTGGTGTCTAGAAACTGAAAAAGATAAGGGAATGGATTCTCTCTTCAGAGCCTTTAGAAGGAACACAGCCCTGCTGACACCATCATTTTAGGGCTTTCAACCTTTGCAACTGTAAGGTAATAACTTGTGCTATCTTAAGCCATTAAGTTTGTAGTAATTTGTTGCAGAAGCAATAGGAAAGTAACACACAGTCCTTGTTTGCCCATTAATTACTCATCTTTACTGGGAGAGACATTTAGCCTTTTTGGGTCTCTGTTTTACTTTCAGCCAAATTATGTTAAAACTTTCTCTCCTATGTGAGGTAAAGGCAAAATGAAACAGCACATAAGACTAGCTGAAATAATAGAAAATACTACTTATAATACCGACACATTACTACAACTAGCATACTTGTAATGTTGTATAAATGCCTTACAGGCATTATTTCTTGCAAACCTCCAAACGATCTTATGAAATAGAGATCCTTATCCACCTTTTTTTTTTTTTTTTTTAAATAATTTACATAGATTTTCTGGTTTTTATATTTGGTGGTGTTCAGATTGTGATCCACCATTAATTGAACTTTTACAAATATAATTGTTTTTAAATTATTTATTTGTTTATTTATTTATTTATGGCTGTGTTGGGTCTTCGTTTCTGTGCCAGGGCTTTCTCTAGTTGCGGCAAGTGGGGGCCACTCTTCACGCAGTGCACAGGCCTCTCACTATCGCGGCCTCTCCTGCTGCGGAGCACAGGCTCCAGACGCGCAGGCTCAGTAATTGTGGCTCACGGGCTTAGTTGCTCCGCGGCACGTGGGATCCTCCCAGACCAGGGCTCGAACCCGTGTCCCCTGCATTGGCAGGCAGATTCTCAACCACTGCGCCACCAGGGAAGCCCCCCTTATCCACCTTTTAAAGACGGAAAACCGAGGTTTAGAAAGGTCCAGAAAGTTGCTCAGGGTCACAGCACTAGAAAGCAGAGGAGCTGGTCTTCTGTCTCAAGTCTGTCTGACTACAAACAGGTGCTCTTGCTCATTTTGTTATCCTGGCAATTAAAACTTTTATGTGAATGGGGGCCATCAAGATGGTGATTATTACTGTACCATTCTGTTGTTATTCTGTCCTCATGCCTCTTTCCTGTAACAACATCTGATTGCTCCACTCATCATACCCCAGCCTGTCACCAGCTTGTCACAGAAGTAATTGAAATGCTACTGACTTTCCGGCTGGGCAAAGTTGGCAAAGGCTGAGGAGATGTTTGTTTATCTGAGAGCAAATGGCTCTGAGGTTTGGAAACAGAAACACCCCTCCTTCCACGCCCTAGAGAAAGGCGGTTGCATATGGTGAGGATGGTGCTTGGCCATTTGCGAGTGGAGACAGGACACAGATGCCGGCTGCCTCAGGTCTCCTCAGACTTCTTGGTTGCACAAGAGTGAACTCAAAGGGTTTCTTTGAGGGGGCTGTGTCATTTGAGCCCTAATCCCCGTTTTTAATAAAATGAGGCACATGCTAATTGCAGCCTGTTTTCCAATCCCCCCCCCCTTTCTTTCACGTATCTGTTTCCTCTTCCCTTTTCGTCCCCTCACCTTCCATTTCCGCCCATTGTTCTAAGGTCTGTTTGTTTTTAAGGAGTTGGCTTGGCTAATAGGAATTAGGGCCAAAGGGGCCAGCTTTGCTTGAACTGTGTTTCCCAGCATAAAGAGGAACGGTTTGCTTTGAAGGTTGTTGAGAATATTTGGATTAATCACATTCGTTCTAATATTTTCCCTCGTTTCCGATCATTAAAGAGCTCCAAAAGGTTTGAGCTGGTGCAGAGTTTGTTCTAGTTTGTCATTGGGAGCAAGCATCTGGAACAGGGTTGATCTAAAAATGTTTTCTGAGGGAAGCCTCGTTAATGGGGCAGGCTGCAAATTCCCATCAAAGGAGTGTCATCTTTCAAAACAGCTTCTTGGCAGAAAGGGATATAGAATTGTAGAGAAATCTGAATCTGCTAAGCTTCCATGAAATGTACTCCTTGATTCCAGATGGTGCTGAGCAGAATCTGGGGGCCCTGGGCTGTGAAACCTGGACTTCTTCAGTGGCATGATGCCTCAGAAAGGTTGGGTCTCCTTTGGGATGAAACGGTCATCAGTTTGGACAAGTTTTATTTTTGTGTGTTCCTCCTTTTTTTGTGTGTCACCTTTTCTATGTACTTTTTTTTTTTTTTTTGACCTTTTATTGGGTTGGTGTATTTTGTTTTGCCTAGAGGTGAAAGAACTTTTGCACTGGGGTCTGGAGGATGTTTTGTTTTCCTTCCTTCCTTCCTTCCTTCCTTCCTTCCTTCCTTCCTTCCTTCCTTCCTTCCTTCCTTCCTCCCTTCCTCCCTCCCTCCCTCCCTCCCTCCCTCCCTCCCTTCCTTCCTTCCTGGCTGTGTTGGGTTGTGTTGGGTCTTCATTGCTGTGCGTGGGCTTTCTCTAGTTGCGGCGAGTGGGGGCTACTCTTCGTTGCGGTGCGTGGCCTTCTCATTGCAGTGGCTTCTCCTGTTGCGGACCACGGGCTCTAGGTACGCAGGCTTCAGTAGTTGTGGCACGTGGACTCAGTAGTTGTGGCTTGTGGGCTCCAGAGTGCAGGGTCAGTAGTTGTGGTGCATGGGCTTAGTTGCTCCGTGGCATGTGGGATCTTCCTGGACCAGGGCTTGAAGCCGTGTCCCCTGCTTTGGCAGGCAGATTCTTAACTACTGCGCCACCAGGGAAGTCCTGGAGGATGTTATCTGAGTGAGCCTCATTGTGGCAGTTCCTCTTTTTATGAACATCTCACTTCCTCATGCTGACTGTAAGCATCTTGAGGACGGGGGCCATGATTTTACATTTCATCCCCGCTCCGCACCTTGTACCTCATGCAGCAGATGCTCAGCTCATGCTTGGTACCTCACCCCAAGCCATGTGCATCTGCTAAGGCTCCAGCTCCACAACCAGGCCACTTTAAGATGGGATGGGACAAACCCAAGACTCCATCTGCTGTCTTAAAAGAATGTTGAATCTAGGGAAGTCACCCATGTGTGGCCTTTGATCTCTGTGGCATTTCCAAGCAGCCTGGCTGGCTCAGCCTCCTTGGGTCATCCATCTTCCTTCCTGAGATCTTCCTGGTTCAAAGACACCTGGCCTCATTTTTCACATCTATCCCTGCCTCTGACTTGAATGGCCTTTTCTCTCTTAAGAAAGCAAAATAAAACAAACCAAAAATCAAACTCTTTTTTTTTTTAATTAAAAAAGGAATAAACGTTCATTGTAGAGAACTTAAAAAATGGAGAAAAACACTAAAAGTACAAAGGAAAGTATCTAAAATGACCTGTAATCCCACAATCAAAGTTAACCATTGGATTATGGTTTCTGTCTAGTCTTTAAAATGAGATAAGTGTTGGATGTGTATATGTATGGAAAAGTGTGTGTACATAAATCTATCCGTATTTCTTATGTAAAGTCCTGATTTTACAACTTACTGTTTTGTCTTGGACATTTCCCATGACATTAGTAATTGGCTTTAATGTCTACAGAGAATTTCAACATGTGGGTGTAGGAGAATTTAAGTTTTTTTCCCCCGAATGTAAGCAACACTGTGATGCAGTCCTTCCTATTCATGGGCTTCTTTCTACATCCCAGATTCATACCTTTTGAATAAATTCCTGGAAGTAGAACTACTAGGCTAAGTGATGTGAACTTTTAAAAGACTCCAAATACATATTGTCAGTTGTCTGTTAGCTCCAATCTAGCTCTAACTTGTGCAAACCAACAAGTGGGTACGCTGTAAACACAGTGGTTCCCACCTGCCTCAGGTCCACAGTGGGTCCCACCTATCTCAGTACCACGGGGGTGGGGGTCCCACCTGTCTCCAGTCAGCCCTACCTATAGTTCTCCCATGAGAACCCTCCTGGGGCCTAACCTTGGGGTGTGGTATTTATGGTTCATGTCCTTGAAGCATCTGCCATTATCACTGGAGAGCCCCGTAGTAGATGCATTGGGATAAGTTATTGCCTACAATTTCCTTGAGTTAAAGCCTTGCATTTAATGAGGACTCGGTTACTCTCCTTTCACCACTCTCCCTTTCCAGGGACTAAGAAGGAATCAGGGGAGAGGACTGAAGGATGCCATTGAGTTGGATCAACAGCTAGAAAATCTCAGCTGGAAACATGCCAGAATTATATATGAATGTGGATGATCATTTAATTAATATTTTGTACCATTTCATGTAGTGCAGAGGAAAAGCACAGGACGGGGGGTCAGGAGTCCTGGATTCTAGTTTTCATTCTTCCAGGCATTAGTTGAGTGACCTTGGGAAGTCTCTTAACCTAATTGACCCCTAGTCATCTCATCTGTAAAAGACACATAATAATAACAATGCCTTCCAGTTGTGGTTCTTGAGATGCTGAAATGAGATGTTGTGTGCCAGCACTTTGTGTGCTAGGGTATACCTACTAGATTATATCTGGAGGGAAGTGCTGTCTTCCTCATTGACTCCATCTGAAACTTTGTTGGCAATGCCTCACTCTCGCAGAGTTTTAGGAGAGCTGCCTGTGGGCCTTTGGCCTCTGAGTTCTGACCTGCCTGGGGCAGGTCATCAGAAACAGGACTAAAGGGCATAAATGACGACACCCATTTGTCCTACAGATGCTCTTGGCATAGTCATTTCTTAAGACATTGAGGTTTCTAGTGAGGGAGACATGGTCCCAGGCCTGGTCACCCGGTGGCCTTGTGGCCTTTGCCAAATCATGCCACCTCAGAGCCTCATCTATGAAGTGAGGGACAGCGACAAAGTGAACTGGGGCCTTGATTCTGTAGGATGTGTCCAGATGTCCTGCTGAGGCTGGATCAAGTAGGAAAACAGAAGAACAGTGGGAAAAGCTACATTTCTTGAGTGCCAACAATGTGCCAGGCATTTTATTAGTATCATCTCCCTTCATTCATTGACTCAGTCACATACACACACACACACACACATATATCCTTTTTTTTCCTTCCTCCCTCTCTCCATCCCTCCCTCCCTCCCTTCCTCCATTCCTTCTTTCTTTCTTTCTTTCAGAACTTATTATGTGCTAAGTTAGATACCAGGAATAAAACAGTAAATAAGATGGACATGGTTAGTGCTCACTGACTTGCAATAATACTTTATATTAAATAAGAAATTTGTAAAGTCTTTAGCACATTGCCTGACATATGGAGGGTTCAGTTTTCTATTATTTGTATACTTGTAGATTAAAGAAGCTAATATGAGTTTTTGTACAGTTGGGACAGTGAGATTCAGGAAAACATGTGGGACATTTATCCTTCTCTCTGAGAATGCTGTTTGGAAAGAGGCAATCTTTCTTCTAAAAGCTGTTCTTTCTGTGACGGAAAAGCCTGCCTGAGCCACAGATATGGCGTGGGCTTGGGCTGGGGCTGGAGAAGGATGCGCAACGACGGTTCAAAAGAAGGCTCTGGTTCTGCTCCCCAAATGTCTCTCACAGCTTGGGTTGGTACTCGCACTTTGGGCACATCTTTGTGCTGCTTGGTTGGCTGGTTATTTGGCTGGGAGTGGGAGGAACATTAAAGGTGCCAGCAAGACCTCTGGTTAGGAAGCTGCAGAAGGTTGTGAGCCAAAGACAGTGTGCCTGTCCTCCGTATGGCACGTCTGTGCCGTCTGACGCGGCAGGGTTAGGTAGGAAGACAGAGAGATGATGAAGCGCCCATTGAGTGAGGGCCGCTGAGAGCCAGGCACTTGGGAAAGTAATTCCGTTCAGTTCCCCACAGCCTTGCATGGGAGGCATTAACACCTCACTTTGGCAGGTGCAGGAGTGGAGGCCCAGAGCCTTGCTTGATGTTCCATGGCCAGTCAGTGGGAGAATAGGCCTGTCTGGTTCCAGTGGAAGCCCAAGGAGCAAGCTTTCACGGTGTGGTGCCCTTTGGACTGAGTGGGTGCTATTTCTTGGAGTACAGCCGAGTCAATCTGTTGGGGATGACCACCAAGTTGGTGAATTAGCCGGAAATTAGCTCCTTATTTCTTTCCTATGCTCTTTTGGTCATTTTGCTATTAGTTATCACCAACCACAGAGGCTGGGTCCCTTTATATGACACATGCCAGTAAGAAAAGTACCTGGGGTGGATGGCCCAGCTTGCAGTGGAAGCTGTGCATTGGTAAAAACAGTGAACATACAGCTCTGCACCAACGCTTTGGGAAGAAAAGCCAGTGTATAGACTGAAAAGAGGGGTAGAGTAGCCAGAATCCTTTATGGTGAGATATGATTGAGACCGACACAGCAGGACAGGTTTCCTCCCTCCCTCCCTCCCCCTTTCTCTTCCCATTAAGACGCATGACATGCCTACCCTGTGCTTGGCACTGGAGGAGCAACAGAGATGAGGTAGTCATGGTCCTGTCCTGTGGAGCTGATGGTCAATGGAGAAGGCAGAGAAGGCAACGGGCCACCAGTGTGAGAAGTGCTCAGAGAAGGGAGCACAGTTAGAGGTGTGTCGAAGGTAGGCATAGGCAGAGTATGGCGCGGGGGTGGGTATAGATGGAAAAGAGGTAAAAGTAGAAACATGTATAAAGGCCTGAAAGTAAGAGAAAGATTTGGAGAGAGTGATGGAGAAGAAAACGACCTTCTAGGGCCACTTGCAGCCTCGATGGGTTTGAGGTATGGGACTGAAGAGAAGTGTTCTTGGGATATGTGATTGTGGTAACTGTGGTGCTGTGATGGGCTAGAAATGGGAAGGAGAAGGGGTATAGAGAGAGAACAGCACAGGGGTTCTTAACCATTTTGTTTTGTGAATCCCTCTGGCAGCCCGATGAAGCCTAGGAACTGATTTCAAATGTAGGACATAAACTACAATGATATACATATAGAGTTCCTTCATCCAGGTGGTCATGGCAACGTACTGCCCAGATGCCCTTCTAGGAAGGACATACTGCCCTGGATTCTGGGAGTGCAATCAGCAAGTGGCCTTCAGCTGCCAGTCCTTCAATATCTGCTTTAGTTGCAGAGAGCAGCCTCGCCCAAGGTCACGCCCGGAGCCCCAGTGATGGTAGAGGTGAGAGTAAAAGGCCTGGCCATCTCGGCCAATGTGGGTGATTCTGACAGTCCACTTCACATTCAGAGCAGGCTGTGGTGTTGACCGAGGCTGCTGGGGCTGCACTGAGGCTCGACTGCTCCCTCTGCCCACTCCTGCTTCTTTCCTCTCCCTTCCACAGGTGTGGATCCCAAAGGCCCTCCCTAATTAACCTCTGAACACTGAACTCTGTCTCTTCATCTGCCTCCTGGGGAATCCAAATTGCATCATGCATTAAATAAGATACAGCAGCCAATCTAATAACGACTGTAATTTTGAAGTCGTTGTGAGCATAAATTATATTTTGAGATATCTGCAACAACCGTAATATGATCTGTTTTGCTTGGTTGCCTATGTTTATAATCAAAAGAAAAGTTAAATTCCAGTTAGAGGTTAGTGAAGAGATAATTTTTCCCATCTGAGTTCTTGAACTCCCCTGAATTCTATCCACAGGTCCCCAGAGAGTCTATGGACTCTAGGTTAAGAATTCCTTATTTAAAGACGTAGAGGATATCGGGCAGAGTGTTCCGGATGCTTCGAAAAGCCCTTCGGATCTGTGAAGACAACATTTCATTTCGTTTACGGGCAATCAGCTAATTTTCTGCAAAAACAAAAACCACACCCCCCTTAGCAGATGCAAACTGTTATATCGAGAATGGATAAACCACAAGGTCCTACTGTAGAGCACAGGGAACTATATTCAATATCCTGGGATAAACCATAATGGAAAAGAATATGAAAAAGAATGTATATATATATATGTGTATAACTGAGTCGCTTTGCTGTACAGCAGTAATTAACACAACATTGTAATTCAACTATACTTCAGTAAAAAAGAAGTTTAAAAAAAAAAAAAAAAGAATTCCTTATTTAGAGGAAATCTGGCTGGAAGAGAAAGAAATGGTAACTACATAGACTGGTCCAAAGGTGGAGAATGGTGAGAAGGAAGAACAGCCCACATCCATTTAACTGGTAGGATTTAGCAAATCCAATTACAGGACACCCAATTAGATATGAACTTCAGATAAACAGTGGACATTTGTTTAGTGTGTGTACCATGCAATATTCGGGACATATTTATACTCTAGAACTCTTCATTATCTGAAATTTAAGTTTACTGGATGTCTTGTATTTTATCTGGCAACCCCACTTAAACAGCTATTTTGGCTCCTTTGCTTGTGAGGTCACGTGACCTACTTAAGGCCATGAAAGAGCCCTGAGTTGGGCTTTAGTCTTTGCTCTGACAGCTGTGTGGACTTGGGCAAATCACTTGTCCTGGTCCTAGCTTCAGTTTCCTTGTCTGTCAATGGAACTTAGTACCTGCATCATAGAGAAGGTGTGAAGATGATGCAGGATAGTGCATATGTAACCGACTTCAGAAACTGTAGTGCCTAGTGTGGATGGTGGTTATTATTGCCATCTGGAAGAGAATTCTAAGCTTTTGTAAAGGGAACAGCTATTAAAAGGGAGTCCTGGAGGAGCAGTCTAGGTGTCTGAAAGTAAGTAAACCAATAAAGCAGGCCAGTTTGTTATGGGAAATTAACTAGTTTATTTATCAGGATACTGGTGAATTTGAGGTTAATTTGCTTCTAAATTCTTTTAAGTCTCCTGATCTAAGCCATCCATTGGTTTGAAGGAATTTATGGCATTTCTGCAAAATGTATGGTTGTGAAGGACACCAAAAGAAGGGGATAGGGGAATAAAACACTAAAGCAAGATGCAGAGAAGTGAGATTTGCCCTGTCTGAACTGGGTATTCATTTTTTTCCCTTATGGTTATTTACTATTGAATTTCTTTGTGGGTGGTGATGCCAATGGGCATTGCCTTTACCAGAAGAATTAGACTATATTAGACTCCACATATTTACCAGGATGAAGTGTAATAAATATTTCCAAATTATTTTTATTACAGTAGTCCCCCAAACCCTTATCCATGGGGCATGTGTTCCAAGACCCCCAGTGGATGCCTGAAACTGGATAGTTCCAAACCCTATATGTACTATGTTTTTCCTACACTAAAGGGCAGGTAACGTATATAGTGTGGATATGCTAGACAAGGGGATTATTCACATCCTGGACAGGATGGAGAGGGAGGGTGCAAGCTTTCAACATGCTACTCAAAACAACTTGCAATGTAGAACATATGAATTGTTTATTTCTGGAATTTTCCATTTAATATTTTCAGATAGTGGTTGACCGAAGTTAACTGAAACTGAGGAAAGCGAAACCACAGATAAGTGTGGACTACTGTATGTTTGCTATGTGTCGATTAGCTACGTGTTGGGCTGGTTTGTGGCCTCATGATGTGGTCATGGGCTTCTAAGCAGGCCAGAACTTTATAACCAGTGATAAAATCCTCCCAAAACACATGAACTCTTTCCCACTGGATGGCCTTTGCACTAGTGGTTCCCTTTGCTTAGCATATTCTGCTGGCTTTTTGCAGGGCTGTCTTCTCCTTGACTTTATCTCCTCCAGGGGCCATTCTTGCCTGTCTGTATAAATTAAGTTGTACTGGTATTCCCTATGACAGTATCTGGCTTATTGTTTCGTAACATTTTCAGGATCTGGAAAAACTGTTTTGCTTACTTGTTTTTGTTTGTTTTTAATTTTTATTTTCTTTTGGACTACAGTTGATTTACAATATTGTGTTAGTTTCAGGTGTACAGGAAAACAATTCAGTTATATATACACATATACATATATCTATTCTTTTTCAAGTTCTTTTCCCATTTAGGTTATTATAGAGTATTGAGCCAAGTCCCCCATGCTATACAGTAGGTCCTTGTTGGCTATCTATTTTAAATATAGTAGTGTGTATATGTCAATCCCAAACTCCTATTTTATCCGCCCCCCCACCTTTCCCCTTTGGTAACCATAAGTTTGTTTTCTAGATCTGTGAGTTTGTTTCTGTTTTGTATATAAGTTCATTTGTATCATTTTTTTAGATTCTGCATATAAACGATATCATATGATATTTGTCTTTCTCTGACTGACTTACTTCACTTAGTATGGTAATCTCCAGGTCCATCCATAATGGACCAGCATCCATGTTGCTGCAAATGGCATTATTTCATTCTTTTAATGGCTAAATAATATTCCATTGTATATAGGTACCACATCTTCTTTATCCATTCATATGTTGGTGGACATTTAGGTTGATCTGCGTCTTGGCTATCATAAACAGAGTTGCAATTAACACGGGTGCATGAATCCTTTTTTTAAAAAAATATTTATTTATTTGGCTGCATCGGGTCTTAGTTGCGGCATGTGGGATCTTTTGCTGTGGCGTGCAGGCTCTTCATTGAGGCACGCGGGCTTCTCCCTAGTTGTGGCGCACAGGCTCCAGGGCACGTGGGCTCAGTAGTTGTGGCATGCGGGCTCCAGGGCAAGTGGGTTCAGTAGCTGTGGTGTACTGGCTTTCTAGTTGGGGTGTGTGGGCTCTAGAGCACACAAGCTTAGTTGGCCCACTGCAGGTGGGATCTTAGTTCCCCAATCAGGGATCAAACCCCTGTCCCCTGCATTGGAAGGCGGATTCTTAACCACTGGACCACCAGGGAAGTCCCTGCATGAATCCTTTCAAACCATGGTTTTCTCCAGATATATGCCCAGTAGTGGAATTGCTGGGTCACATGGTAGCTCTAATTTTAGTTTTTTAAGGAACATCCATACTGTTCTCCATAGTAGCTGTACCAATTGATGTTCCCGCCAACAGTGTAGGAGCACTCCCTTTTCTCCACATCCTCTCCAGCACTTATTTTTTGTAGACTTTTTGATGATGGCCATTCTGACTGGTGTGAGATGATATCTCATTGTAGTTTTGATTTACAGTTCTCTAATTATAAGTGATGTTGAGCATCTTTTCATGTGCCTGTTGACCATCTGTATGTCTTCTTTGGAGAAATGTCTATTTAGGTCCTCCGCCCATTTTTTTGATTGGGTTGTTTGTTTTTTTGATATTGAGCTGCATGAACTGTTTGTAAATTTTGGAGATTAATCCCTTGTTGGTCATATTTTTTACAAATATTTTCTCCCATTCTGAGGGTTTTCTTTTAGTTTTGTTTATGGTTTCCTTTGCTGTGCAAAAGCTTTTGAGTTTATTACAGTATTTTTTGAAAAATAAATTTATTTATTTATTTATTTATTTTTGGCTGAGTTGGGTCTTTGTTGCTGCGTGTGGCTCTCTCTAGTTGCAGTAAGCAGGGGCTACTCTTCGTTGTGGTGCCTGGGCTTCTTATTGTGGTGGCTTCTCTTGTTGTGGAGCATGGGCTCTAGGTGTGCGGGCTTCAGTAGTTGTGGCTCACGGGCTCTAGAGCACAGGCTCAGTAGTTGTGGCGCACGGGCTTAGCTTCTCCGCGACATGTGGGATCTTCCCGGACCAGGGCTCGAACCCGTGTCCTCTGCATTGGCAGGCGGATTCTTAACCACTGTGCCACCACGGAAGCCCTATTACAGTATTTAATTGAATATAACATGCCATGGGTAGTATGATACACCATTGTTTTATATGCCACTAAAAAAGGGAACGGAAAGCTACAAATTAAACTGTGACATGATGCCTTAATGATAGTCCTGGGGCATGCATGAATCGTTCATAGTAGCCTCTTATTGTTTTGAGATTTATTTAATGTATTTTAAGGATTTGGCAGTTTCTCCTACTGTCAGTTGCTTTGCTTAGAGTGTGATGGACAATCCACATATATCAGTAAACATGACTTCATATATTGTGATTATCTTTCCATAAAGCAACTGTTCGTTACTTTGTAAGAAATTAGGGGATGGCGGTCATTTCTCCCATGATAAATATAAAATTTATGCCTTACCACCATCTCCATGCATTTTTGCCTGAAAATCAAAAGTTAGTCTTTTTGAAAACGTTTTAACTGGCAATTAAGCTTGACACATGTAGTCTCAATCGAAGTGATGATAACATGGGTACTTCTGATCAATCTCACAACCATGGCCTAGCCTATGGCATTTGTAAGATAGATTCTGATTTCAAAGATAGTTTAAACATGAAGAAACGTGTGCCTTAGAATTGATTAAATAAAGTATCTGTTTCCTTTACCAGGGAACTGAGTTCTTATCAGTTGTGTCTGCTACTGTGTGCCCAACACCTAGCACAATGTTGGCGTACAAAAGAAATTCAATAAATACGTGTCAAATGAATGGAGGAATTAATACTAGGTTGGCCAAAAAGTTTGTAAGATGTTAACGGGAAAAACCTGAATGAACTTTCTGGCCAACACAATAGGATTCTGTACTTGTAGGTTTTTGTTAACTGTGGAACAAACTGAAGTCGTGTGGAAGTAAAATAGTATATAAATAGCTTCGCTATTTTTTAAAAACTTTTTCATTCTGAATTCATTTAATTGGTGATATCAATTACGAGAAGTAAAATTTTGAGTGGTAGATATAATGGTAGACTCCCGTTGATAGAATTCTCATTATCATATTATGAAGTACTTTTGTATAACACTTTTCAGTTTTCAAACACAGACATGCTATCACTGTCTGGTGATAGTGACAGGAGTAATTCTTGATCACTGAGAAATATAAATTGGAGAGTATAGGAGACAGAGTTGCATCCCTGTAAATGATGTGGCAAAGCACTCAGAATACATGGAGGGTCCTGGCTTGTTGAAGACTGGCAAGCGATAGCTTGGCTGCTATGCTTTAGAAAGTTGTAAAAGAACTAGGGCTGTGCCAGTGATGGTGGGAAATGAATTTTGAAGGAGAATACATATTTACTGATCACCTATTAGGCTAGCATGTAATCTTCACAGAAACCCTTGGATTAGATGACATTGCTTCATTTGCAAATGGGGAAACTGAGACTCAGTGGGAGTAACTTGCCCATAGCTAGTGGGCACCTTCTCTAGGATTCTGAGTCTTCTCGATTCTACAGCCATTGCTTTTCCAAACACTCTATGCTAACTCAGAAAACCTGGGATTTGTGGAATGTCTAATAGGAGTTAATGAAGATTCAGGAACACTTGGGCCAGCACTGGAATTAGAATGGAGAATGTGGCCCATCATATGGAGACAAGTCAAGGCATTGAATTGGATGGACTCTATTTTATCTGAGACATTGGAAGTAGACAGATGTATTTCCAGACAACACTGAGGAGAGCTTGTGGATTTGGATACAGTAACAAAGAGAGTATTCTGGTAACATAGCCCCACCATCCCCTGCAAATGCTTTTATTGTACTTCATTTGGCTTGTTTTATTCTTTAGTTCTTTTGGCAGTAGCTAGAAGAGTTACTGCACAAGGTGTGCTTTGATATAGGACTGGACACAAATGCCCTGGGCTGTTGTGAATGAAGGAGCACTGGCTACAACTTGCACTAAAAGAGAGGAAAGGAAGATGCATAGAAGAATGGTGAGAAAAAGCAGCAAGAGCAAAGGGTGAAAAATCCCATGGTTTTTTCACCAAGGTCAGGACATGTTGATTGGTTCTTCACACATGGGGCCAGAGAGGGTGCAAGAAAGAATGGGAGAAAAAGGCATCTAAGGAGCTGGACTAGTGAGACCTTCATCAGAAACAACTTCAGCCTTAAAGACTTCCCCTCAGCCCTCAGCATTGCATTTGGGAATGAATACAGCTTTGTTCCAGAGCAAAGATGATGCACTCAAACTTTCCCATATTAACAAATTCCTTAATAAAGAGGGTGGGGATGGGCCTATAGGAAAGGCACAGAGCTAGGAAAAACATTTTATATTTCACCAAAGTGTGAGTGTTCAGGATCTCCTCACCCCCAAAATGACCACAGCACTATAGGAAAGCTGAGACCTATGTTCAGGTCACTTGTCATGAAAGGAACTGGGCTAGACTAATTGCTTAGGGGATGATTGGCTTAATTTTTGGCAATGCCTGGTAGAGTCTGGATTTTAAAGTTACTGGCAAATTGCCCTTTCTGCATTCTAGAATTGCAGAGGCTGAAATTTGTCCCAGTGACCAGTCTCTATTTTAGGAGGGACTACTGTAGTGAACTCATTTGTTTATCCAAGTAAGGTAAGAACTCATACTTTTTTTGGGGGGGGAGGGTAGCGCCCTGATTAAAAGAAGTAATTTGAACATAGATGTGTCACACAACCTGCAGGAAGGTGAAGGATTACATTCCAAGAACAGGGATGATCACATTTGTATGTTTACTAATAAGCTAAGTCAGGTCACTTTGGCTTATACTGGTTTCTTTTTCTTTTTTAAAGAGAGAGAAAAAAGAACACGTCTCTTTTGGTTAGACATCCGAGTGAATAAGAGAAAGAAAGAAAGAATTTCAGACGGCCTTGCCATTGTAAAAACCAATTTCATTTCTTGTCAGTACATGTAAACGTGCTGATGTTTGCCTGGTTGCCCCTGTGCACCTGTAGCGTCTTCCCTGGGCAGGGTTGGGGGGTGGAAAAAGCCAACAGGGCTTGGGAGTCAGGGAACAGAGCCAGATTTGATCAGAGCACAATTGGAGCCTGTGTTTCCAGGGAGAACACTAGTGCTTTATTGGTGGGGCCCCTTGGCAGTGGGTATCATCTGGAGAAAGAAAATATTGCCGCCAGCCCACAAGGGCTTCTCAGAAGCTGGGGGTCTGGATTTGGACTTGTGGACAGAACTGACTGGGAATGGAGGGGGAATGGGCACGGGTGCCTGGGCTCCCTTTGCTGTGCCTTCTCCTCAGCCCCTACCCTGCTCAAGGGACCAGCCCCTCAGCCATGGCTATCACTGGAACAGCTGGCTGAGTGTCTCCTGTGGAAGTGTGCCCTTTCAGTCCTTTCAGGACTGAAAGTTTCAAGTTTGGCAAGAGAACTGATGCCAAAGCAGGCTGGGCGTGCCTTCTATTTCTGGGCTTGAGCAGAGTTGTGGTTGTAAAGACCTATGAAGGTAGCAAAACAACGCCCTTGTCCCCAACGATGCCACAGGCAGTACAGTCTTCTCCTTCCTGGATGGTGTCTCCTCTCCTGGGCTAAAGAGAGCCCAGTTGTAAGGCATAGGTGCTGGGGGGGGAGGAGTCCCTTACAGGTGTTTGTGTGAGACTGGAGCAGAGCAGACAGGTGGTACAGAGCGGTCCAAACGCAGCCTAGGCAGGGCACACTCCATGAGGGCAGGGTCGAGGGAGACAGATTGAGGCCCAGGCTGCTGCCTGGGCCTCTAAGGAAGTCCCTCCAGGTTGGCTGGGTAAGGAGGAGACTCGAAGCAGTTGGATTCCTCTCTCAGAGGCACAAGAGGGCCGGCCAAAGGGGGAACCATCTCCTGTGAGTAGGGAGCTCAGGAGGCCACGTGTGCTGGCTCTGCAGACCTGACCTGCACCTGTAGCCCTGAGAAAGCAATCTGAAGTCCCAGGAATGGAAGAAGATAGTCAGTGGCGGAGGTGATGATTTTGGCCTTGGAATGTTGGTTTGAGAGAGAACTGGCTTCAGAAATGGACATTTAAAATGCAACTTGAGGGACTTCCCTGGTGGTGCAGTGATTAAGAATCCGCCTGCCAATGCAGGGGACACGGGTTTGATCCCTGGTCCAGGAAGATCCCACATGCCTCAGAGCAACTAAGCCTGTGCGCCACAACTACTGAGCCTGTGCTCTAGAGCCCGCGTGCCACAACTACTGAGCCCGCGTGCTGCAACCACTGAAGCCCATGCACCTAGAGCCCATGCTCCGCAACAAGAGAAGCCACTGCAATGAGAAGCGCACGCACTGCAATGAAGAGTAGCCCCCGCTCGCCACAACTAGAGAAAGCTCGTGTGCAGCAGCAAAGACCCAACGCAGCCAAAAATAAATAAATAAATAAAATAAAATTCAACTTGAACTTGTTCCAAGGAGGGTGACCTAAGAGTGAAGGGACAGGAAACCATGTCCCCTGAGGACCGTTGAAGGGATATTTAGCCAAAGAAGAAGTCTGTGGTAGGGCAGGGCGCAGCATGAAGGAAAAAGATCTCGGTACAATAAAGGGAGGCACATTCTCACAGCAGCTGATTAGATCATCGGAACAGCATATCTTTATACTCATGAAATGTTCCCTACCCACTGGGCTGACTGTCCAACAACGATAACTATTGAGCACTTACTGTGTGCTGAGCCTTGTTCTAAACACTTTTGTGTATTAGATCATTTAATCCTCACAACAACCCTATGAAGTACATTTACCTCTTATTATTCCATCTTTAAAGGTGAGGACACAGAGGCTCAGGGATTATATAACTTGCCTGAGGCCACGTGGCTTGTGAGTGGCGGGGCTGGGACCACATGTAGCAGATGCTCTGGTCAGTACATGGGCCTGAGTCTGCTCCCACCAGCCCCACCTCTGGCCTAGTTCCTAGATAGTTTTACAGTAGCGTCCTTACCCCTTTGGTCCCTGCCTATTCAGGGACTGTTGGCCTCTTCCAGTGCTGTCACATCAAGTTTCAGATGCCCCCCCAAAAGTGGGGACCTCTGATGCCCAGTGTCCAAGGAATTTTCATTCTCTTTGCCTCAGTGGTTACCCCAGTTTCTTTGTGACTCAGCTTTTGAAGCCTGATATGACTGAAAATATTTGACCATGTGAGTGCTATTCTTTCTATGGCTGTAGTGCTTGGTGTTCCCAATGCCACTTAAGAACCAGGAGATTACTTCTTTGTCACCAGAAGCTCAAAAGTCCTTATAAAACAGAGTACAGCTTGCCCCATTCTCCTGGTGTTGAGATAATGGGGCCATTTGGATTTCTGTGCACTGGGTAGTACTTAGAGATCTGTTACTCTTGGTGCACTTCTTTCTGGTGAAAAGAACACTGGTGTTTGATGGTGGCATGTTATTTGAGTCTTGTTTCTGACAATAATGGTAGAAATGTCCTTTCTTTTGACACATTTGAGATTGCCAGGAGAAGGAAAAAAAGAGAAAAAGAAATCCAAATTTGTCCTTAACAATCAAAAATCTAGAAAAAGAGTTGTTGAAAGTGTCGAGAAGACCAGGCTGATCGAGGGCTTCAGGCTGAGGGACAGAACAGTGCAATCCTCAGACTGTGCTCTGATTTGCCTCAGCCTGTTGAATGCTGTCCTGACCACCTGAAAGCCCCTGCTCTGTGCATGTGTTGGAGTGTTGCCCTCCAGAGATAGAACTGGATAAAACAGGAATTTCTCTGTAGCTTTGGCTTGAAAAATTGCCTGCTTGAGACTCAGAAGCCATCTCTTTTCTGAAAGCTCTAAAGGTGGCCACAAGGTATAAAAAAGAAAATGTAGAAGGGGCAGCTGTCCTCACTTCTGCCACGGGGTTCCTGACAATGGCACATTTATTCTCCTCTGCTCTGAGAGGTTAGCACCCCAGATGGGGCAGGAATAACCCAGCTATAATGGACATGTTTATGCTGCAGGGCTGGGGTTTCAGTGGAGTCAGGATAGAGCTCGTTTATTCCACTTAGGATGCCATATGGCCCTGCGCTCGAACCTGGTCTGTCAGAATAAGGCTTCAAACTGGGGTATGGAGTTCTACAATAAATAGGGTTTTCTTAGCACTTCTTTTCTTCTGTCCATGTGGAAATTATGTCCTGTTAGCTCTTGAAACAGATCATGGGCTTGGGAGTGCTGCTCTCTGGTTTTCCTATGAAAATGCCCACCTGAGGAAACAGGACTAAGGAGCATGTGCATGCGTGTGTGAGTGTGCGTGTGTGTAGTGTCTGTCCTGGGTGCTCAGTGCTGGGGGTCCCAGTGCCTGGAGAGTCACAGGCTGAGGAGACCCCCTCTCCATGACTTCTGCACTGCTCTCTCTGCTCAGGTGACTTGCTCTCAGATGCTTGCTCTGTGCTTGCTTGGTTCCTGGCAGGTGTGGAGCCTCACAGAGACAGGTGTCAACAGTAACACACATGCATTCTGCTCTTGGTGGGCACCCAGGGGCTGAGCACTGCTCCTCGTCCTGCTCTGGAATGAGCAGGTGAATTGGCAGCCTGACTTGCTGGTGACAAGACCCTCGTGGGTGCTGCTTATTTGAAGGGCAGGTAGAGTGATGATAGGTGCCAGGACGGATGCAAGGCTGTGCCCATGCAAACTGAGCCCTCGCCTCCGGGGGTCCTGACCAAGATGCCTTTGTGTCCCCATGTCCCAGTCACCCCAGGGCCCGTGCTGCTCCTAAAGTCAAATCACAAACCACTCTCGACGATTCCTGCTAGTCTCCAACCTTGGTCTCAGCCCTCCTTCTCTAGCCTCTGTACTGACAGCAGGCAAATTCAGTGACAGATCCTGACAAGGATTTAAGGAACACACTCAGTTCTCTTAGGAAAAAAATAAAATCTCGATTCTACCACTTAATAGGCCCTGTGACTCTGGGCAAATTAGTTAACTTTTCTGAGCCTCAGTTCCTTCATTTTTATTACAGGACTAGCAATATTGTCCTCATTTAATTGTGAGGATTAAAAGAGATGATCTATATATAGTAATAGGTAATTAATGGTACGAGCCTCATAGAGTTGTTATAAAGATACTAGTTAATGTTTTCAACGTGCCTATGTAAATTATTTATGTTTATATACCATCTTCAAAGCTGCCTGGCACATATGATGGAAGTGTTTGTTTAAGAAAGAAGAAAGGCCAAGAGAAGTGTCTCAGCACCTCAGGGGTCATTAAATGCTTGCTGAAGGATTAGGGAAGGTCTCCAGGCTGAGAGTTTCTCGGGGTGGAGGTAACCACGTCTTGTTTATCTTTATGCCCCCAAAGCCCAGTATGATTGTCTGGCATATGGGCACACTTCAAGAGTTGCTTATTGAATACATAAGTGAATGAATATGCCCTACTCATTTTATACCTTCTTTTTGGCATTGAAAGTCTTCGTTTAAGAAAACTTCTGATTTTGGAGCATTACACCCTGATGCCCATACATTAGTCACTTGAACTAACTATATTGACATTTGTGACCCCAAAGCAAAAGTGATGGCAAACTAAATTATAATGTTTTTGCAAAAACGGAAGAAATTTACACAGGATTGAGCACAAAATGTACAAAAACCAAGAGAAGGAGGTGAGTAATGATGCTCTACAAACATTTCTTTCTTTGAATGTAATATATACTTAGCACTTACTAAGTGCCAGGTAGTGCTCAGGATATGTAGATGATTAAGTCACAAGCCTGTTGTCCAGGTGCATACTGTCTGGTGGGGAGGGCGGGTCCTGCGCATAAAGAGCAGTGTAGGAGTGCAGAGACACTGCAGGAGAGGTGCAGACAGTGCTGTGGGATTTTAGAGGAGGGAGAGGGTCAGTGGGTTCCTGAATGGGGGTGGGGCATCAGAGGAACAGCAGAGAAAGAGAGGAGAAGAAGATGTCCCAGCGTGTCAGCCCCTTCTCACCGCATCCCAGGGGCTGTAGTGTCACTAAGACCCAAGTAAGGTTCCAACTCACCAGCCTTGCCCTTCAGTTACTTAGCCAGGCCTTAGGTCCAGCCTCGAGCATCTTCAGCTACTGCCTCTCAGCCCACACATCTCAAGGATCCCATTAAATTCTGGCCTACCCAGGAGTGTGGCTGAGCTGGGATTTTTCTCCCACCCTCTAACACCAAGTTACATGACAGATATCTAGTAATTCTTTCCATCCTCTGGTTTTCCTACCTAAATTCAGGCTGCAGAAAATTCCTGAAGGCTAGAGAGCCAGAGGCTCTAAGATTGCACCATCGTCTGTTCTCAGAATCACAGTGTTAGAACCAGATGACTGAGTTAGGTTAAGAAAGAAATTTGGGGCTTGCTTATTCTAAAAAATCTAATTTTCTCATGAGGAAATTGGCTTCTGCAAAGAGTTTAAAAAATGGTATTGTAAGAACTGGTAAATATATTCAGGACAATTTAATGTACCCTTCCTTCTTATGATTAGACCCAATCTGATATCATATCACAGTGCAACCAGCACTGATGGAAGTTCCTGTAAAAGCTAAAGCTATTTAAGTTCCCTTTTTCCTCCTTCTCCACCGCTGTCACCAACTATGATTTCTTTGTTCACTGACACAGATGTTAAAAATAAATTGAAAATGTTTCTAAATTCTTTGTCATTTTGGGAGCAGATCTGTCATCACCAAAAAAACACTAGAGTGAAGAATTGGAAAGAAAAACAAACCTTAAGGCATAAAAAGTAGTTAAGAGTGCCTTCCAGGTAATGATTGTGTTGGGACAGGGTGGGTGTATTTGAATATACATATGCTGAGCTGCCTCAAGTCTTTTCCAGAAAGTCTAGGTATGAAGACTAATAAGGAAGCTACTGCAGTGATCCAGAGGGAGATGGTAAAGGCCTTGATGAGGTATGTGGCTGTAGAGATGTAGAAGAGGAAGGTCTACAAGAGATATTTTGAGGTGGAATCAACAGGAGTCAGAGGCTTACTAAACGAGGGGGTGAAGGATGGAAAAAGACAGAAGGACTTGAGCAGCATATTTGATAAGGTTTCTCAATATCCTTGTGGGAAGATGGGTGAACTAAGGACTGGCTGCAAGGACGGTTAGGTTGATGGATAACTAACTGGACAAATGTACCCATAGTACCAATGTATGGACTGATGTGTCCTTGAAGGGAGGGCTCCTGCACTTTGACCCAGGGTTCAGTCTTTGCCTTTGTCTTAGCAATTTTGTCATTGATTTGGATAATAATATAGAGTCTAAGTTCATCAAATTTCTGATGTCAAGAAGCTAGATGTGATACCAGAAACAAAATCTAAGTAATACAAAAAGGAAGGTGGTGGGGGGGTAGAGGGGGGAGGAGAGAGAGAGAGAGAGACACTGAAAAGAGAAAATTTAACAGGGTTGCACTTGGATCCTAAACCCAAGTACTCCAGGAAAAGACAGTGAGTTGTGTGGAAGCAGCACATGTGAAAAGATCCATGTCTTTATTTAATTCTAATTTTCATTTTCAACAGGAGTAAATACTGTAAAGTGTCTCCTCTCAGCCCTCATGTGATTGTAGACTGCATTGTTAGAAGCATGAGTTTTGGGAAAGGGAGGTGACAGTGCTGTTCAATTCTGTGCTGGTTAAGTGACAATGGAGCATTGCACTTGGTCTCAGAGCACATGGAGCCGCTGGGGCGTGTTCAGAGGAGAGCCAGCACAGCGGTGAAGGGGCTAGAGGTGGCCCCCTCCGATCCCAGCATCATCAACACCACCATCTGTTAGTGCTTACAGCTCCCTCACTCATCACCACACCCGATGAAGTAGGCACTAGCATCCCCACTTTACACAGGAGGAAACTGAGGCTCAGGGGGGTAATGCTGCTTGTCCCTCGTTCTACAGTTTGCATGAGGGAGGACTGATACCCGAAACCCATGCCCTTTTTACTCCTCACTGCTTCCCAGACCTCACCATCTGAGGGACTGTTGGGAGATCTGGGGATCCCTAAGTTTTGGTCGGCCCCTTACTCTGTCCCTGAGGTCCGATCACTTGGTTTCTGCTATACTTTCCTTTCTCTGCTCCAGCTGTATCCTACTTCTGCATCTCTTGTGCCAAATCAGACCTCCCTGATGGATGACTCTGACCTCCACCTCAGTTGGTAAAGTCTGCTGCCTAGAAGACCTTTGGCCGAATACTCTCTATCACTTAACTTTCTCCCCCCAGGACAAAGTTGGCCTGGACCACTTCTGTTACCCATCCTCGCTTTGGGTCATGGCTATGCAGTTATGACAATCCAATCTGTACAACAGGAAGACTGCTTTGGGGCTGGGGTGGCTTCTGGGCTGGGCAGCCCAGGCTGGGGCCTAGAATAAGGTTCCAGAAGCTCCCTGGAGACACACAGAGGACCAGGTCTCAGGCAGTCGAGAGCCTGGAGCAGAAGAGCAGGCCTGCCCAGTAGATCCACAGGGTTTGGTGGCTGGTTGGACATTGGGACTGAAGGAGAAGTGGGAGTCAATGACAAGTCCTAGTTTGGGGCTTGGGAGACTGGGCAAATGATAAGAGAACCAAGAAGTGTAACCCAGGGGTGTGATGGGTCCTGCATGTGAGTCTTTATTTTTGAGCCAACACAACAGGAAGGTAGACTCAACCCCTCTGGACCCTACCCCCAAATAATCAGCTGGTCCTAAGATCATTATTTAGTGACAGGAAACTTAGTGCAGAACTCACAGGGGTGATGAAGAAAGAATTTATATAGCTGCCACTCAGAAGACTGCCTTCATCAGGATTGACGTGTGTGTTTTAAGGCAGTTTGGACTCTCCGAGGCTGCCCCCAGCTCCATCCCTCTCCCTCCTTCTCCACACATTCAGGAGGATGGAGGAATCCTGTCTGTCCTGAAATGTGCATTCTCACGCTCCTGTTGCTCGGCAAAGCAAGGTGGTAAACAGGCCCACCCTCCTGGGAAGATGCTGCTCTTGTAACTCAGCCATGCACTCGGGGGCTCACTCACCCCATCCCTGTAACAACTTATTAAGGTTTCTCTCCCACCCAAGCACAGCACTCCCTTTGAGGGTAGCGTAGTATATACCATCTCGGTATAGAAGCTAAAGTGAGTTTGGGTGGAAAAATCTCACAGTTGCTACTGGGCAGAGCTACCACTTGAACCTGGGATTTGATTCCAAGTCCAGTGCTCCTTCCACAGCATCAGGTATGGTGTGGCCTCCGGGTCACCAGAGGGGTGGGGCTAAGCATCAAGTAGGAAGCTGGGTCAGATCAGTCTTTCTTAACCTTCTTTGCTATTATTCCTTAATGTCTTTTTGGACATTTTTTCTTACTGCCCACCGTGAAATTTTAATGCCATGGATATGCTGTAGATCTATTGATATGCTGCACGTATATCTGCTTTACTATAAAAAGTGTAAGATTTTGTCTCCTCCAAGAACCACTTTTCACTTCCTTAGGGGCAATGTTCTCCCTGTTGAAAATGCATGGATTCAAAGTGGTTCTTATGTGTAATCCTCCAAGCAGGGGCAGCAGCAGTACCTGGGAACTTGTGGGAAATGCACATTTTTGGTCCTAACTGGGACCTATTGAACCAGACACTCTGGGGCTGAGTCCAGCCTCCAGGGCGTTCTCCTGCATGCTGGAGTTTGAGAACCACTGGACTAGCTGATAGAGGACACCACTGATTCTTTTCGGCTTGATGACAGAAGAATTACTAAAGCCTGCCTGAGGGAAGCATACATCCTCCCTGGTTTGTTATACACTGATTCCTGATTAATTGTGATCTTAGGATCCATTCTTTTCAATCCTCCAATCCTTATTAAGCAGGTATTATGTGTAAGGCATGCAGGTCTCTGGAGATCACTGTGGGCGGGAAAGAGGTTCTACGGGGCCTGAATGGTAGATACCATTTGGGGGGCCTCTTTAAGAAAAGGAGTGCAAAGTCATGAATCATGATTAGGTCGGCTTTGGAAGGGCCTTGAGCAAGTGTGGGGTCTTGAAACCTAAGCTCCATGGGCTCCATGGCAAGTCCGCCCATGGGGGCTGAGCACAGTGGAGGACCCACCAGGCGGTGATAGCACTGCAGGGGGTGGCAGATGGAAGTCTGGCAGCCAGGCAGGTCTGAGCTACCGCTAGCCAGGGGCGTGAATGGGCGGAGTGTGCTGAGCACCTTTGATGGAGGCCCGTGTGCAGTTGGGGCATCAGGTGGGGAGAGCGTTGTCCTGATGGTGCAGCCTGGGAAAAGCTGCCTGTGGGAGGTGTTATGTGGGTTTTGGAAGAGGCGTGTCCATGGCAAAGAAGTGGGGAGTCCTAGAGGGAGGGAGACAGGACCATATGAGGGCTTTTCATCTGATGGTTTCAAGGTATTTTCTGGGTTGCTCACCATACCTTGATGAGAACACAGAGAAGCACTCTTCTCCCCTGGTGGACTGTGGAGCTTTATTTGCCACATAGGGCAGGAGCTGCATTTTCCAAGGTGTCTGGGCTCAGAGACCCCTCCTCCTTGCCCAACAGTCACAGGCTGACTTCGCAGCTCTTCCCCACGATCCTGAGAATTAGTGGCTGCTGACAGATTGTCCCACTGCAGTGGGTGGGTTGGGGGGAGTAGTGTGTCACCTGCCAGCTCTGACAGGGGAGCCATTGGTCATTTGTTTGGGGGGCTGAAGAATAACTGCACTTGGCTATTTGGATTTACAGCCCACTGGCCAGCCCTCCTCAGAGGCTTGGCTGCCTTGGAATGAGAGCTGTCTGTTATATCTTCCTCAGTGGCATCTGTAACTACTGCAATTTTCCCAGTGGACACCTCTAAGGAACCAGTTATTTTTATAAAGGGCAGTGCATTTGTACCTTACTGGCACTATCACATCCATCAATCAGGACTTTCTTTCATAGGGGGAAAATTTCTGCAGCAGGAGTTTGTTCTCTCTTTGATTTACTTTGTTAGTATTAGCCTAAATTATGCTGAAGCATAATTAAGAAGGTCTTCAGAGTTAGTATTCTCTCTGGAAAGATATGCAAAAATTGATTTCAAATGGTCAACAGTCTTCTATTTTATGAATAGAGGTCTTGATTTATAGACTTTGGCTTTCTCATCCACAAGGAAGGCCTGATATCTTTTTCTGCCATTCTTTCTCTTCCTTCCTTTCTCCCTCTCTCCCTCCCTGTCCTTTCCCCCGTCTCTCATTCAGTGAGCCTTTACTCCACACCAAGTACTTTGTTGGGTGCTGGAACCAAAGATGACTAAGACAAGATGTCCAACAGTAGATGACTATGTGTAAATAAACAGGAGTAAAGAGCCTTATGCGGAATTGCTGAGTCCCGCAGAGTGGGATTCTCAGTCTCAGAACTTTTGACACCTGGGGCCAGATAGGTCTCTGTCGGGGGGACTGCGTTGTACACTGCAGGATGTTGAGCAGCATCTCTGGCCTCTCCTCACTAGATGCCAGTAGCATCCTCTTCCCCAGCTGTGAATGTCCCCAGACACTGCCAAATGTCCTGGGGTGCAAAGTCACCCCAGTTGAGAACCACCGCCCTAGCCTGAACTCTTGACAGGACACAGCTCGTGCCCTGGCTCCGCCGCAGGGAGCTGTGTGATCAGAAGCCACTCACCTAATCTCTCCAGGCTTCCTTTTCTTATTTGTAACATGAGGGTTGGGAAAACATTCCTTCTAAATCCTCTGGGTCTATGAAAAACTTGGATTTGTCTGTTATCACATATTAGGTCATACGTTCTGGAAAGGAACAGATAGAGTTTATGCTTCACCATACGCTTCAAGTGTCCGGGATAGAAGCCTGCGATCAATCAGCAAATATGCATAGATGCTGACTGTGTGTAGAAGAAATAGGGCCTGTGATCAAGAAGTTCAGATTCTTTGTGGAGGAAGAAGTCAGTCTTAAGAGAGCCCACCCTGGTCCCAGATGGCCTGTGTTTGAATCCTGGCTTTGCCTTACACAGGTTGGGTGACTTTAAATAGGCTGCTTACCTTTGCTGAACCTCAGTTCCTCATCTGTAAAATGGAGCTGATGATAGCTACAACCTCAGGACTGTTGTGAAGTTCAATGTGGTAGAACAGTGCCTGGCACATAGTGAGTGCTCAGTAAGGGTCAGCTATTGTGGTTGTGAAAACGAGGCTGGATTACCAGCTCAAAGCCGTAATGGGTCCATGCCCAGTGCGTGACACACACACGTGAGTCCTGCCAGTGTTCAAAAGGAAAGAAAAACCCACAGGGAGAGAAACGGAACTATGAGGAATACCTTAGAAGGTTGCATGTCCTTTGTTTCTAGTGGGGTGCTATAGGGCAGGTGAGGGAGGGGGCTGTTGGAGAAGGCTCAGAAATGCTCAGTGAATGCCTGGTAGAACCATCGTCTTTGATAAGCAGACCTAAATCTCAGAGCAGGGAAGTGACCTGCCCAAGGCCGCACCTGGGCCAGGATCAGAGCCAGGATTGGCACTCCAGTTTCTTGACACCTATCCAGCGCTCTGACCAGCACTGTGCAGGTTCTAGAAAGAGGCATTTCCTAGTGAAAAAGTTCTCAGTGTCCTAAATGCCCAGAGTTAAGCCAGATCTTGTCTTGAAAGCCCTTGTGACAGGGCAAGGGGTCAGGGATGGGAGGACAGGTGGGTATCAGTTGGGATTGTGGACATCAGAGCTGGGTGAGTTGGAGCCTGCAATATTCAGAGAGGGCTGGGCTGATGCTTACTTTCAAATAGTTTATTAAATAGGAAAGCCAGGGTTGCTAAGAAATTGGGAGGACATTTAAATGAAGAGCAGAGATCATTTCCAAGCAAGAACCAGCAAGAACCTCAGGCTCCTTATTTGCATTCAGGTGAGAGACTAATTATAAATCAGCTCTAACAGATCATTAAAGAGGTCCCGCCCAAGCTGTATTTTGCAACACTTCACTATCTGGCGTTGGGTATTGGCAATCTGAAATACACACTGGCACTGCTTTATACAGGTGGGTCGGGCCTGCGAGCACAGCAGAGAAGGAGTCCCCAGCACTGTGTGCCACTGCTACTGCTAATAGCAATCAAAATAATGTTGCCTTCTATTTGTGCAACTCTTTGTTCAATGTGCTTTTCTAGACATTGTTGATCCCTGACAACTCTATTACCCTCATCTTATGGAAGTGCAGACTGAGGCTGAGTGGGCACACCTGCTCAAGGGCTGCAACGTGGATTCCTCCAACTGTGGACTTTACTATGCTCGGTGCCCTCCTGGGGCAGCCAGCCTCTGAGATGGCCCCAAAGGTCCCTGCCTCCTGGTATTCACACCTTTGTGTGGCCCCCTCCCACATGGTACCAGGGTTCGTCTGTGTGACCAGGAACATAGAGCAGATGTGTTGGTGTGTCATGCTGGGATTAGACTGTAGAGGACCGAGCCTTCTGTCTTGAATTCTCTCTCCCTCTCTGTGACCTGTGACTTTGGGGGAAGCCCCCCTGCTGTGTCAGGAGCAGCCAGCCCTGTGGGAGGGCCCCATGGCAAGGAGCTGAAACCCCTGCTCAACAGCCAGTGAGGAACTGAGGCGTGCCAATAACTCCCTGAATGAGCTTGTTGGTGGTTTTTGAGCTCCAGTGGAGCTTTGAGGTGCCTGCAGCCTTTGCTGACTTGCAACCTCATAGAAGACCCCAAGTCTGAACGACCCAACTAAGCTGTTCCCAGGTGTTTGATTCATAGTAACTGTGAGATTGTAGAATATTTGTTTTAAGCTGCTAGGCTTGGAGGTGATTTGTTACATGGCAGTGGGTAACTTTTACACCCTCTGTACTAGAAGGTAAGATGACCTCTGCCAGAGCCCCTCCGCTCAAATCTGAAAACCTCTTCCACCCTGGGTTGTTCCTGTGAACAGCATTCCACCATAGGTGACAAACATCCCTTCGGTTAACCGTGACCATCTTCACAGACCTCTGATACGGAAAATATCCCTGGGAGATGAAGTCTCTTCTTAAGGGGCATCCTTTTAAAAAATGTTTTATTTTTATAGGAAGCCATTTACGTGCGGCCCTATATTTTTTTCAAATTGAGAACCCTAGGACCTAATGTATGTGTGTTGAGCAAGAGTCAAATATGGGTTCAGTGTGTACGGAGACTTTATTGCTTCTCTGTTTTCCTTAGTTCCCCATGATGCCCCAATTGTGTGACATAATTCCAGTGGAAATAAAGTTGAGCAGTTCAAGATGATATGCTGGATCCTCCTATACCAGATGCTAGTCCAAGTGAGCAGACAGCAGGGAGGCTATGGTGGAATGTCTGAGGGAAAGCGGGTGGCAGAGGGGACCACTTGACTTGCTGGTCACCTGAGCTTCCTAATCCCATGAAGTCAGTTTTCCTAAAAAATCTCTGATGAGGCTGGGGGATGCTTTGGGTCTGATGAAGGTGCAGGATATCAGTGAGAGGGCTGGAGATGGGAAACATCCTCAGCATGAGTTTATTTATTAAATCAGTTTTCTTTATGCCAGCATGAAACTTCTGGATGATGGGGAGAATGAAAACACATGAGAAATGAGAGGCACATGGGAGAAAAATAAACTTTGATGTGATGGTGCAGGTCTGCTCAGGGCCTTAGCTAGCTCTCTGGAGGAAAAGGCCTCATTCATAAGTCTGACTAAGACATCTGATGGTGGATTTTGATCCTGTCCAAAAAGGATATTTGTGTTTAAGGAAGGGATGAAGCTTTAAAACACAGGAACACAAATAGGGGAATTTCAGGCACCAAGTGAAGGTGGAGTGGAGTGACATTTGTGCAGAAGAGCGAATTTCTCAGGCCCTTAGATTTGGTCTGTAGAACTCTGCCACCAGCAGGACCAGTTTGCAGGTTTGGGTGCCCACATGTATGGAGTTCCATCTGTCTGAGTGGGAATTTGGACTCTTATGGACTGTGTGGTCTTGGGCAAGTAGTATAGCCTCTCCGGATTGTCCTTATCTCTAAAATGGGATGGAACAATATTTCCTACCTCATAGGTTTGTGGGGGGTTTAGGCTAAGATAATGCTTAGCAGAGACTTGCCATATGGTAAGAATAAATGTCAGCTATTACAACTGCATTATATGTTTATATTATAGCTGAATATATTACAGTGACACTAATTCCAGTAGTATTAGTTAATTATAGTAATATTAATATAGTACAGCTATATAATAATAATGCCTATAACATCTCCATGACCATGAGCAGAGAGTAAGTTTAAATTTCATCTGCTTTCCCAACCCTCCCACCCTGCCCTTTACAAAGAGCAGAGCAGACAGACTTGAGGATCTGGCAGGAACTGAGGGCCAAGTGGGCCCCAGGCCATGTGGGTGAGGGTAGCTGTGCTTCCAGGTAGAAGGTTGGGGGGCCTCTGCTGCCACATTTGGGTGGTACCTCTGAACTTGGCAGGCACAGTCCCTCTCTGGGGCTGGGAAGGTTGAACAATGGGTGCTCTGTTGCTTGCTGGGACCTTGTCAAGGTATCCAACTCTGTCAGAAAAGCAGCTATGGAAAGTGGGCTCCAGGCCCCAGGTCATGTGTGAAAGTGTGGGCGGACGAGAGCCCCAGTCTCCACTAGCTCTCACTGCGATAAATAGTCCTGTGGTGCCCCAGCTCTCTGGTGAGGACAGTTTGTGGTCAGTCCCAGGACGAGGGGGAGGGACAGCGCTGTATGTACCTGGTCAGGCAATGGCCAGTTCCCACTAAAACCTGGCTCTCTGATTCTGGTCCCTGAAGTTGTGCCACGCACTGAATGATGGGGCAGAGGGGGCAGTACTATGGAGTCATTGCTGCCTGATGGCTGGTTGCAAAACTGTAATCAGTATTTAGCAGAGATATTCCTTAGGAATTCATCAGGAATTTGCTGTCTGGTGTATGGGGGTGGGGTTGAGAGGGACAGATTAAACTGACTCTGGCACCTCTTACGTTCCAGGTAGTCTGCCGGGCACTCCACATTCATTTTGTCTCTTAAACCTCACAACCAAAGTAATGGTATAATTATTCCCATTTTACAGGCCAGGAAACGGAGGGTCAGAATAGTTCAGTGACTTGCCTAAGACGACGCAGCTAGTAAGAAGTAGAGTCGGGATTAGAACCTGTGGCTGTTTGGCTCAAACTCCCAGGCTCCGACCACTTTATGACATTGCCTTGCTGCATTAAGCCACTATTATTTCTCTTGTGTTTGGGGGCCACTAGCATCTCTTGAAACGCTAGCTTCTGAGCTTCCACCTCTGGGGTTTTCTTGGGCCATCAGGGCAGGGTTGTGCAGATAGGATGTCTGTTCTCCTGAGGCCACAGCTGTCAGGAGCTAAGGATTGGGCAGCTCTCTCTTTAGACAGGGCTCCCTTTACCTGTTCTTAAAGGACATTTTTGTTCTTTAACCTCTAGATTTTAGGGGATAAGTTTGAGAATGACTTTGAGGCCACAGTGTAGAAATCCAATCCCCTGTGAACTCCATTCCTTCCTGGCTATTCCATGGGATCATTCTTTGCTTGGCAGGTGAGCTGCGGTCGGGCTTCCAACTGGGTGTAATTATAATCCTCTACACCTCCCGGCTCCCAGCTCTCAGAGACCTGAAGTTTTTGCACGTGCTTCTCCCCTCCCTAGTAACTAGTTGGCAGCCATTCATCAGAGCCGGAAGCGACCAGTGGATGCCTCTCCTCAATGCCTTCCTCTCCCCGTTGCTTTGGAGACAAATCAGGGCTCCACCCACTCCTGGCCCTGGGTTCAGAGAGCTGGAGGTTATGATGGGAGAAGATATTTCTCCATATTTCATTGTCGTGCTTTAATTTATATTCATCTGGAGAGTGGCAGATTAGAGGTTGTGAAACAATCAGGGAAAAACAGCTTCTCAGAATATAAGTGTTGCTAGTGTGATGGACCAGATTTGCAAAGAGGGCGTCTTGCATTTTCTCCTGAGGTGAGAAGACAACAGGGTAATTATTCCAGTGAATGGTGCTGGCTCTTAGAGGAGAAGCAGCGCCAAATATTCGTGATGCCTATCCACCCACTCAGCAACAAAGGGGCATTTGAGAGCCCTGTAAATAATATTTCCAGATTAGCCAGAGAGGATACGTTGTTTCAGAAAATGAACAGCATCAACATTCTTTCTTTCTTTCCTGGCAGAAACGCTAGTGGTCTTCGTGCATGTGACCTGGGCATTTGGGGCACCAGGCTAGACAAAGTTGTGAAGTGGGCTGAGCGTCGCTGGTGCTGGCGCGCATCTCCTACAGACCTCTCTCCCCTGGCAGCTGTTCTGTGTGTTACCCTGGGCCTGCCACCCTCCCAACCCCACCCATGCTTAAGTCCTGACCCCATCACTCACGTGGGCTTTCAGCAAGTTTCCTAAACTCTCTGAGGATCAGTTTCCCAGTTTTTAAAATGTATTAAGTAGTAAACCCTGTCTTGCATATTGGTGTGGGGTTAAAAAAAGAATTAAGTATTGCAAAGGGCCTGGGACGTGGCAAGGTCCCAACGCATGTAACTTTTCTTCATAGCATGAGTAGGTAGGTCACAGTTGGCAAAGCTATTTAATTGGGAGCTTGAGTGAATCACAAATAATTGAATTTCAGGACATGGGGAAGATATTTTTGGACAGGTGAAACTTTCCGGTGTCATTCAAACTCTATGGAGATGTTCATCTCTTCATCTTATTTGTAGGGTCAGGTCTATATTGTCATGAAGTGGAAGAAGGTGAACAGGGACCACAGTTAATGCTTCTATGGTTTACAGTGAACTTTCAAACGCACACTCTGCTTTATCAAGTAGCCATCAATACCATGTGCATTTTGAGGAGACAAACCCGGAAATCAAGATTAATCCCTTTCTCAAGTGGTAAAATTAGGATCCCAAATCCTGTTTTCCTCCCCACAATAAGATATAATAGAGAATTCACCTTTAGTTTGTCAGAAGATGCTGGGGTGTGGCCTTCACAGAGGGGGTCCTAGGTATTGCCAAAAGGAATATTTAAGGGGAAGAAGCTTGCTCATCTGTAGAATCATTTTGCTGTAAGTCTGGATAATGAGAGGCTAAAAAAAATCCCAGGATTTTTTCTGTCCTGCAACTTCTCCCTCCCCGAAGACCTGGTCCCTTTGTGTTGAAGGCCTCAAGCCTGAGCTTCACTCCTCTGACATATTTCGGAGAATGGGGCAGGTCAGACAGGCAGCCCCTGAAGATTCCAAGATGGGAAGGAAATGGAAATTGGAATTAAGTGTTTTCCTTCCAAGGAGCCTAACTCTGGAAGCAAGGCATTCCTACAGGTGGTAGAGATAGGATGGATATGAGAGTGACTATTACAAACACCTAGTACAGTGCCTAGCACCTAATAGAAACTTAATAAATAGCTGTTGGATACATGGCAGAGATAAGGAAATGGAGGCATTTGGGGGCAACAAGTAATTCATTGGCCAATCAGAGTGTTCTCTCTGAGAACTGTCTGATTCCTGAGTTGGAGGGAGGCTTGGGAATTAAGTAAGACTACTTCCTTACTTTACTGACAGGAAACAGGCCCAGGGTTGCAGAGCAACCTGCCCCAGGCCCCAGGCTATTTGGGGATGGAGCTTGGCTTTCCTGACCTCCAGTATCCCTGCCACACCCTCACAATGCTCCGGGCAACAGGATTCATGATGAGTCCATGGTGGTCACAAGATTTCCTCAAGCCCCACAAACATTTCAGCTGAATTTCCTTAAAATAAATGTTGTGATCAACTTAACGTGTTAGAGGTTCTGGTGGGTGGGGGTGGGGGCAGTGGGGAAGAAAATCTGTTAAACCTGCTAATTGCCCATTTATTTCCATCCCAGCTCTTGAGAAAGCTGCTTCTGAATGATTGTGTGCTCTGGAAATGCTATAATTAGTCAGCCTGTTTGGGCCACACTGTTCTGGAGCAAGAAACATCAGGTGGGAAATAATATGACTGATAGTTGAGAAACAAAAATGTAGTTTTAAATGACAAATCATCCAGAAGCTGTTTATTAAGCGACGGTCTTTTGCTTTAGCAACATGGTGGAATGCCCGGATTGACTAACCAGTTTTTTTAATTTTTAAAAGTTTTAAGTGCCCAATAAAAGCAATGCTATTACCATTGCTAAAAATAATAGCTACTGTTTACTGAGCACTTACTATATCCTAGATGCTCTGCTAAGTGTTGTGCATGCATTCCCTTCACTTAATCCTTACAGCAACCCTGTGAGGTACAGGTATTACCTTTAGCCCCATTTACACAACAGGGGTATTGGAGTTCTGCGAGGTTAAGCCATTTACCACACTCACTCTGAGTCTGTGCTCACACCATACACTCATTCCACAAGCGCTGACTGCACACATCGAGGATGAACAAGGCACAGGACCTTATCTTCAAGAGTCATGTCTACTTTAAATGAGGAGATAGAAGAGAACCAATAGATACAAGACAGCTTGAACATTTGCTGGGCTTGCAATAAGCTGACACAATCCAAGCACCTGACCACCCTGGTTTACATATGGCTGCCCTGATTTAGCACCAAATGTCCAACAATCCAGAAAATCCCTTAGTCCTGGTGACCTGGGACAACTGGTCACCCTACACCCAATCTAAGGAAATGTGGAAGGGATGCTCCAGGGGAGACTGAACCAGAGTAGAACCTCTCCAGGCACATAGTAAGGAGAGAGATGAGGTGCCAGGCAGAGGGATGGACACAAGCAAAGGCACAGTGGCAAGAGAGAGTGACATGGATAGAGTAGAGGGTCCACGTCAAGGAGGTAGGAGAGAAGGCACAACATCTGTGCTTAGTTATGCTGTGGGTTGTCTGTTCATTGGAACCTATTTCTAGGAAGAACAGGGAAACCCTGGGTGTCTGATGCTTGGGAGGCTCTTCCCTAGAATTCTGGGGATGGAGAGAAGCATGCTGTGTGGTGTACACCTGCTTTGGGTCCAGCAGTCCTCATCTGTACCCCTTGCTGTTATCCCCCGACAGCCCACAGCATGGGCTTCAGAACTTCTCATTGTTCCTCAAGTTCACATCTCTAATCTATGTGGTGACAAACCTCAATGCCTTTGAGAACAAGAGGCCCCAGGCCAAGCTCACCTTTCCCTCAGTGTCACTGGGAAGGTAGCACTGGGTGTCTGTGGGCTCTCCCACCTACTACCTGAATAACTAGCCAACTCTGGACCTTCTCTGATCCTCAGGAACCTGTAAAATGAAGATGGCAATAGCTTCCTTGCAGGGATGTTGTGAGGTTCAAATAGGAGAATGTCTGCACCAGTAACTGGTACAGTGCTCAGCACATGCACGTGTAAGGAGGAAGTGACATTCAAGCTGAATCTCAGAGGAGGAGTTCTCCGGGTGAAGAAGGAGGGAAAGGACACACTCAGAAAACTCAGTTCATCATGTATGAAGAAGGCATGGAGCCTTGAAATAGCCTGTGACCTAGGGGAGCGGTGAACAGTGCATGTGGCTGTTGTGTGGGACCTTCTCCTTCACCTCTCGCCAGTGCTCCCTGACCCCGTGAATACCTAGAATCTTTAGAGCCATCAGGGATACTTTCCTCTCTTCATCCCTCATAATCAGTCATCATTTCCTGCTGACGCTACCTCCTAAGTCTTCCTTGAATCCACTTTCATCCACCCTCACCCCCATCCCATGGACCATCAGCTCTCTCTTGGACACTGACTCCCCATGGGTGTCCCTGCTTCCACTCTTGCCTCCTTCCAGTCCATTCTACACACCAGCAGCCAGAGTGATTATCGGATCATGAAAGCTGATGCTGGCATCTCCCTAACAACCCTCTCTGATAGACTCCTAGAATTCTTGGGGAACCCACCACAGACAACCCTTTGCATGTAGCGAGAGTGCTGAATGATGTGGTCCCTGCCCACTTTCCAGCTGCCCCTTGAGCTACTGTCCTCCTTCCTCTATACCCTCCTGCCACAGAGGGTGGCTTTGCTCAGTTCCTAGAACACATCTTACTCCTTCCCCACTCAGAACCTTGACTTTCAACCCACTTCCTCTCCATTAGCCTAGTTCACTCCTGTTCACCATTCAAGTTTTAGCATATATGTAACTTCCTCACTGTGTTCTGTAGCATTTGTAGCCTGCGTATTCCATTTGCATCTGACTTTAGTTAAGTATCTTTGAATTTGGCAGAGAAGGTGTTTTGAGAGGCAGTGTGGCCCAATGGTAGGAGCATGGGCTCAAGGAGCCAGGGAGCCTGGGCTCAGAACCTAGTGCTGACACTCACCGGCTGTGTGACCTCGGGCAAGTTATTTACCCACCTTACGTCTCAGTTTCCCCATCAGTACAAAGGGATAATAATAGTATCCATCTCAGTGGGTTGTGAGGATTAAATGAGTTAATATTGGAAAAGTCCTTACTAGCACTATGCCTCACCCATATTAGGTCGCTATATAAGCATTCGTTATATAAATAAAATGACTTGGTCCCAAGCATTTTGTTGACACCCCAGGCATGGCATCTATCATGTTGCATTTAGTCAGATGTGCTTCCCTCAGCTGTAAGGGCCTTTTGAGGGCAGGGACTATGGCTTAGGCATCTCTCTGTATTGCTAATTCCCAGAAAGGTGCTCAGTGCACAGTGGGTTATCAGCAAACGGAACTGGAAAGGAATAACATGTGATGAAGAAAGAGGTGAAATGCCAAGGATAGAACTACACACTAGAGGCAGGCCTGCACGCTTAACTCTGCCCATGCCCATTAGCATGACAGGCCAAAAGACAGGGTCCGAGGGGTTGATCCTCCCAGGTTTACTGGCCTACCCTCTTGGGTAGACTCACCACCACTGTAGATCCACCCAAAATTTCCATAGAAATTTTCTCATACAGCTCAGTCCTCAAGAACAGAGCCCATGCTGGGCATAAATTTTAAAAAACAGAAAATAAAACTCAAGGATTGATCTGAAATGGCTGGGAATGTCACTTTAAAATGCCCTTTTTAAGTATGGAGGGAATTAGGATATTTGATTAACAGATAAATGTCCCAGAGAATAAATTAGAAAATACTCAGTTTCCTTGCTTCAATAGCACTTTTTGCTGAGCTTTAAATTACCAATACTAAGTAGGAAAAAAAGGAGAACTCATTAAAAAGAATTGATTTAGGACAACTTGCTAAGAGATATTTTTACCCAATGAGCATGGTATTATTGGAGACAGCTGTGCTCTTTAACGCCCCAAATTTACTTAAAGAATAGATGGAAAACCATCTTTCTACTTTATATCTGTGATTTATTTTGGGTAATGAAATCTGCATGCTGAATGGTGATACAGCAATGAGAGAGGCACGGCTGAGGGACACAAGCTCCCCTCCCACCCCCACTATGTCGCTCTGTGTGTGTGTGTGTGTGTGTGTGTGTGTGTGTGTTTGTTCCTGGGAAACTTCTGCCAGGTGCAAAACCCCCTTCTATCTTCAGGATCATTGGAGTCACTAAATCACAGTCTGTCAATTGCTTATTTGCCAGATATCAATTCAGAGCCCCTAGAGTTGGAAGGAGTTTTAGATTAGTTCTCCCTAACTGCTATTTTACTGGGCTGTAAAACTTTTGTTACACATGGTCACTTCTTAATCTTTAGTAACCTGGCATTTGACAAAAGGGGTGTGAGATACTCTAAGTAGTTCATATGATTTGCATTTCATTTCAGTAAGTAATGATAAAAATGAATTAAAGTTAATTTAAAATATTTACAAATATTTACTCCCTTTTTGAAGAATTCATTTAGTTAGTTAGCTTGGAAGAATTTAGTAAATGCTTGTTCTATATCAACATCATTTTGTAAGTAGGGACATCATAGTTGAGGTTGGAAATCATGCTCACCACCTACAGATCCCACCTCAGCCATCCTCTCACTGAGTGAAGGGCTCCCCTAATAACATCCCCTACGTGAGATTATAAGGCTGACCAGAGTCTGAGAAATCATCCACCCAATCTGTGCAAGGCTAGGGATGAGAAGTTAATTGTTCAAGGAAGACCAGTTTGTGGTAGAGTCAGGTCCCAAAAATAGGTTTCCTGACTTCTAACCCTGAACCCTTTCAAAAGTCCCCAAACCCAAGGTGAGAAACTGATGTTGATCATTAGTGTAACATTGCACCACAAAATTTCTAACTTGCTGTAGTTGTTTACCACAGAACGTTGCCTCAGAGACACGGGATGTACTTGGCAGTTGGAGCGGACAACCATTGTATTATAGTCTCCTGCTGTCCCCAGGGACACTGCTTAGTGTACATGGGCCCAAGGAGGGGGTGATGCCTAGATCTCTAGTGACCGCAGCCATTCCACACACCTGCTAAGCGACCCATCTGCTTTTCTTGAAGCAGTTGTACCCTTACAACCTAAGAGGTAGTTTTTACTTCTCCATTTTACAGATGAAGCAATGAAGCCCAGAGAGGTTAGGTAACTATTGAAGACTTGGGTCTGCCTGACTCCAAAGCCTGAGGAAGTTCTTCTCGTATAAGTAGACTCCATACAAATGGACGACGCTGTCCAAAAGTTGAGTTGGCTATGTGGAGAAGAGAGGGATAGAGCCTTAGCTGGAGAGAGAAGATGAGGTCAATGGAAGCTTTTCCCCTGTTCATTTTATTATGATTATTTTTAAAGAGAATACCTGCAGTGCATGGACTACCTCTAAAAAGGGACAAAAGAAAGGGCTCCCATTAGTTGCCTCTGGGGCAGAAATCGGGAGGCTGGGGGCTAGGATAGGAGGAACATTTTTTACCTTATACTATTTTGTAACTTTTGTAATTTTGTACATGTGAATGTAAATATTATTAAAAGTAAATATAATTTAAATTTAAAAAAGGAAAAGAAGAGAAAGATAATACATGCACTTGCTAGAGAATTTAGTCTGTACAAATGGAATAGGGAACACAGTGACAAGTGTTCTCCTGCTTCTGACCCCAGGTTTTCTGGCTGCCCCCCGCATCCCTGGCCCCAGTCAGCCATTGCTATTGTTCTGAAGACACTTTATGCACATACAGGCACACATGTACACATGTCCTCTTTTTACATAAGTTAGATTAGACTATACATACTGGGTGGCATCTAGTTTTTTCACTTAATATTCCACATATGTACATACAGGTCTACTTCATTCATTTTAATGGCCACCTGGTGTTTCTTCTGTGTGGATGTACCAAGATTTATTTATCCAGTTCCCTGTTAAAAGACATTTAAATTGTCTCCAGTCTTTTGCTCCTGTAAATAACCTAACAGTGAATATTCTTAATATGTCTTTCCACACATGTGCAGGTCAATCTATAAGATAAACATTTAGAGGTGCAGTTGCTGGATCAAAGGATATTTGTGTGTCTTTGATTTTTTTAAAATGGTATGTGCAGCTTAAAATTTGAGAGATGTTGTCATATTGTCTCCTGAAGAGGTCATACAATACACTTCCACTACAAGGCATGAGGATGTTGGTTCTTCACATACGGGGAGGGTTTTTGCAAAGAGGAGCAAACTTTCTATGGAAGAGAAACCTTTAGAGACACAGTGTGAGGGCTGTAAGGACTGGTGCTGGGGCCTCTCCACAGCAGAGGCAGAACCGAGAAACTCCATGGGCATTTGCCCCTCTGCACGGGAACTGGGCTTTTCCCCCTCAGTCAGTCTGCGGATATTTATGGAACATCCATTGTGTGCCACGTACTTTACTAGAAACTGGAGGGATCACCAGGAATCAAAGACTCTGGACTTGCCCCCGAGAAGTATGTGATCTAATTGGGCAGCTAAGAAATCCCTTATGAGAAGAGGAGGAGCAGTACAAGGCTGAGAGCCCAGGTTCTAAGTGAGCCTTATGGGCAATGTCTTTGGAGTTTGGGGGGGAGTCAGATCACTTTTGGCTGGTGTGATCTTGGGAACGCCTCTCAGAGGAAGCAGAATTTGATGCTAACCTTGAAGAATGAGTAAGATTTTGCTGGGCCAAGAGGAAGAAGGTGGGTATTAGAGGTGGGAAACGGATTCTTAATTATTAAGCAACGGTTACTTGGTGCTGACCACATGCTAGATACCGTGCATGACATTTATCCATTTGCTCAAGCAACAAGGCCTGCATGCCTATGGTGGGCCAGGCCTGTCCTAGGTGCCTGGGGAACTTAGCTTCTAAGCACTTTCATACTTGTATGCGTCATTTTACAAAGAAGCAAACTGAGACCCAGGGAGGTTAAATGACTTGCCCAAGGTCACCTAGCTAGTGAGTGGCCAACCTGGGAGTTTAATATTGGTTTTCTGATCCTAATTGTGGTTCTTTCCCTTGCTAACTGCCAGAAAGCAAAGGTACAGAAGGGAAAATGCACAAAACCCATTTGGGAGATAAAATATAGGTCAGTTTACGAAAGATAATTTAGGCACCAGACCTGAAGTCTATTCTAGTTATCCAAGCTGCATACCCTTATAACAAAACAATCTGTAAGAAAAGATGACATTGTGGTGGTCTGAAATTTCATGCCTCATGCAAGTGGTGTTTATTTTTTCCTGCAAATTACAATCTGCATTGACATTATTAAGGAAGTCACATGGGCCCAGCAGAAAATGGAGAATCCAACTGATTATTTTTATTGCTGTAGAAGTCTTTTGTAGGCAGGCTGGGCAGAGACCCAATTTCATTTGCTTGTAATATTGCAAATGCTGCTAATTGCCTGTCGTTGGTAAAGGATAGAGACAAAGGAACAATCAAAGATATTTATTAGAAATTCTGTTTGGACAAATTAGCTTCACATTTCAGTGGCCTTCATCTCAGTACAGAACACCAAAAACTCCATGTGTTAATAAATGACAGTCATGACATCACCTTTCCTACTGTTTGTACAGTTGTTTCTGGCAATGCTGTAAAGTACCATGGAACTGATTATTTTCAGGCTGACTTTTTTTCTGCAAGCTTGATCTATCAGTGGATTGCCATTCAATCCAATATAGTAGTTATGACAGTTGGAATAACTACATTGTGTCTTAATGTGTGTGTCTCATGCATAAATCACATTGTTTGCCAAGCAATAATGAACAGAGAAGCTGCTAAGAGACTGGAAATCAGTGTTCAACAGATAACTGGGTCTTATAGATGGAAGGTGGGAATTCGCTGAACATTTGAGGGCCCAGTGGACTCTGGCTTCATCTCTGGGACCCACAGCCCATCAGAATGTGGGCCATATGGTTGGTGCTTAATAAATCTTTATTGACATGACATCCTTTTAATGTTTATAAAAGTTGCCTTAACTTTCTAGTCTGATGTACATTTTCTCATTCATTCATTCATTCCTGAGAGCTCAGTGCTGTTGGGGGTATGAAGAATCATGCATTGTCTTTGTCCACTGAGCTATGATCCTGTAAAGGCTACAAAACAAGTGCATACTAATCCTAGTAGTGCAAGGTGGGGCGTGGTCTGTGGTATGAAAGCTTTGCTCTTGGGAGAGGGGGCAGGCCATGGGCTTAGAACCAGACTCTGAGTTCAACTCTTGGCTCCTCTGCTTACCAACTGTATGATCTTGGGCGATTTGCATAAGCTAAGGACTAGTTTTCTCATCTGTGAGAGGGGAATAAACCACAGTAATATGTACATGATGGGGCTGTTAGAGGAGGACCTGGCACTCAGCTCAAGAAATGCAAGTTTTTGTTATTACTGTTTATTCTTGGAGTTCAGACATCACTTCTAACTTGGCAGCAAGGCAGGACTGTGATGGGCGAGGCTTGGGTAAGCTGAGTTGTGTGCAGGAGGAGAGTCCCTTTTCCGGGCAGGAGCTAAAAGCCAGAGCCTGGGCAGGTGCACATAGAGTGCAGGTCCCTCTGACGTGAGTGGGGGAAGTGAGAGGAGATTGGAGAAGTAGGTGGATTGTCATGGAGGGACTCATGGATCCCTGCAGACTGGCATGTTGTTCAAATTTTCCCTAAGAATCAGGCCAGTCCTCATAGGCCAAGGAGAAGTGAAAATCTGTTGCTTGAGGCCTGGCTTCCCCAGAGATCCAGTATTTTATCCTAGAAATGAAATTCAATCACTGCTTCACTGGGCAAATCCATAAATTAAAGCAAGCAGAAAACACAGGCATTTTCCAACTTCTACATTATCCGTCTCTCAGACTGTGGGGACTTCCAGTAGGGGCAGTCAGGGTAGACACAAGTCTTCTACAAGCTTAAAGGGGACGCATTATCAATGATTTTCAAACCTTTTATTTTCCTCTGTGTGGAGTTTTGTGCCCTTTAAGATGACATAGTGAATATTTTTTCCTAAATTGATATATTTCAAAAGCCTGTGAAATGTCTGTGAGAGCCACCCACATCTCCTCTCTCTCAGCCCTTTCCAGTTCCGTCCCCAGGAGCTGGTCCATTGTGGCTGAGCTGCTAAGCGGGCTTTCTGGAAACCAGGGGACCAGCCCCTGGACCATGGTGGTTGTCGCACCCCTGCTTCCTTCTTTCACTTCTTTCTTCAGCTATCACAGGGCTCACGGGGTCTCAGAAGCAGCTTACCCCATCCTAAGATATATCTTGGCAGAGAAAATCATGGCAGGTTTTGTTTAAAAAGGTAGGAGACGGCAGAGCCCCTTTCTTCCCTGGAAGAATCTCTACAGACAACCTTCTGGCTTCATCATTTAATGCCTGTGACTTCAGTTGAAGGGAAAATATCTTTAAAAGGAAAACGTAAAGGAGCTTGGTGGGGATGCTTTCAGTCAGAGCTCAGCGAATACTGGCTAACCGGGAACTCAGCTGCTGTGGTGCAGGGCTGATTGTTCTGAGACAGCGCTGCTCTTGATTGACACAGTGAGTTAGAATGAGCCTGATTATTGTTGGGATGCAGCAAGAACCCTGAGCACAGTGCAATCCAACAGAAACAGAAAGGCTATGTAGTTCAAGGCCGAATGAAATTTCTCTGAGCTAACTGCTACGAGGCAGCAATCGTAGAACATTTTACAGCCCCCAAACTGGGGACACATGCCATCCATTTGATTCTGACACAGCCCTGTGAGGAAGGAGGTCTTAACCTTGCTTCGTAGCTGAGGAAATGATGCTCAGAGAGGTTTGTTTAAAATGTTACAGAGCTAGCACCTGGCAGAGCCGGGGCTTCTGAGGGTCCAACTGCTAATTCCGTGCTCCTTCCCTGGCACCACGCCACTGTCATTTGGTATGCAGCCAGCAGAATGGGGTCCAGACCAGCTGATGGACTGTCCCCTGTGTATCTATTCTTCGTGTGAATCACTATAACTGGGCCTCAGTTTACCCAGCTGCATGAAGGAGGGGACTGACTCCAAATTACACCTATGATGCTGGCCCAGAAGGAAGGCATAACAACTTGGCACATAAAAGAAGTCAAGAGGATGGAGGATCAAGAGGAGCCAGTCTACATTGCTTCCTGGGACTGTGTCCCTTGCAGGATGGTATGCAAAATGTGATATTAGACTAAATGGGACAGAAAAGGAAGCCTCCCAGTAACACGTTTTTCCCCTGGATATTTCATAGGCTCTGCTCTGAGGGAACCTGTCCTGTTTTCTTCCCAAATGAGCTCTGGGGGTTACCTGGCACTCTGCTGTACCAGAGACTTGGAGAACCTGGCTGCCAGAGCAGATGCATCTGGGCTGGAAGCCCAAGTCCATTACTTCTGGGGTGATCACTTAGCCCAGCTGAGACTCGGTGTCTTCATCTGTGAAATGGGGACATATAGGAATACCCTCCTCCCAGGGCTGTTGTGAGAAGTGAGACAATGCATGGACCATGCTTGGCACACTGTCTGGCATAAGAAATGTCCCCTAAATATCAGTAATATGTCACTTTTATTGCTAACATTAGTTCAGTGGTCACTCTGTGTCAGGCACTGCGGTAACCACGTTATATAAATTAAGTCACTCAATCCTTTTAAATGACATAATGCAAATAAAGAGCTTCACATAGTTCCTGGTACATACAAAGTGCTCACAGTGGTACCTGTTGTTAAGGTAAGGTTTTGCACAGTTAAACCTGCCCAGGTCTGGGCCTTGTCCTGGCATTGTCATGGGGACCGAATGCCATGATTTAGCTCATGTGGTCCTTCAACATCTCCCTTTTCTGTAAATCCATTTATTGCTCAAGGCCTAGCACAGATGCCAGCTTCTCACAGTTTTGTGGTTCACTGGTAGAGACAGACTTGTGAATCAGTTGCAGTTGCAGTGTAGTTCCAGGAGTGCCTCAGCTGGGGTGAGTGTGAGTTGTGGTCATGGGAAACAGGAGGGGGACAGTCACCTCTGATTTGAGGGCAGGAAGGTCAGGGAAGGTGTGAGGGAGAAAAGACACTCGAATTGGGTCTTGAAGAAACAACAAGAGTTTTTTGGGCAGAGGAGAGGAAGGAGGGCATATTCAGGAAGCTGTAGGTCATTGGAGAGAGTTGGCGAGCAGGCAGCAGGAGGTGGTGGAGGGCCTCGGTGGCCAGGCTAAGTTGCATTTTCTCTGGAGGCCGTGACGAGCTATTGACGGATTTTAAGCCGGGAAGAAGCATGGTTAAATCTGCCTCTCTGAAAGATCACTAGGATTGCAGGGTGAAGGGTGGATGGGAGGGTGGGACCCGCTAAGGGCCTAGAGCAGGAGTGCAGGGAAGGGGGGTAAGGGTGTGAAGAGGACAGGAGCAATGGGGGTGTAGGGAAGGGAGGAGTGTGAGAGACACGATGGAGTGAGGGCCAGCTGGAGTCAGTGACTGGCCAGATGTTGGGGAGGGAGAGAGAGCAGTCCACGGTGACTTCAGCGCTCTGGCTCGGGGAGGTCTGACAAGGGAGGCCTGAGAAGGGGCCGTGTAAGGTGGCATTTGAGAAATCACTAGTTTCCTCAGCACGGGCAGTTTGGTAGACAGAGATGGGCGCCTCTCTGCTTTGGCCACTGGACGGAGGTCCTGGGTCCATGGGGACCTGGAGACTCAGCAGCCAGTTCTGGCTGCCCCAGGGTGGGAGGGACTTTGTGTCCATGAGGGGATGAGGACTGTGTACAGAGAGGGGAGTCGAGGAGCCTGAGGATGTTTAGCCTGGGTTGAGGGGCTGAGGAAGCGGTTACCCTCACCGTGACCCTTCCTGTGTTCATGGCGGAGACCTAGCTCTTCGTGTTCCTGAACATCAAACTCTGACATGTGAGTGGGAGCCAAAAGATGCTAGATCTGGGCTCAGCATAAGGGAGACTTGTTTCCTTGTCTACAAGATGGTGACAGACCGCCGACATCAAGGGCGGAGGAGGGTGGATGAGAAATGCTTTTAGAGCGCTCTTTCCTGATCCCAGCACAGAGGATGTGCTCCTTGGTGGTCAGGATGCCCCTGGAAGAACTGTCCCCACCTCTTCCACCTGCGGTCCCTGTGCTGCCTGCCCCAGTCCCTGGAGCTCTCAGCAGAGGAGGGACAGTTGCCTCACAACGGGATACAAAAGGGTTTTGGATCAAGTGGCTTAAGCGTTACCCTCCCACTCCAAGATGACACCATTCCTGGGTGAGTAGATGGATCTGGTGTGGCTGCAGTTTTAGCTGACAGTGAGTCATGAAAAGGTGGCGACATTCCTTTTAACCAGATTTGCCTCAACTTGAGACAAGATAGAGAACGTCAAATGGCTGTAGCCTTCCAGGAAGACTAAAGTAACTGGTCCTGACTTGTCTGGGTTGGGGATGGTTAGGACACTTGATCCTTTGGGAGGCAGCTTGGTATGCTGGAATGAGCAAGAGATTTGGGGTCAGGGAGCCTGGCATGAAGCCTGTCTTTGTCCCTTATCAGCTCTGTGACCTTGGACAAGTCACCTAACCTCTAAGACTGACGTTCCTCCTCCTCTGAGTTGTTTAAAGGAAGGCAGGAGATGATGTAGGCAAAGCCCCTCACTGTGCCTGGCATATAGTAAGTACACAGGAAATTATCACCAAATCCATAGCTGAGCCAGCTGATGTGAGAAAAATATTAACTGGAACAGTTTCTTCTCCTCCTACTTCCCGGCTGCATCTTCGGATGCTGTCCCCAGACATTTCCCCTGGAGTTCTGTCTGTGGGTTGTCATTTTGTCTGTTTGCCTTTCATCCTCCTAAAGTCTCGCTAATCACACAGGAAGTGGGTGGGTAATGGGCTTCTCTGTTGTTCCACTGGCCTCCCAGTGAGTCGTACTGTTTTGCTTTCCTCACCACGGGGGCTTCTCACACCCTCTAATGACTGCTTTCCTTTCAGAAATGGCATATTTTTAGACAAAAGCATTTCCTGTGGTTCATCTCTGACTCTCTGGCAGATCTCTGATTTCTCATAATTTTTCCCCGCCTCTCTCTGGTCACATAAAACCCGCCCCAGCAGCATGTGTGCAGGAAATGCAGGAACCACACACTCCCAGCAGCCATCCCTGCTCTGAGCTGATGCTCAGGGGCTGGGACCCTGGGCCAGGGCGAGGCTGTCCTTGGTTGAGGCGTTGGGTCTGAGTAGTTGGGACTTCAGTGGATATTTCTTCTGGCTGCTGTCCTGCCCCTCCAGCTGGCTCCAGCTCCCCTGTGCCAATGTTGGAGGGTGGTAGTGGTGGCGGTTTTAGAGTTACCAGAAACACTCACCCTTCTTAGTCAAACCCAAATTGAAATGACCCCCTTCTCCTTTGATTAACAACATAGACATACTTGGGTTTGAATCATAGCTTCTTCATTGATTAGCCTGGTGAGTGACTTAAATGCTCTAAGCTTCAGTTTCTTTATTTGGAAAATGGGGATAATATTAGTAAATCTCTCAGGGCCATTGTAAAGATTATATGAAACACAGTATGTAGGGAAAATGCTTAGCAGCCATACCTGGCACATAGTTGCTCTTATTATGTCTAATTTAAGTAAGTATAATGATTTAATTATAATTACATTGTAAACTTATAATATTTATAGTTTTATAATTTATTATTTCATTATAATGATTTATGTATGTGTTTTACTCCCCTCTCAGACTATGAGCCCCTTGACGGAAGAAGCTAGATCTTCTTCAACTCTGAATGCAAAGGGCAGAGTAAGTAGCCAGTAAGTGTCTGAGGGGCTGCGGAGTGTAGCTCAACAGATTTAGGAGCCCAAAGAGCTTAATTACATTTGGCAAATTTGGAAAGTTCACAGCCTGTCAGGGATGCTGTGCAAGGCATGAAGGAAGGTAATGAGAAGAAGTACACGTCTGGGTCCCTGCCACCAGGGAGCTTCAGTGGGGAGACGGGCAAGAGGCAGAAGGAGGGGAGCCCAAGGGGGATTCAGAGGAGGGAAAGGGCATGCGGCTGGGCTGTGGGCCGGAGAGTTACCAAGAATGACAGATATGATTGGGTGAGGGGAGGGGGAGGGTAGAGGATCACCCTTAGACACCTGCCTTTCCTAAGCCTCTCTAAACAACAAGAATTGGATAGTCATGCATTTCTGGTTGGTTTAATTCACTCATTTAGTTGAGTCACATTTTTGGAGCACTGACTCTAGATGGTTCTCCAGTCACTGTTTAACCCACCCCTAGATTACTATGACATGTGTGTGGCATTCAGATAGTCTCTCCCTCTCCTGTGACCATGACAGACATGGCTGATGGATCACAGCATTCTTCCACACTGAGCATGGTGTCATCTCACAACCCTCCATACGGCAGTCATCCCTGATGGAATGGAATAAGTACTTGGCTGAAAGCCACTTACCATTTTGGCTTAGACTTAGATCACTGGGTATGTGCTGAGGCTGCTATACATTTCAAAAGTTTATAATTTTCCCCACAGAATGCTGCCATGCTTCAATTCTTTCCACCTTTGTTTATGGAAGTCCATATCTCCCCCCTTGCTTGGAAGATTAGAGAGGTGTTAGGTATTAGGAAGATGAAAGGCAGGCAGACAAAAGGACAAGTCTCCACCTTTATCTACTTATATTTGGAATGTGTTGGAAAGATCTTAAGTTTGACTTTGGATCATGGGGTTAAATTTGATTTTTTTCTGTATTTTTGTTTTTTAAAATTCTATATTAAGCAAGTATTACATTTTACGTTTTAAAAATGCATTTTATTTTTAAAGTTTATAAATTTACTCAGACTTTATCACTATAGACCCTTTCATACCTTTTGAACAATGAGCTGTGCGATATATTACCTAATAAAAATAAAGTCAATAAATTAAAAGCTTGTCTTTGTGTTTGCACCTGTGAATACCCTATTTTACCTGAACGAATTTCCATGTACAGAGTCTCTGGGTTTCAAAGGACATATTCCACGAAGATAATGAAGATGATGGAAAATCATCTAGCATTGGGAAGGATGTTCACTGAGGAGTGATCAAGATGTGATACTAGGGTCTTTGAGATATGCAGGATCCTTGCATGTAACTGGCATAAACCCCATTATTTGAGCTCTCTTAATCACTTTTGTGATTAAAAAAAAAATCCAAAACAGAATCCAACAGCACATTAAAAGGATCATACACCATGATCAAGTGGGGTTTATCCCAGGAATGCAAGGATTCTTCAATATATGCAAATCAATCAATGTGATACACCATATTAACAAACTGAAGGAGAAAAACCATATGATCATCTCAATAGATGCAGAGAAAGCTTCTGACAAAATTCAACACCCATTTATGATAAAAACCCTCCAGAAAGTAGGCATAGAGGGAACTTACCTCAACATAATAAAGGCCATATATGACAAACCCACAGCCAACACCATCCTCAATGGTGAAAAACTGAAACCATTTCCACTAAGATCAGGAACAAGACAAGGTTGCCCACTCTCACCACTATTATTCCACATAGTTTTGGAAGTGTTAGCCACAGCAATCAGAGAAGAAAAAGAAATAAAAGGAATCCAAATCGGAAAAGAAGAAGTAAAGCTGTCACTGTTTGCAGATGACATGATACTATACATAGAGAGTCCTAAAGATGCTACCAGAAAACTACTAGAGCTAATCAGTGAATTTGGTAAAGTAGCAGGATACAAAATTAATGCACAGAAATCTCTTACGTTCCTATACACTAATGATGAAAAATCTGAAAGTGAAATTAAGAAAACACTCCCATTTACCATTGCAACAAAAAGAATAAAATATCTAGGAATAAACCTACCTAAGGATACAAAAGACCTGTAGGCAGAAAATTATAGAACACTGATGAAAGAAATTAAAAATGATACAAACAGATGGAGAGATATACCATGTTCTTGGATTCGAAGAATCAACATTGTGAAAATGACTATACAACCCAAAGCAATCCACACATTCAATGCAATCCCTACCAAACTACCACTGGCATTTTTCACAGAACTAGAACAAAAAATTTCACAATTTGTATGGAAACACAAAAGACTCCGAATAGCCAAAGCAATCTTGAGAAAGAAAAACGGAGCTGGAGGAATCAGGCTCCCTGAGTTCAGACTATACTACAAAGCTACAGTAATCAAGACAGTATGGTACTGGCACAAAAACAGAAATATAGATCAATGGAACGGGATAGAAAGCCCAGAGATAAACCCACACACATATGGTCACCTTATCTTTGATAAAGGAGGCAAGCATATACAGTGGAGAAAAGACAGCCTCTTCAATAAGTGGTGCTGGGAAAACTGGACAGCTACATGTAAAAGAATGAAATTAGAACACTCCCTAACACCATACACAAAAATAAACTCAAAATGGATTAAAGACCTAAATGTAAGGCCAGACACTATCAAACTCTTAGAGGAAAACATAGGCAGAACACTCTCTGACATAAATCACAGCAAGATCCTTTTTGACCCACCTCCTAGAGAAAGGGAAATAAAAACAAAAATAAACAAATCGGACCTAATGAAACTAAAAGCTTTTGCACAGCAAAGGAAACCATAAACAAGACGAAAAGACAACCCTCAGAATGGGAGAAAATATTTGCAAACAAAGTAACTGACAAAGGATTAATTTCCAAAATATACAAGCAGCTCATGCAGCTCAATATCAAAAAAAACAAACAACCCAGTCCAAAAATGGGCAGAAGACCTAAATAGACATTTCTCCAAAAAAGATATACAGATTGCCAACAAACACATGAAAGAATGCTCAACATCATTAATCATTAGAGAAATGCAAATCAAAACTACAATGAGATATCATCTCACACTTGTCAGAATGGCCATCATCAAAAAATCTACAAACAATAAATGCTGGAGAGGGTGTGGAGAAAAGGGAACACTCTTGCACTGTTGGTGGGAATGTAAATTGATACAGCCACTATGGAGAACAGTATGGAGGTTCCTTAAAAAACTAAAAATAGAACTACCATACAACCCAGCAATCCCACTACTGGGCATATACCCTGAGAAAACCATAATTCAAAAAGAGTCATGTACCACAATGTTCATCGCAGCTCTATTTACAATAGCCAGGACATGGAAGCAACCTAAGTGTCCATCGACAGATGAATGGATAAAGAAGATGTGGCACATATATACAATGGAATATTACTCAGCCATAAAAAGAAATGAAATTGAGTTATTTGTAGTGAGGTGGATGGACCTAGAGTCTGTCATACAGAGTGAAGTAAGTCAGAAAGAGAAAAACAAATACCGTATGCTAACACATTATATATGGAATCTAAAAAACAAAAACAAAAATGGTCATGAAGAACCTAGGGGCAAGACGGGAATACCGACGCAGACCTACTAGAGAATGGACTTGAGGACATGGGGAGGGGGAAGGGTAAGCTGGGACAAAGTGAGAGAGTGGCATGGACATATATACACTACCAAATGTAAAACAGATAGCTAGTGGGAAGCAGCCGCATAGCACAGGGAGATCAGCTCAGTGCTTTGTGACCACCTAGAGGGGTGGGATAGGGAGGGTGGGAGGGAGGGAGATGCAAGAGGTAAGAGATATGGGCATATATGTATATGTATAACTGATTCACTTTGTTATAAAGCAGAAACTAACACACCATTGTAAAGCAATTATACTCCAATAAAGATGTTTAAAAAAAAAAAACAAAAAATGCTGCTAGACCTAGAATGTGTTTAATACTTGAAGCTGTAAAATCAAGATATAATAAACGATTAAAAGAGAAAAAAAAATCCAGAACAATTTAAAAATACAGTCTAGGTAGAGGTGAATTTACTCTGCAGCCAATGAAATTTAAACTTAGGCCCTCACTTGCAAGGTGTCTTTTGTACTTTCATATCTAATTTTGTATTTGTAATTTTGTGTTCTTTTTCTTAAAGTGAGCCTTTTCTCCCCATCCCAAACTATGTGGGTCTTCAGGCCTCATAAAGCCTGGCTCTGCCAGTGGATAGAGGGAAGCTCTTTTCCGTCTGTACAGGGTTCAAAGTCCACCAACTCCTGGATTCTCTTGGAGAGGTGCTGGGAAAGTAGTATCTGCCTTTTTTCTATTCTTTTCTTGTTTCTTCCCCAGAAGCCTTATTCGTTAATAAACAGAATCTACTTCTCTGGTAGTAACTAGAATTTTACTGGAGAGTGGGTCACTTCTGTGGAGGGAGTCCAGCAAAGACTAGGGTCTTCCTCTGCTCTGGGCTGTATACACGGTGGCCAGCCCTCCTGGGGTGAGGGAGGCAGCCCCAATCTTCTCAGCCTCCTTACGGGAGGCAGGCGGGCAATTGGGCCGGCCCTTTTTTGGAAGACTGCTGATCTTCCATCCATAGGGTGTTGGAACAGAGGCCTCACGATGGCCTCAGGCCCAAGCCGGATGCTCCCGTCCAATGAGAGGGTCAGAAAGGCTTACACTGTGCTCTTTCTTAGTAACCAGTACTGTGTGTGTATGGCTGTGATCCTGGTGGGCGAGGGAGTGAGCTTGGGATCCTTAATACTCCAACATGATCATAAAGCTATTTTCTCTTATCCCTTCTAAGTTACTGGAAGAAAAATAAGAATGATAGTGAGTCAATGCTTAATGTTTATCATACCTTGTCATTACCTTTTCAGATCAAACACGACAACCCTGGGTGTGGACAGGGGCAGCACAGCTGAGATATACTAAGTAAACATCTCTGTGCGAATGCTAGCAGCTGTGCAAATAAGTGGGTGCGAGGAGGAGGGCTTGACCAGACTGAGGAACCCAGGTTCACAGGAAGGAAAGAAACCAATTTAATGAGAGTGGATTGTAAAGCACACAAGCCTTAATGTGGTAAAATATTCCCAGCCCAGCAGAGTTCCATGGAGTCTGTACAGGGTAGCTCTGTCGCTGGGGTTTTCAGTCTAGGCTGTCTTTACAACTGAACTCTAACTGCTCTGGGGTGGGCTTTTGTGTTATTTTTAAAGTTCCCTAGGTGATTCTAATGTGTGTCCAGGGATGAGAACCACACCACAGTTGAACAGTATATAGTAGGTATTAACCACAAATTCCTGGTGAGGATAATATCACAGAGCTGGAAGGGGTAACTCATGTTGGGGATCACAGTGGGATTTATGGACCACGCATCTCAGGAGTTAGATCAAGAGAGACATTATTATTCCGTAGAGCAGTGGTTCTCAAACTTGAGTGTGCATCAGAGTCCCTTGGAGGCCTTGTTAACGCCTGGATTACTGGGCCCCACCCCTAGAGTTTCTGATTCATTAGGTCTGGAACCCCAAAACTGATATGCCTGACACGTTCCCAGGTGATGCTGATGAGATAGGTCTGGGGACCACACTTTGGGAACCACTGTTGTAGAAGACACAGGTCTTGGCTCTGAGAGGCGTTGCTGGGGAAGTGGAAACAGTGTGAGTCTAGGAGGTAGAGGACCTGGATTCAGGCCCTGACTTTGCTGTGGCTCACGCACAGGCTGTGTGGCATAGGGTGAGCCATGTGCCCTCTCTGAGCCCAGTGTTTTCATCCATTATCTGGGGGTAAGATGAACTGCTTTGCCTATCCCCAAGGTTTGAGTGGGATAATCAGTAATAACTCTCATTGGGTATTTACCAGGTACTGAGCATTCTCCATGCATTATTTTGATTAATTTTCTCAACATTTCTATGAAGTAGGTCCTATTTTTCTTATAGGCTCGGAGACTGAAGTTTAGGAGCTTCAGTACCTTGTCAAAAGCATTGTGTCAGAGGCAGTTCCGGCTGACCTCAGAGCCCAAGCTCTCAACTGCTGAGCCGTCCTTGACCCCCAGTTGGAAACCGTGTGAGCACTAAGACTTGCCAAACAGTCTCTAACTGTGGTTTTTCTAAGTGGTGAGCAGGATTCGATGTAAGGGATACCTGGTGGGCGAATCACTCTGCAACAGTGAGCAAACCCCAATTAATTCAAGTCTGGGCAGATCCGGAGGGGTTCCAAAAGAAAACACAACAAAACACATCAATCACTCAGTAACTCTGTTTGAGAAGGGCCACTCAGATAAGATGTAGGCATTAATTAGGAGGAAAAATGAGCAGAACAAACAGCCGGCAGGAAGACCAGAGGCCTCTGTAACAGACTGACTGAAGCCCAGGAAAGCTGGCAGCAGATCACAAAGGCTGGTGCTGATTCATTTAGTCAGAGCAGCCATCTTGGGGAAAGGGCAGCTTTGAAGCAAGAAAAAAATGCTTACGAGAGAGACCAGGAAAAGCCATCAAGTGAGACCTGACGTATGCAAATCAGAAATTGTCAGCTGAGGTGCTACTCAGGGGAATTTACAGAGATAAGGAGCCTATAATCAAAGGTTCTGCACCTCAAACCAGGAAGCCCCTGAGAGATGAGTGCCTTTTGGTCACTGGGAACAAGATCCCATGTTCAGGGGTCAGTGGGTGGGACAGGTGATCACTGAAGGCCATTGCAGCTGTTCGTTCCAGGGACACTCTGGAAGCTGGATTCATGCTTCATGGGTCTACCAGATTTCTTTCCCCAGGTAAGCAGGCATTTGGGTAGGAATACAATGAATGAAAAAGTATATATCACTACCAGAAAGAATTTGATAAAATTTCATGCCGAAGTTTATTAGGAAAAGAAGTTGTTACAACTTTTACACATGGGTAGGAATGTTGTGTTACAAACTACTTTATAATAAAAAGGAAATGGGATTATTGTGAGGGGTCAGATAAGGCAACGGATGTCTGAAAAGTGCTTTGAAAACTGTAATTGTTATTCATTAGAATAAAGGCATCACAAAAATTGAGATCATTTTCTGAATGAAGAGCTATGAAAAGTGACTTTACTATCTATCATATAAGAGTTTTATTTGATCTGGTAAGAGAAGAAAGAATCCATACACATTTTAGGAGTTAAGATGCTCAGCTGCTCGTAATGACGAAATGGGGCCATGTGAATAGGCAGAAAAATAGAAGATGACCTTTAATGTGGACAAGGTCATGATGTGTTTAGCAGCAAGTAACGCAAACAACATATGAAGTGGTTGGCTCTGACCTAATGGGTATTGTAGGGGAGCAAATCTTGCCACCCCAAAAAGTCTCTTTGGCAGGCAGATTATTTTGAGCTGAAAACAATCAAGGCCCAAAGACTCAGGAAAAAACTTTGACTTTCTCCCTAAGTGCCTAAAAGAATTTAGATAGAGGACCTGTTCCCAAAATAGAGCAATCGCCAGCGATACCTGCAAAGAATGTGGGCTAAGTGTGGTGAGGGAAACTCAGTAGAGCCTAGAGATCAGAGTCCACTCTGTGTCCCATTGTCTCTGTGGTGGCCCAGCAAACATTTATTTGCCAAACATTTGCTTTTCCATCTTCATGTGAATTGCCTTCCTGCGCTTTGAAGTCCCAAACCACTACCCACAATATCCTTTTCTGTCTTTGGTTAAAGATAGTTTTTAAGGTGAGGGCTTTTAGCCATTTTGGCAAGTTACTCAGTTTTCCTGGGTCTCTCCCATGTACATGTTATTAAACTTTTGTTTGATTTTTCTCCTGTTAATCTGTCTCCTGTCGATTTAATCCTTAGACCAGTCAGAAGAACCTAAAAGGGTAGGAAAATTTCTTTCTCCCTGACAGTATAAACCAGAGAAGAATTTTGGTCTCTGCAGCCTGTTTCTCACCTGCGATGCCGGTTTGGTCAAGATAGCTAACAAAGTGCTTAAAATAACTAGATCTTTAGAACTTAGGAGCCATGGCAACAATGTAGTCTATTGATTAATTTTATATGTGAGAAAATGGAGGTCCAGAGAGCTAAGTGGCTAATCCTGTAATTAGAGAATGCATTGTATACAAGATGGGAAACATTAGTCTACCTTTCATGAAACTAAAGTATCTGATAAAGGTCACCTTAAAAAGTGTGGGAGATTTCTAGAACTTTTTTAGGTTGATGAGATGGAAAGTTGACCAAATGCTCCTACAAAATGCCAGATTGCATTGCTGTAAGAGACAAATCATTGAGATGGATAGATACCTCATGACTAGTATGATTTTCCAAATAATCTTATATAAGTGATTTCTAATAAATAACACAGACAGGACTTCACATTGAAGTCACAAATGAGTTTAAAACAGGCATAATGATGACAGCCCAAACATCTGTTGGTTTTGGGAGTAAGTCTCCCCGTTTTACAACTGGCATTTAATCATCAGGGGATGAGGCTTGATAGAACTTCAGAGGATTTCTAGATACACAACAGAACATCTAACTCCTCGGCCCCTGTGTTAATTAGGAGCTACAGACATCAGGAGCTATGGTTCTCTCTCTAGTTTCATGTGTACCTATATGTACCTGGTTTGACCACACATCACAGAGAGTAGGTCACAGAGGACAGAGAGCTTGGCACTCTTTGGATGTGTTATTGGTGTTGACTGCACTCTCTGACTCTAACTTCCCGGTCCTGGACCCCCAAAACTTGTCTGGACCTTCCTGCACCAGCTGATTTCCCAGGCACATGAATACCTGACCCAAGCTCCTGACCCACTCCCTCCAGCTCACTGTAACCTCTTTGTACTCCACGCATTAGAGGTCTGATCTGTGATGCTGCTGGACTCATACCTTACCCCTGCTCTCAGTTGGACATTTGGTCTTTGTCTCTTCTGTCCAGCCCAGCCCTGCATTCAGTAATTTCCTATAATCTTTATTTAACTGATCACTTTAATCTCCCATTTAAAACCTTTTCCATTTTCATGTGGAATTTCACGGAATTCTTTCTAAATGTGATTTTTATAATCTTAAATCTTCATTAGGTCTATGTAAGAGCAGTCTGTGTCAGAAGCCAGTGTAAAAACCATTGGAATACATAAGTACCAATTGTAAGTAAATATAAATCAATCAATAAGCATATCATGCTCCAAAGGGCAAAGAGCTGAGGTTAGGGAGGCAGTAAAGTGGGGGAAATTGACCTCTTCTGATTGGATGGACAGGAGTGACATGGGCACATGTGGGGCATATGTGACAAAGAATCTTCTGGTCCTTAAAGGGATGAGATATAGAAACTCCAAATGCCCAGAGAAGTGACAGGGCTGCCATAATAGGGCTTTTCTTTACTCTAGAGCAAACCAGTAACAGTAATATTCTTTTATTTAGACTTTAAAGGTAAAGTGGAAGAAAGGCACCACCTGTTTTGATGCCTGGTGAAGCCACTGAAAGTTCTAGGACCGACTCCAAGAAGGTTGAAGGTGAGTTAGAAAAGTGTATTCGACTCAAATCTGACAGGCTCAAAGACTGGCTTAGGCTGTGGAAAATAGCAATGAAAGAACAGCGGTTCAGAGGCTTTATGTTCATATGTCTTTAAATTTTACTCTAAATAAAATGCTTTATTTGTACTAGTTCAGTATTTGTCATTATGCGCTCCTTTACTGAAAAGGAGCTCTAGCTGTGGGGGAGGGCAGGCTGGCACTGGGCTCAGCTAACCGTGTGGACGGGGAGTTGGGGTCTGGGGAGCCTGGCTCTGTCACTCAGGTGGCACCACCCACCCACAAGGGTCCATAGCACTTACTTTACCAGCATCACCAGCCTAGGAAACAGTCACAACAAAGGCCACTGTACTTAAAGACGGAAAGGGACACAAATACTAGGGGATAAAAACTCGAGGAGGCAGCAAGTGTGTGCTCCTTTTATCATGATCTATTTAACACAAAATAGTGCTTTTGGCAATATTTTCCCCCAAAATGAAAGCTTTGGATTTCAAATGGGGTTATTTGCCTTTCATTTGTGTTTTCTCTACTGTTCTATTTTCTGATCCATTACTTTCACCTTGGAAACCTGTCATTGTGACTCTTTTATCAATGTAACTATCACTCAAAAAGCTTTTTATTCTCTGGGTCAGAATTGTTTAATACCAGGCAATTTAAATGATTTTTTTGTGTATTGACCTCATATTTGAGAGTCATGCAAGTTGTACTGTGAAATCAAATGTTCAAAGATAATGAGTACCTTTATTTGACTTTTTTTTCCCCCCAGATGAGCACAACAGTTGAGAATCCTAAGGGATCGATGGAAAACTGGAAAAGGTGGTAAGTACCCAATGCTGGGCCCCTGAGGGAGAGGGCAGGAGAGGGGCTGGAGAGATGGGACTGAAGAAGACAGATACGTGTTCAATCTCAAGGCAGAGCAGAGACCTGATGGGTTTTTCTCTTTCTTTCCTGGGGAGAGGAGGAGCGTGGCTGACTCAGGCTGGTTGCAGGGTCTCAGATGGGGTAGATGAGTTGGGACAAGAGGGCAGGTGCTGTAGCTTGAAGGTGAGCAGTGGACAGGAAGCTGGAGTTAAGCTGGGCTTTCACGTTGTGGATACACCACAGCAAGAAGCGGGTGAAGAGGAGTGGGAGAGGTGACAGGGAAAGAGCAGAGCAGATTCTGAAAGCCTGATTTGGTCTGGGGCATAGACTCCTACAGTGGCAAAAGCATTTTTGAAAAAGCATCCTTTTAAAGATTTCAATTAACCAATTTAAATATTTATGGAACTTTCCTTTGGAGTAGCTATCCAGGTTGTAGGAACACAGAGAATAAACCTTAGTCTCTCCCTGAAGGGTCTGATCTCCTAGTTTGCCTGTGAGATGATTGGTCAGAGAGAACAAGGCATTAGAAAGGGTGTTAAAGTAATGGGACAGACCAGGAAAGGGGCATGTGCTTTACTGGGATAGCTCCTGTCATCCTAACCACAGCTGATGTGGTTATATGAAGAGATCGAATCTCAGAGAGTGTTAGGACTTCCCCAAGTTTGTCAGTGTTGGAGCCGCCACTTAAAACTCTGGTCTGTGGACTGGAAAGCCACTCTCTTTGCACATCGCTACACTGGTTAGAGTCAGGACACTTGGGTTTGAATCCCGGCTCTGCCAGTTACTAGCTGTGTGAACCTGAGTGAGTTATGTAATCTTCTGGGCTTTAGCTTCCTCATTTGATGAATGAAGATCTTAGGGTTATTGGGAAGGTGAAAGAAAACGGTTCATGCCTGGAGCTTAGCACAACGCCTGGCATAGTAAGTGCTCAAAACACATCAGCTGCAAGTAGCACAGTATTCAGAGAAGAGGGAGCATCAGAAGCCTCCGTGGGGGAGGTGAGGCCTGAATCAGACTTTAGCAAATGGATGAAGGCTGACAGAAATGAAATAAGCTCAGAGGAGGAAAGTGGGGTGAGTCTACCATTTGAAGCAAGTACGTCATGAAGGATTGAGAGGAGGAGGGATGGAGAGAGGAAATAGTAAGGCAGAAAAACGCTGGTGTTTGCTGGTTGGCTGGTTGGTTGTTTTAAACTAATCCTCAAGTAAAATAGTGTAATGAGACTGGGTGGGGCGATCTGATTGCCCCCCTGGGGAGACGAGGATGCCATTGCTGTCCCTGGGGCAAAATGGTCTCTGCTCATCCTGAGAGAAATTGTAAAGGACGCTGGGACATGTGTGTGTGTGTGTGTACGTGTGTAATAAAGTAAAGGAGTGTGGTGTGGGTGAGGGGGTGATACTTCTGGGCCAGTTCCTGCCATGCTTTCAGTGGGTTAGAAACTGTAATTACCAGCTTTCCTCGTTTTTCTCTCTTCTCTCACACGAATAGAACAGACTAGCATAGGGCCTGATCGGAAATATTTTTAAAAACCCAGGAATCTCGGTGGTTGCGTGCCTTCCATCACTACTACAACCTCCACCCAACATCTAGCTTTGCTTATTTGGGTTGTGAGGAGGTGCTGACCCAATACACTCGGCACTTCCCTTCTCTCCTTCTCTTGGTCCCCAAGCCCCCTTCTGAGATGACCCAGGGGTGGCACCTGCTCAGGGCCCATGGGGGACCACAATCTGGGAGTCTGTCCTTTGCTCTTTGTCTTCCATGGTTACAGCGTCGGCAGGCAGTAGGGAGGAACCAGCTCTTTGAAGCCTTCTGACAATCAGCTGTGGGAGTGAGGGTCTGGCTTCTGTCCCTCTCCCCAAACTGTCTGAGTGTAGGGGGAGCACAGACAGCTTTCAGTGACCCACTGAGACACACTGACATGTTTCTTAATACTTCAGAGTCCACTCACATACGTGATCATGGTTTTCTCTACAAAGGAGGCAGGACAGGTACTAGAGACCAGTGTTCAAAGGGGCTGAGCCCCTTTCCTGAGTCACAGAGCACACTGATGCTGGAATCTAGACTCAGGCCCCGCCAGCATTCTTTGCACTGAGGGAGTGGAGTAAATGACATATGATTTCCCTCCCACCTCAGTCATCCACAGAAGATGAGAACAAAGCAGTCAGACAGGGAGGCCCTTTGCCACAGTGGGTCTCATTTATCCCTGTGGGAGAAATGGTCCCTGGCTTCAACTCTCTATAACAGCCAGCTGCCCTCTGTGCTGCTCCACTGGGATCCCTGCCGGGAGGGAAGACTTGGAATCAACTTCTTGGACTCTCCTACAAAACAAGGACTTCAAAAGTAGGGATGAGTCTGCAGTGTTCTGGGGGCTACTTAGCAACATAGGAATAATTCAAGAGCTATGCAAGTGCTAATGAGTACTGCGAATAACTCCGCTGACCTGTCTTGGCAGGCAGGACCCAGCAGAGGAGCAGAGGTCGGTCCTTGAAGTGGTTCCGCAGTCGTGCTCTGTCTGCTTGGGCCTGCAGAGGCCAGAGCTCAGCCAGTGGGTTCCATTCAGACTGCCTGGGATGGGAGGATAATCTGGAAGACCTCTGAGCCAGGACTGTGCCCCCCCTCCCCACATAGGAGGGGGAAGCCAAGAGCTGCCATGTAGGTGAGAAAACCAAATAGGCAATTACCCTGCTCTACGAAGCCTTACTTCTAAGGTACTGGCTTGGGTTCAGCTGGCCCATCCCTGTTGGGCCTGGGTTCTCTCCTCTTGTGCTTAGAATTAATTTGTCTGAGTGAGAACAGAACAGGGGGAGGGATATTTATTTCTCTGGTTTTGGTCTGGGGTCCACTCAGGGAAGAAGTATGTGCATGTGCGTATGTATATATGAATGTGTGTGTGTGTGTGTGTGTGTGTGTGTAAATCAATGGGATGGATTATAGATAAGGCAGAAAGTGGACCAGTGGTAACAACTCTTTAAGAAGGACATGAAAAGCCTTTATGATAAACACTAAATGTGATCTTGTTTAGTGGGATGGGTTGGAGCCAGGACTCCTCTCCTGGACTCAGATGTTTATTCATTTATTCAATCAATTATGTTAAAGCACTCATCAGCATTTATCTAGCATCCACTATATACCATGCACTGTGCATAGACTGGACTAAGACCCAGCCTCTTCTTGCTTTCAAAGTGCTCACACTGTTATTGGGAAGGTGGAAACATTGACAAGTAGGCAAAACATATATAATAAATACAGTGCGATACATGCAAGAAATAGGTAAAGAGATGATAGAAGCAAAGAGGAGGATGAGCCTAACTCTGGGGGCAGAGGGATGATACTTGGCATGCAGCTTGGATGAGGTGTGGATGTCAGATGGGTAGCAGAGGGGACTCGAGTGGGCATAACACATTCTGGGACTTCCAGGAGCAGGCCCAGACTGAGGGGAAGACAGTGGGAGATAGGTGTGGATGGGTGGACAGAGCAGAGTGTGAAAGTTTTAAGGAGAAGTGGAATCTGGAATTTAAAGGGAATTTGGACCAGGGAGAAGAGGAGGCATCCTAAGAAGGTCAGTCAATGTGAGTGAGATGCAGAGGCCCAACTGAGAGCGGTGGTCTTTGCTTCAGTGCACAGGGAGCAGTAGGTGTTGCATGGGGATTAAGAACACAGGCTCTGCACTGAGACTGCCTGAGTTCAAATCCTGCCTCTGCCATCTGACAGCTCTATGACCTGGGGCAAGTTACTCTGCCTCTGTAAGCTTCAGTTTCCTCATCAGCCGTGATACAGCGACAGGGCTGTTGTGAAGATCGGTAGCTGAGCACTTGGTGGGATAACAAGTAGAGCCCTCTGTAAATGTTAGCTTTTATTATTGTTATTCTTCCAGCCAATCCCCAAATGCTCTTAGCGTTGCCTTTGAAGTGTTTCTTGTGTCTTGCTTTGACCTCTCTTTTGCAGCAGTGAGTACCTCATCTTCTGCACCTGAGCATTGCCCACTTCACATTTGGGTTTCTGCACATCAATGAAGCAGGCTTTGTTGGCGTGCTTTCTACCCCTGCACACCAGCCTGTGCACCAGCCTCAAACAGAACCCCCTTCAGTGTTATGTCGCAGCCACTTCTTTGTTCAAGAGCCTTGACGCTCCCTATTTCAGAGAAGCATCAATCTGGTCCATTGTCCTTTTACAGATGAGAAAACCAAGGCCAAAGAGGATAAATGAGTTGGCTGCTCTCCAAGCCATTTGGCACTCAGTCTTCCTACTCTTGCTTCTGATGCCTTCTCTCTAACAGGTGGTCCTGTTTTTCCTAAGCCCCTAGTCTGGTGCCCTATTATTTCTCAGAGCTTCTCCAAACCCTCCCTGGGAGACACAAAAGCAGGGTAGATGATGGACCTGCATGAGCCATCCTGTCAGTCACTTTGGGTTTGCGGTCCAGCCCTGCTCCTTACTAGCTGAGTGACCTTAAGTAAGGTAACATCCTGAGCCTGTGTTTCCCAGTCATTGAGAGAGATGTTATAAGAGCTCCCTGCCGGGCAGGAGTGAGGGTGATAGATGGGATTATAACCTAAGTGAAGGGCTTGTTAGCATGTCTGGCACGGAGCAGGGACTCTGGGATGTTGAAGCCCCTTCTCTCTGGTCAGGTAGGTCACCCTGGCCCTAAGAGCCCACCATGACTGCACATGCTGCCTCCCACGTGACCCTTCCTTCCCTTTCCATTTTACACCCCAGTGTCCCTGGTAGCTCACCAAACCCTTCCCTGTGAGCTGTCCTCTACTTTCTACATTCCCCAAAGCCCCTACCTCACTGTTTCACATACAGAGTTAGGACTCTAGGGAGAGGCCAAAACCTTGTTTCAGCACTACGTTTTCAATATATCCTTAGAAACAGAAGGCAGGCTGTTCATGGGCCAAGGCCCTGGGAGCTGAGCGGTTTCAGGTATTTTAGAGTTGGTTCTAATGGGCATTAGAGTGCTCATTAGGAGTTGGAAAGACTTCCCGAGCAGACCCCAAGGGCCCGTGCTCAGATACCCAATGGTGGTCTTGGAAGCAGAGAGGCAAGACCTATGCAGCCTTGCAGGGGAGCCCTCAGGATGAACCCCTTCTTAGGAAAAAGGGAGAGGTCAGTTCTTGTCAGGTGTGAGCTAGCTGCACCCACATCTGACTGTTGTTCTGATCTTAGAGGAACCTGGGCGTCCCACCCGGGGCTGCCCAGGGCCTTCGTGGCAAGGAGGAAGCATGCTGCTTGCACAGGGCCTATGAGGCCCCACGATAACTCTGTCCCTCCCCAGCAGATAAATGGAGCCGGAATCCGGTCCAGTTCAGGCATCCTTGGGAAGGGGGGTGGGTTATCCAGTTCTTTCCTGTGGCGTCTGCAGATACAGCTGGAACTCGGTACGCATAACCCAGGCTGGTTTTCTACTTCAGAATGGACCAAGCCCAATTTGGGGGAATGTTTATTTGCTTCTCATAAATATAAAAATCTACTTATCTGACTTGAGGGGATACAAAACACCTGTTTGCTGGTGGACTCTCATCTTGTTTATTTTTTCCATTTTTAGAAGTGGGTGGGACTTCCTGCAGAAACTGCTTATTTCCTGAAAACCTGGACCAAGCCTGGGACTTGTTATGTCTCTTTAGCTTTTATTTGGTTTATGTATGTATGTATTTATTGTTAAATCTCATAAAGAGGCCCCCAAAGGGGAAAAAACATGAAGCCAGATCTCTAAAAGCTTTGAGAAGATGGCTTCACTCAAACTTAGCAAAGGACTAAAATACAACCTCACCAGCAAATATTTGCCCGCTCAGTGGGCATTATCCAAAGCAGGGTCTCTAGGAAGACACTTTCTGTCACTTCCTGCTCACTAGGAAAGGTCAAAAGTTGGCCACTAGATTTTGACAAGACTTGCCAGTAGTCTTCTTATGCTAAGAGAGGCCTGTCCTATGTCATATCCACTAGGCCATTAGCTTTCAGTGACTAAAAGCTATTTTTGTGCCAGCAAAACTAGAAAATACATATCTCACCTAAAAAGTATGAAGCAAGCCCCTCACCCCTCCTTCCTAGAACATTTTGCATCCATAGCCAAAGGGAGATTTATAGCCTTCTCAAAATTCTATGATCTATTACCTTTTCCACTTAAATATTCATTACAAAGGTAATAAAGCCATGGACGTAAGGGCCTGAATGGTGTTACTGATGGCAGGCTTTGGGGCTGAGCTAATGCACAACTTAACCCATCTCCTAAAGACCAGGGAGATGGTTGACATGGGGCCCTTTTCAGAAGGTGCCGTAACCTTCTTTGTCCACATTCTATTGGGACAATGGAGTCAAAGACAAGGGACAGGATGGTCCTGGGACACAGATGGATGGTCCTCTGTGTGTAATCCCTGGGATATAAGGGTGACTCAGATTCTACTGGGAAGAGCTTGGAAACAGGGAATTCTTTGGTTTCTGAGCTTTTCTCAAGGGGAAATGAACCAAGAGCATTTTTTGGCTCTGGTGGAAAGCTGGTCTAAAAGCTGAAAGCATCCAAGACAGAGAATTCAGACAAGGTGGAAAAACCTCAAACGAGACTTATTCTTTGGAAGATGTCATCCTAGATGTTATGACTTGGAGGAAAGAGCCAGGGATGAGGACGATCTCTCTGCTATATGATAACAGTATATACACTAATTAGTGTATACACTAATACAAAGGACAATCCCAGTGGTTCTTGTTTGCCTTCATCAGCCTGGGTTATGCTTTAACTGCCCAAGGTGGAGGACATGGTGGGGAGCCTCGGCTGTTGGTCTAACCATAGCACATGCCCACCTTGCCCAGGGAAGTCCGTTTCCAAACTTCAAAGATCAGTCTGTGAGCTTCACATTTATTTAGTTCTTCCTGATAATCCCATTTAAAATTTTATTCTTCTTTTAAGAGGTATGGCACGAGATATACAGGTACAAGTTTTTCTCTAGAATTTTCCCTATCTCTGTAGTAGTAAAAATCTGACATAGGTGCTTATTTATTTTTTTAAAAAGCTCTCCAGTTACTGGGGATTACAAGGACTTTTGCCATTTAATTTTTGTTATTATCTAGCTCATGAAAATGTATTTCTTAATCCTCCCGCTACAGATGCTCCTGGTCAGAAAAAGCATAAGCTTATGTGTTCCCTGTGCTCCAGCAGTATATTATTTAAGACTAACAACATGGCATGTACACAGAGAGATGTGTAGAAAATACCCAAAGAGCCAGCATCAGTGGAAGGATGAAGACACGGGCTTTGGTCCAGGAGGCAGAGGAAAAAGGAATTGTGTGAGTCACTGAGGCTGCTAGGTATTTAGGTGGGCATCCGTGGTTGTCACCCATGTGCTCCTGCAGTCCTCTCAGGAGAGCGGGATCACCCCCAGGCTCCACTACACCCCTCCTTAGCACCTCCCTCCAGGGGCCTCAGGGCTGCATCAGGCCAGATGTGCCCTCTCCCTTGCTATGGCTTCAGATTTATCTCAGTGCTATAGGGCTGCCTGCTTTTTGCCCTTCGTACCCAGAAAACTTTATTTTTTCCATGATTATCAAAGTAATACACACCACTTCAGAATGGTAGGAAGGTACAGAAAAGTGTTAAGAAGCATGAAAACAAAATCAGCTATAATCCTGTCACCCAGAGCTATTTGCATTTAAGTGCATTTTCTTCTAATGTTTTTTTTTTTTTTTCTTAACACAAGCGCACAGATTTTGTAAACTGCTTTTTTTCTGCTCAACCTCATTGCATGTTTCCATGCCATTAGATATATCTGGGCCCACTTCATCTCCCACTGCTTCCCAGAGCTGACCCTCTTCTCTTGGTTGCTCTGACCAAGTCAGGGATTCCAACCTCCACTCTTTCGCCCTTGCTATTTACCTGCCTGAAGTGCAGCCACCCTCCATTCATTTTTAGTCCTATGGTTCTTTAGGGTGCTATGACCTCCATGAAGCCTTCCAGGACACCTTGGAAGGCCCTCCTGATTGTCCCTCCGTCCCTGACACCCTTCCCCTTCCCTGGGCTCTGGACTGTGCCTCTGATCCTTAACATGTGTTACTCTGGACAGTTAGGTCTCTCTTTATGTAAATGCTCCTCAGGCAGTAGTGTGATGGGAAATATTTAACTACTGGCTCCCTGGAAAAAAATGTATGCATATATATACATACATAATTTATTATATATTTTATTGACATCAAGGATACATATTACACAATTTAAAAATAATATAAAACATCCAATGCTCTTTATTGTAAACTCCATATAGCCAATTGATTCTTACAGAACTTTCTTGTTGATTTTTGCTGAAATTTTGTATCGCTAGCCAACCCATGGTTGCAAATGATGAACAGGGATTATTCTGTTAGGAGTGTTAGCTGATGTTTTCACTTACATGGAGTAAGACAAAACTGAAACAATGAAGACCTGTTTCAGAACTTCAGTCATTCAACAATGACATAAGCTACTTCTTTGCTGTATCAGATACTTGTTTTAGAATCCTGGAAGAACATTTCCTCAATTTTTTGTGCTATTTACAATTGGAACAACTACAGACACAGTACACTTTTAAGTTTAATCTACATAGTTAACATTTTCTCCATGCTTTTCTTAAGTCTAGACCAGGGGCCTGCAATTTATGGCCTGTCAAATCTGGCCCACCGCCTATTTTAGTAAATAAAGTTTTACTGGAACACAGCCACGTTCATTTGTTTATTGTCTGTAGCTGTGTTTGAGCTTCAATAGCAGAATAGTGTAGTTGCAACAGAGACCGTATGACCTACAAAGGGGTAAATATTTACTACCTTGCCCTTACAGAAAAGGTTTGTTGACATTCGCTCTACATAGTCAGCAAAACAATAAATCATGATTAATTGTATTCATCTATATTTTAATATATTTATGTAAAATACATTTGTAGTATTTGCCAATTTTCGTGTGTAAATACAGTCATCACGGCTACTATTTAGCTACCAGTCTGATATTACTAATGGGGAGTTGAGAAGAGATGCCCTTTAGCACAGCATTATGTAGTATTTACATCATAAATGTCAATAACCTTAAGAATAGAGATAATATTGAAATGTAGTAAAATAATTAGGAACAGAGGAGTTGGAGTATTTACTACTGTTGTTCTTTTTTTAAAATTTATTTTATTGAAACATAGTTGATACACAATGTTGTGTTAATTTTTACCGTACAGCAAAGTGATTCAGTACTACTGTTGTTCTTAACATGATTTAATTTTAAAATAATCGCTGCGCTTAACAATCAGCTCACAAAATTCTTGAAAATTTAATTGGCTCTATTGAGAGCAAGGGCTTTGATCTTTGGTGAGAAATATGATCTCAGCCCATCTGGATGGCTCCTCACTGAACCCCAGCCCGGGGGGAAGTTCTGCCCAGGACAAGGGCATGTGAGGGTCTCATGTTCATCATAAATCTTTACTTAAACCTGAATGAAAGAAGCCTCTTGTGTGTGTAGCAGGGGCTCCAACCCCATCTGTTGATTAGAAAATTGCCATGCACTCTGGCTGTTGCAGGGAGTTTAACCATGAACTTCTACCCACCATGTGCAGAAATGAGTCATTCTGGACAGGGCCATCCAGAAGGACAGATGGTGCCCTGACCCTGTATGACCTGGGCTGGGTATTCTATGAGGCCAGAGCATGGGGTCTGGCCAGTCAGTCCTGACAGCTCATGCCTAGCTTTTTGCTTTGGAAGTACCAACTTATATCCCCTTCCCTGCCCCCTCCCTAACCCCAGAAAAGCAGGAGGGGCTGTCTGACTAAAGCCAGCTCGAGGTTCTTTGGGGTCATGTGGCCTTGGCCTGGGAAGACAATGGTTAGGACCCATGATGTGAACCAGTTGGTGTTTTCTCTTAGGAAATCCCATGCCCTAAACCCTCCACTGTCAGCTGCTCAGTGGCTTTGGAAACAAGCATTTTTCGGGTTAGTTGTTTTGAGTTTGTTTAGAGCTGCAAAACTAGTGTGGCTGAGGCATCTGCATGAAATAGCAGGGAAAGGACAGGTGCCCAGGAGCTTCAGGGCTGGGTTCCTCTTCCACCATTACCATCAGGCATGTGATGTTGGGCTTGTGACTTAACCCCTCTGAGCCTGTTTGTTTTAGGTTAAATGCCTCACAGGATCACTGTGAGATCAACTGAGATAATATATGTGAAAACATGTAGCAAGTAGCAAGTGTTAGAGGACAGTGAACAGGACTGGCACCAGAACCTCTGCTGGAAACACCAGGTGCTAAGTAACCCATGTTCTCTAAGGAGAGCTGTCAGCCATTGAGGCCAGATTTTCCCTAACTCCAGGGCTCCCAAGAAGTGGCCCAACTACCATTACTGCCCTCTCCCAGCCTCAGGTAGGGAGACAAGTGGGACAAAGGAGGTAGGAGTTTGTAGGAGAATAATTTATTTCTGCCCCTCCCATTGTGACTCTCATCTTGAGATCAAGTTGGGGACATCTATCAGAATCACGTATGGAGGCGGCAGGGTGAGGGGTCTCCATGAGGCAGCAATTGTCATACTGCTCCAGGCTGGATGCCTGCTGACCTATTGAGACCCTTGGCCCCATCTGGTGGTGGGGATACAGTGATGGAGTTTTGGAGAGAGTTTGACCTGTGTCCATAGGAGTTTTGGGGGCTCTTTGTGAACAGGGAGGCCGTGCCTACTTCAGCTGTCTGAAGACAGGCAGGTCAGCCAAGGAGGGGAGGTGTGTCTGAGGAGGTGGGATCCTCATCTCAGTTCCCTTCAGCCCTCAGAGGGTGGGGAAGAAGACACCAGCAGTTTCTGAGCCTCTGTATGGGAGGAAAGACTGGGAGGGGCATGGACCACCGGAGAAGCCAAAGGGGGCCACGGTTGTCCTTCTCATTGACAGATGAGCTGGGGTCACACTGACAGGGCCCTCAGAGCCATACACACGTCCTCAAAGGACCATCCCGCAGCCAAGGCCACCAGCAGCAGATGGGCCCAGAGTGAACCAGAGTGAAACCAGAGAGCCAATGAGCAGTTAGGATCCCTGTGTCCCCAACCTGTACCCCACTAAGCTTCCCCAGAGAGGACAGGCCCTGCAAAGGGAGGGGGAGCAATTCCAGCACCAGGCCTGCTCTCCCACCCAACCCCATGGTGCCCCAGTGAGAAGAGGAGTGAAAGAATAGAACTATCCCCTCCCCATTTCAAATCTTAATTCCTCCCTGAATCTAGCTCATGAAGGAGAAGAGGAAGAATGTCAAATCAGATGAGAGATTGAGGCTTTAGAATAAAATAAGGTGAAAAAAAAAGACTTAATAATAGAACTGACCAAATGTTAAGAAATCTACTCAAGATGCTAGTAAGGGATGAAAAGTATGACTTGACAGTACATGGTATAAGGAAGGGATGGGAGAAATATAAAACCGTTTCACATTTATATTCCTCTAACTTCAGACTGAACAATAAAACTGTAACATAAGTCTTAGTTTTTATAGTAGGTGGTCCCTTTGAACTTGGAGAATTGAATCAAATACATATATAGAGCATTGGTTCTCAAACTTCAGCACACATCAGAACCACCAGAGGGCTCATTAAAATAGACAGTTCGCTCCACACTCAGTTTCTGATTCAGTAGGTCTGGGGTGGGATTGAGAATTTGCATTTCTAGCAAGGTCCCAGGTAATGTCAATGGTGCTGGTCTGGGGACTACAATTTGAGAATCACTGTGGTATGGATTAGAGCATCACTGAAGTGTGTATTTATTTATTAATTTACTTATTTTTAACATCTTCATTGGAGTATAATTGCTTTACAATGGTGTGTTAGTTTCTGCTGTATAACAAAGTGAATCAGCTATACATATACATATATCCCCATATATCTTCCCTCTTGCGTCTCCCTCCCATCCTCCCTATCCCACCCCTCTAGGTGGTCACAAACCACTGAGCTAATCTCCCTGTGCTATGTGGCTGCTTCCCACTAGCTATCTATTTTACATTTGGTAGTGTATATATGTCCATGCCACTATCTCACTTCGTCCCAGCTTACCCTTCCCCCTCCCTGTGTCCTCAAGTCCATTCTCTACGTCTGCATCTTTATTCCTGTCCTGCCCCTAGGTTTATCAGAACCAATTTTTTTTTTTTTAGATTCCATATATATGTGTTAGCATACAGTATTTGTTTTTCTCTTTCTGACTTACTTCACTCTGTATGACAGACTCTAGGTCCATCCACCTCACTACAAATAACTCAATTTCGTTTCTCTTTATGGCTGAGTAATATTCCATTGTATATATATGCCATATCTTCTTTATCAATTCATCTGTCAATGGACATTTAGGTTGCTTCCATGTCCTGGTTATTGTAAGTAGAGCTGGAATGAACATTGTGGTACATGCCTCTTCAAATTGTGGTTTTCTCAGGGTATATGCCCAGTAGTAGGATTGCTGGGTCGTACGGTAGCTCTATTGTTAGTTTTCTGAGGAACCTCCATATGTTCTCCACAGTGGCTGTATCAATTTACATTCCCACCAACAGTGCAAGAGGGTTTCCTTTTCTCCACACCCTCTCCAACATTTATTGTTTGTAGATTTTTTGATGATGGCCATTCTGACTGGTGTGAGGTGATACCTCATTGTAGTTTTGATTTGCATTTCTCTAATGATTAGTGATGTTGAGCATCCTTTCATGTGTTTCTTGGCAATCTGTATATCTTCTTTGGAAAAATGTCTATATAGGTCTTCTGCCCATTTTTTGGATTGAGTTGTTTGTTTTTTTGATATTGAGCTGCATGAGATACTTGTATATTTTGGAGATTAATCCTTTGTCAGTTGCTTCATTTGCAAATACTTTCTCCCATTCTGAGGGCTGTCTTTCATCTTGTTTATGGTTTCTTTTGCTGTGCAAAAGCTTTTAAGTTTCATTAGGTCCCATTTGTTTGTTTTTGTTTTTATTTCCATTTCTCTAGGGGGTGGGTAAAAAATGATCTTGCTGTGATTTATGTCAGAGTGTTCTGCCTATGTTTTCCTGTAAGAGTTTCATAGTGTCTGGCCTTACATTTAGGTCTTTAATCCATTTTGAGTTTATTTTTGTGTATGGTGTTAGGGAGTGTTCTAATTTCATTCTTTTACCTGTAGCCGTCCAGTTTTCCCAGCACCACTTATTGAAGAGGCTGTCTTTTCTCTGTTGTATATCCTCGCCTCCTTTGTCATCCATAAGTGCATGGGTTTATCTCTGGGCTTTCTATCCTGTTCCATTGATCTATATTTCCGTTTTTGTGCCAGTACCATATTGTCTGGATTACTGTAGCTTTGTAGTATAGTCTGAAGTCAGGGAGTCTGATTCCTCCAACTCCGTTTTTTTCCCTCAGACTGCTTTGGCTATTCGGGGTCCTTTGCGTCTCCATACTAATTTTAAGATTTTTTGTTATAATTCTGTAAAAAATGCCATTGGTAACTTGATGGGGATTGCATTGAATCTGTAGATTGCTTTGGGTAGTATAGTCATTTTCACAATATTGATTCTTCCAATCCAAGAACATGGTATATCTCTCCATCTGTTTGTTTCATCTTTAATTTCTTTCATCAGTGTCTTATAGTTTTCTGCTTACAGGTCTTTTGTCTCCTTAGGTAGGTTTATTCCTAGGTATTTTACTCTTTTTGTTGCAATGGTAAATGGGAGTGTTTCCTTAATATCTCTTTCAGATTTTTCATCATTAGTGTATAGGAATGTAAGAGATTTCTGTGCATTTTGTATCCTGCAAGTTTACCAAATTCATTGATTAGCTCTAGTAGTTTTCTGGTGGCATCTTTAGGATTCTCTATGTATAGTATCATGTCATCTGCAAACGGTGACAGTTTTACTTCTTCTTTTCCGATTTGTATTCCTTTTATTTCTTTTTCTTATCTGATTGCCATGACTAGGACTTCCAAAACTATGTTGAATAATAGTGGTGAGAGTGGACCACCTTGTCTTGTTCCTGATCTTAGCAGAAATGCTTTCAGTGTTTCACCACTGAGAACAATGTTTGCTGTGGGTTTGTCATATATGGTCTTTATTTTGTTGTGGTAGGTTCCTTCTATGCCCACTTTCTGGAGAGTTTTTATCATAAATGGGTGTTGAATTGTGTGAAAAGCTTTTTCTGCATCTATCGAGATGATCATATGGTTTTTATTCTTTAATTTGTTAATATGGTGTATCACATTGATTGATTTGCGTATATTGAAGTATCCTTGCATCCCTGGGATAAATCCCACTTGATCATGGTGTATGATCCTTTTAATGTGCTCTTCGATTCTCTGCTAGTATTTTGTTGAGGATTTTTGCATCTATATCCATCAGTGATATTGGTCTGTAATTTTCTTTTTTTTGCAGTATCTTCATCTGGTTTTTGTATCAGGGTGATGGTGGCCTCATAGAATGAGTTTGGGAGTGTTCCTTCCTCTGCAATTTTTGGGAAGAGTTTGAGAAGGATCAGTGTTAGCTCTTCTCTAAATGTTTGATAGAATTCGCCTGTGAAGCCATCTGGTCCTGGACTTTTGTTTGTTGGAAGATTTTAAATCACAGTTTCAATTTCACTATTTGTGATTGGTCTGTTCATATTTTCTATTTCTTCCTGGTTCAGTCTTGGAAGGTTATATGTCTCTAAGAATTTGTCCATTTCTTCCAGGTTGTCCATTTTATTGGCATAAAGTTGCTTGTGGTAGTCTCTTAGGATGCTTTGTATTTCTGTGGTGTCTGTTGTAACTTCTCCTTTTTCATTTCTAATTTTATTGATTTGAGTCATCTCCCTCTTTTTCTTGATGAGTCTGACTAACGGTTTATCAGTTTTGTTTATCTTCTCAAAGTATCAGCTTTTAGTTTTATTGATCTTGGTATTGTTTTCTTTGTTTCTATTTCATTTATTTCTGACCTGATCTTTATGAAGTCTTTCCTTCTACTAACTTTGGGTTTTGTTTGTTTTTCTTTCTCTAGTTCCTTTAGGTGTAAGGTTATATTGTTTATTTGAGATTTTTCTTGTTTCTTGAGGTAGGCCTGTATTGCTATAAACTTTCCTCTTAGCACTGCTTTTGCTGCATCCATAGGTTTTGGATCATCGTGTTTTCATTGTAATTTGTCTCTAGGTATTTTTTAATTTCCTCTTTGATTTCTTCAGTGATCTCTTGGTTATTTAGTAACGTATTGTTTAACCTCCATGTGTTTGTTTTTTACCTTTTTTTCCCTGTAATTGATTTCTAATCTCATAGCGTTCTAGTCAGAAAAGATGCTTGATATGATTTCAATTTTCTTAAATTTACTGAGGTTTGATTTGTGGCCGAAGATGTGAACTATCCTGGAGAATGTTCCATGTGCACTTGAGAAGAAAGTGTAATTTGCTGTTTTTGGATGGAATGTCCTATAAATATCATTTAAATCTCTCTGGTCTATTGTGTCATTTAAAGCTTGTGTTTCCTTATTAATTTTCTGTTGGGATGATCTGTCCATTGATGTAAGTGAGGTGTTAACGTCCCCCACTATTATTGTGTTACTGTCGATTTCCTCTTTTATAGCTGTTAGCAGTTGCCTTATGTATTGAGGTGCTCCTATGTTGGGTGCATATATATTTATAATTGTTATATCTTCTTCTTGGATTGATCCCTGGATCATTATGTAGTGTCCTTCCTTGTCTCTTGTAACATTCTTTATTTTAAAGTCTATTTTATCTGATATGAGTATTGCTACTCCAGCTTTCTTTTGATTTCCATTTGCATGGAATATCTTTTTCCATCCCCTCACTTTCAGTCTGTATGTGTCCCTAGGTTTGAAGTGGGTCTCTTGTAGACAGCATATATATGGGTCTTGTTTTTGTATCCATTCAGCGAGCCTGTGTCTTTTGGTTGGAGCATTTAATCCATTCACGTTTAAGGTAATTATCGATATGTATGTTCCTATTACCATTTTCTTAATTGTTACGGGTTTGTTTTTGTAGGTCCTTTTCTTCTCTTGTGTTTCCCACTTACAGAGGTTCCTTTAGCATTTGTTGTAGAGCTGGTTTGGTGGTGCTGAATTCTCTTAGCTTTTGCTTGTCTGTAAAGCTTTTGATTTCTCCGTCAATACTGAATGAGATCCTTGCCAGGTAGAGTAATCTTGGTTATAGGTTCTTCCCTTTCATCACTTTAAATATATCATGCCACTCTCTTCTGACTTGTAGTTTCTGCTGAGAAATTAGCTGTTAACCTTATGGGATTTCCCTTGTATGTTATTTTTCGTTTTTCCCTTGTTGCTTTCAATAATTTTTCTTTGTCTTTAATTTTTGACAATTTGATTACTATGTGTGTCGGCGTGTTTCTCCTTGGGTTTATCCTGCCTGGGACTCTCTGTGCTTTCTGGATTTGGGTGGCTATTTCCTTTCCCATGTTAGGGAAGTTTTTGACTACAATCTCCTCAAATATTTTCTTGGGTCCTTTCTCTCTCTCTTCTCCTTCTGAGACCCCTATAATGTGAAGGTTGTTGTGTTTAATGTTGTCCCAGAGGTCTCGTAGGTTGTCTTCATTTCTTTTCATTCTTTTTCTTTATTTTGTTCCATGGCAGTGAATTCCACCATTCTGTCTTCCAGGTCACTTATCTGTTCTTCTGCCTCAGTTATTCTGCTATTGATTCCTTCTAGGCTACTTTTCATTTCAGTTAGTGTATTGTTCATCTCTGTTTGTTTGTTCTTTAATTCTTCTAGGTCTTTGTTAAACATTTCTTGCATCTTCTCCATCTTTGCCTCCATTCTTTCTCTGAGGTCCTGGATCACCTTCACTAATATTATTCTGAATTCTTTTTCTGGAAGGTTGCCTATCTCCACTTCATTTAGTTGTTTTTCTGCGGTTTTATTTTGTTCCTTCATCTGGTACATAGCCCTCTGCCTTTTCATCTTGTCTATCTTTCTGTGAATGCAGTTTTTGTTCCACAGGCTGTAAAATTGTAGTTCTTCTTGCTTCTGCTGTCTGTCCTCTGGTGGATGAGGCTATCTAAGAGGCTTGTGCAAGTTTCCTGATGGGAGTGACTGGGTGCATAAATATTTACAATTGTTCTATCTTCTTCTTGGATTGATCCCTTGATCATTATGTAGTGTCCTTCTTTGTCTCTTGTAATAGTCTTTATTTTAAAGTCTATTTTGTCTGATATGAGAATTGCTCCTCCAGTTTTCTTTTGATTTCCATTTGCGTGGAATATCTTTTTCCATCCCCTCACTTTCAGTCTGTATATGTCCCTAGGTCTGTAGTGGGTCTCTTATAGACCGCCTATATACAGGTCTTGTTTTTGTATCCATTCAGCCAGTCTATGTCTTTTGGTTGGAGCATTTAATCCATTTACATTTAAGGTAGTTATCGATATGTATGTTCCTTTTACCATTTTCTTAATTGTTTTGGGTTTGTTATTGTAGGTCTTTTCCTTCTCTGTGTTTCCTGCCTGTAGAAGTTCCTTTAGCATTTGTTGTAGAGCTGGTTTGGTGATGCTGAATTCTGTTAACTTTTGCTTGTCTGTAAAGGGTTTAATTTCTCCGTTGAATCTGAATCAGACCCTTGCTGGGTAGAGTAATCTTGGTTGTAGGTTTTTGCCTTTCATCAGTTTAAATATGTACTGCCACTCCCTTCTGGCTTGCAGTTTCTGTTGAAAGATCACCTGTTAACCTTATGGGGATTCCCTTCTATGTTATTTGTTTTTTTCCCTTGCTGCTTTTAATATTTTTTCTTTGTATTTAATTTTTGATAGTTTGATTAGTATGTGTCTTGACGTTTTTCTCCTTGGATTTATCCTGTATAGGACTCTGCACTTCCTGGACTTGATTGACTATTTCCTTTCCCATATTAGGGAATTTTTCAACTATAATGTCTTCAAATATTTTCTCAGTCCCTTTCTTTCTCTCTTCTGCTTTTGGGACCCCTATAATTTGACTGTTGGTGTGTTTAATGTTGTCCCAGAGGTCTCTGAGACTGTCCTCTATTCTTTTCATTCTTTTTTCTTTATTCTGCTCTGCGGTAGTTATTTCCACTATTTTATCTTCCAGGTCACTTATCCATTCTTCTTTCTCAGTTATACTGCTATTGATTCCTTCTAGAGAATTTTTTATTTCATTTATAGTGTTGTTCATCACTGTTTGTTTGCTCTTTAGTTCTTCTAGGTCCTTGTTAAAAGTTTCTTGTATTTTCTCCATTCTATTTTCAAGATTTTGGATCATCTTACTATCATTACTCTGACTTCTTTTTCAGGTAGACTGCCTATTTCCTCTTCATTTGTTTGGTCTGGTGGGTTTTTACTTTGCTCCTTCATCTGCTATGTGTTTCTCTGTCTTCTCGTTTTGCTTAACTTACTGTGTTTGGGGTCTCCTTTTCACAGGCTGCAGGTTCGTAGTTCCCATTGTCTTTGGTGTCTGCCCCCAGTGGCTAAGGTTGGTTTAGTGGGTTGTGTAGGCTTCCTGGTGGAGGGGACTGGTGCTTGTGTTCTGGTGGATGAGCCTGGATCTTGTCTTTCTGGTGGGCAGGACCGCGTCCGGTGGTGTGTTTTGGGGTGTCTGTAAACTTATTATGATCTTAGGCAGCCTCTCTGCTAATGGGTGGGGTTGTGTTCCTGTCTTGCTAGTTGTTTGGCATAGGGTGTCCAGTACTGTAGCTTGCTGGGCATTGAGAGGACCTGGGTCTTGGCATTGAAATGGAGATCTCTGGTAGAGCTTTTGCTGATTGATATTACGTGGGGCCAGGAGGTCTCTGGTGGTCCAGTGTCCTGAATTCAGTCTCCCATCTCAGAGGCACAGGCCTGACACTTGGCTGGAGCACCAAGACCCTGTCAGCCACACAGTCAGGTACGTGGGGAATTTCTTGCCTTTTGGGAAGTCTGAGGTCTTCTGCCAACGTTCAGTAGGTGTTCTGTAGGAGTTGTTCCACATGTAGATGTATTTCTGATGTATTTGTGGGGAGGAAGGTGATCTCCATGTCTTACTCCTCTGCCATCTTGAAGGTCTCTGGAAGTGTGTATTTAACACAGCCTTTAAAATAGTCTCCTGAACTTCCTAAGAAGCCAATGAAAATGCTGATTTTATTTACTTCACCCATCTACTTTCCTTGGGGAGGAAGAAAGGCTTGAAAGTGGCATTGGTGCTCCTGTGTGTTAAAGAACTAATTGCAAATCCATTGCTCTACAAACAGCTGAGTGTGTAAGGTCATCCAGGATTTTCCCCATGCTTCTGAGGCCAGGTCTGCCCAGGTAGACTAGCTGCTACAGCACGCCTTTGAGCAGGGGCCCAGTGTGCATGGTCAAGTGTGTGTAAGAGGAACAGAGAAATCATTCTGATTGCCCCTGAGGAAGCAGGAGTCATCCTTGCATCCCCCACCATCCTCAAGCTGCACAGCCAGTCCTCTGTGGTCAGGCTGACATCTCCCCCTCAGAGGAATTGCCTCTCCTATGTGGATCTTGATCAGTTGGGTTTGGGTAGAGCTGATCTTACCCAAGGGGTGAGCATGCTTCCCAAACCATGCCAATTGGAGAGCCCATCCTCCTGGCCATAGCTGTCTACTTAGAGATGAGCCCCCAGCCAAGCAGAGTCCTTTCTGGAATGTTTGCCAGAGGTATGTGATAAAATATTATAATCTCTCTGGAATTTTAAGCTCTAAGGAGTGATGGAACTCTCAAGTGCCATCATGGAGTGGGGGAAAGCGAGAAAAAGAGAGGGAGAAAGCGAGAGAATTGACAGACATTGTGTCTTTATTATAGGCAAAGATTCAACTGTACCTGTAGCCTGTATTTTGGACATCCCTGTTATGTGAGTAAATAAATTCCCCTTTTTGCTTAAGTTAATTTGAATTGGATTTCTGTTCTTATGACCAGAAGTCCAAACTAATACAGTCACTCATTGGGTATTCTTATCTACCTTTTTCACATCTCCAAATATGTTGACTTTCCTTCATCCCCACTGTAATACCTGTCTTAGTAACAGCCTCCCAACCCTGTAAGAATCAGGCCTTTTGATTGCTCTGGGGATATCCTCCTGCAAGTAATGAATCCCAAGTGATGACCTGCCCAGTCCAATGGATTTTGATGGGGAAGGCTTGGGGCAGCCTGACTTCAGTACACAATGGCTCTTTCTAGCACATTTCCTGGGGCATTTGGAGCCTTGTGACTTACAATGTAAGGTCTGATGCAAAAAAAAAAAGAAAAGAAAAAAGCTATTATCTGTCTCCAATGACCCTCTGGTATTCAACATGGAGCTCCTGGAGTCTTTAGACTGTGTCCCTTTATTGCCCTGGGTCCAGTTTCACCTGCAAATCCTGACTATTGCAGGGAAAAATCTCATAGGGACCATTGTGTGTGAACCAGCACCACAGGTTCTGTTATCAACACAAGGAATCTCCTTACAGTTGTCACCCAATAAAGTTGTCAAAACATGCCAGCAGCCGGACCATGACCTCCTAGTAACCTAGCTATAGCACACCACTGATGGGTGGCCTGAGTGGTCCCAGACCCATCAGCACTTCAGTGCATTATCAAAATAGATCCAACTTTACAGCTTATTAATGGAAATTGATCTTCAACTGAAGATTTCATAGAAAGGGATTTAAATTATACATTGTCCAGCAAAACTTAAAAAAAATTCCTCTCTAGATGTTATTCTTTTCCTAGAATGACAAACATTGCCAGCAGCCTCATCTCCCCCACTCATGGCCTGTAATTCTTCTAAGGTGGTTCTTCAAGTGGGACCCAGGACGAACATCAGTATTAGCATCACCTGGCATCTTGTTAGAAATGCTAAGTCCTGGGCCCTACCCTAGGCCTACTGAACCAGGAAGTCTGGAGTGGGGCCCAGCAATCTATGTTTTAACAAATCTTCCTCGCAATTCTTATGCCGGCTCAAGTTTTAGAACCAATGTCAAAGCCACTGACCTAAGTGATTCAGCTCCTGTGTCAGTTTCCACACCCTGCCCAGCCACACAAAAGGCCAGAAGTGTTTACGAGGGGACCACCTATTGCTCCTCAAGCAAGCTCCTTGGTGGTCTCAACTCTGGCCTCAGATCATGTTTAGTGGCTTCAGTCCATGAAATAGGGGTAATTTTGCTACTAAGGTGTTCCTTCCCTATTGTGACACTGGCATCTGGACTGAGGATGCACTGGCTCCTCTTGTCTCTGTTCCAGTGCCTCAAATACATCAGAGTATTCAAGGGTTGGGGGCAGGGTGGGGCTTACACCATCAGGCAAAACAGCATGAAATGGAATAAAAAAGTCTCCAAGGGAAGAAACACATACAGCAACCTGAGTGGATTATAAAGCCACATTCATCTTTCAAAGTAAATAGCAATCAGTCCTGAGGAGCTAGGAGGCTTTCAAATAATGGCCAACATGTGTTGATATTGACAGTGACCCATAAATCTCAATTTCTCTGTGAGAACCTGTTAGGCAGCATTTTAATTCCAAGCCATCGAATGAAAAGGAGCAAGATTTACCTCTGCCGTGGATCTGAGTGGAGCATCCTTGGAAATACAGCCCAACAGACATGGAGTTAAGCACTAATTGATGGCCTCCAACATGCTTCATAACACTCCATTACCCAGATGGGGAGTGTGACAGCTGAAACATGGAATAGCTGAGCCTGGGGTGAGCAGCCATCTAGGAAGGACAAAGGGCGCTGGGCTATCCGAGCCTCCCCCAACATGACTAATTTCTGTCACCACCATCAGAGCTCACACTGCCCTCACGTGTGCACTGGGGTGCTTTGGACCCTGTCAAGCCCTTTCTTGATGGTTATTTTGCTTCTTTCCTTAGCAGTTTTCTCACCATGTGTGGTCCGTCCCAAGCCTGGTCTTTGTCCTCCAGGGGAGACAAGTGGCCTTTCTCCAACTCTCCAGTTTGCTGTCTCTGAGAGTGAGGCTAACTGGCTCTTACTCCCTGTTCTGTCATTTAAAGAAGGCAATTTAGTTACCATTTATTTCCTACTTGTTGGGCACTCTGCTAAGTTTTTTGCATACATTATTTCATTTGATCCTTAATTATTTAGGACAGTCACTTGACCTCCGGAAGCCTCAGTTTCTTCATCTTTAAAATGGGGATGATAAGAGCATTCACCTCAAAGGGTTGCTGGGGGATGAAGCCCTGGCATGTGAGGAATCTGCCCACTCAGCCCTGCCTGCCCCTGCCTGTGCTGGGTTAGGTGCCCTGGGGCCACTTTGCTGAGAGATGGAATGCATCTCATTGCCTTTGCATCCCCAGCCCTCAGCACAGCATCTGGGGCAGAGCTGTGCTCAATAAACATGTGTGAAGTTCGGAGGGAAAGTAGGAAGACTGGCACTTCCCTGGTGGTCCAGTGGTTATTAATCCACCTTCCAATGCAGGGGACGCAGGTTCAAACCCTGGTTGGGGAACTAAGATCCCACATGCCTCAGGGCAACTGAGCCTGCGCGCTCTAGAGCCCGTGTGCCACAACTAGAGAGCCCACGTGCCGCAACTACTGAGCCTGCATGCCACAACTAGAGAGAAGCCTGCATGCTGCAACAAAGAGCCCGCGTGCTGCAACTAAGATGTGACGCAGCCATAAATAAATAAATAATAAATATTAAAAAAAAAGAAGAAAGTAGGAAGACTGCAGAGTGATCCACAGAAACTCCCAGTCCTGAGTTAAGAAGTTGGGGGCTGGGGGAAACCCAAGTGGGGACGTAACAAAGAGGCGTTCACCCTGACTTGAGGGGAAGAATGGAAGAGAGCTCAGAAACATTTTGTCAGAGAGAAAAGGAATTAAAGAGCTCCCAATTCTGAATCCAGGTGAGGGCACTGATTTATCCAAAGTCACACAGCCATTTGGTGACAAAGTTCAGGCCATAATTTGTGGCTGAAATTTACTAGTGTAGGCTGCATTTGATCCGCCACATTAGGAAATATATTACCTGAAACAGCCAGAGACCCAAGGAAGGCAGCCTTGAGGCACCTGCTAGGTCCTAATTCCCCTCTCTGGTGGTTACTTAGTGCCTTCTGCCGGCTGCCACCCCATGTCCTTCCCCTCGGGCTAATGAGGTCTGTTTTAAGGGCTCTCCTTGCCCTTCCATCTGGGCGCTTGGTGAAAAGTGCATCAAGGCCAGGTGTGAGAGAGGTGCATGGGGAAAACACAGGCCTCGGAGTCAGGGAGCCCTCAGCTCAAATCTCACAGCATCCTTTCACTGGTTTGGATAAGACAGTTAAGCTGAATGAGCTCCAGTTTCTTCACAAGTAAAATGAGAACAATATACACTGTAGAGATTATAAATTGTAAGAATTAAGGCCAAGTGCCAATTTAAGCCAAGTGCCTAGACATAGTAATGAGGCATATCCAGCTGGATTTGAGGCAAAGAACTGCGTCTTCTTCATCTTTACATTTCTTCCCGTCTCCTGGTACCTCCCGTGCTAGCACGCTGCCTTATGTCTAGTAGTAGGTGCCCAATTACTAGTTCACCAAGTAAATGAGGAGCTATTTTGTGTTCTTCAGAACTTTGCTTCTCAGAGTGTGTTTTGGTGACCAGCCGCATTGGCACGACCCGAACGCTTGTTAGAAACAAGATCTTGGAGCCCATCCCAGATGTACTGAAACATAACATTCATTTTATCAAGCTTCTCAGGTGATTCATATGCACATTAAAGTTCGAGAAACTCTGCTTTAACAAGCATCATCTGAACCTGGGGGAAGCTTAAAACTCCTATGAAGGTCGTGAGCTTTGTAGGGAATTTATAGGCAAGACAGCAACACAAACATGATATATACCCCCTTTTCCCACTCTCGCTGGTCTGGAAGTGGGTTCCTGGTTCCATGGAAACCTAAAGGACTCAGAATCACTTCTGTAAGATCTATAATAGGGACAGAGCCAGCTTTTCTGTGCATGTGTTTTCCAGAGTAGACTGTGGTGTGGAGAGCACTTCCCCCTTGCAAATGGATAGCTGTATCACAGTCGTGGAGTGCAGCCTCTTACCAAGAGCCCCAAGTGGCTTCAGAGTCCCCATGCTTTTAGAGGGGGAAGGAAGTAGAGCAAGACCTAAACATCCTGCACCTCTGGGATGTTTCTTCCATTATCTCCAGCAGGGATCTGGAATTTGCCAGATGAAATGACTTAAAACTCATTTACTTTAAAAAAGTGTATGTTGCTTAGTGCTTTGTTGAAGAGGTGTATAATCAATGGTCACTTGCCACGTGCCTGCTCCACTCCAGGCCCTGCAGGTCCTGGGGATACAATGGTGACTACCTTGTCCCTGCTCTTGAGGTGTTCCTAGTCCAGTGGGGAGAGAGATGTGCGGCAGGTAATTAGAGAGCAAAGAGAGGTCCACAGGAGGCCTGGGAGCATGGGCTCATATATATATGAGAGAAAGAAAGAGAAGAGAGAGATACATATATTTGTTATTCATATATACACATATATATGGAGAGACAGAGACAGAGAGAAATCAAATGGTTCTGCAACACACACACACATATAAATATGCATAGAAAGAGAGAGATAAAGTAAATATGCTAAAATGTTAATAGTTATTGAATCTATCTGGAGGGAATATGGTAATTCTTTATTTTTTAACATATTTATTGGAGTATAATCGCTTTACAATGGTGTGTTAGTTTCTGCTGTATAACAAAGTGAATCAGCTATACATATACATATGTTCCCATATGTCTTCCCTCTTGCGCCTCCCTCCCACCCTCCCTATCCCACCCCTCTAGGTGGTCACAAAGCACCGAGCTGATCTCCCTGTGCTATGTGGCTGCTTCTCACTGTAATTCTTTGTGCTATCCTTTCAACCTTTTCTATACTGGGACATTTTGGTAATAAAAAGTGGGGGAAACAATGGGAGTATTCAGTGACTCAGGTGAGTATTATAATGGAGGATGACTTAGTAAATAGTAGGTTCTTACAGATGTTATTTTATGGCCAGCAATGCATAGCTGCATTACATAATTCCACATACATACATGATCCCATTTCATCCTCAGAACAACCCTGTGGGGTCTCTAATAATAACCCCATTCACTACTGAAAAGCAGAGGCCTAGAGATCACGGTGATTTGCTCAAGGCTACCTGTGGGTAAGTGACATAGCTAGGACTGAGACTAGGATTTTAGACTCCAAATCCAGTTCTCTTTTACCCAGTCTCCCTCACGTGTCTATGGTTTATTTTCCCAAAGAGGAGCCCTGGTGTTTATCTTCCCAGTCCCACGCTGTCCTCGGGCTGGCGATCGTCCTCTCCTCCTTCTGGGTCTGCAGGGGGTGGAGGGAGGGTGGGTGGCAGGCACCCAGGAGAGGATGGCAGCCGACCTTGGCCGAGGCCAGGGTGAGTCTAGGCAATGGCCTAGCTGGGGACAGCTTGCCTGTGTGGGACAGTCGTCTCCCCAAGCCAGAGAGAGCACCGTGTGGGCTCACAGTGAGCATCTCCCTTGAGCGTGATCCTGCCTCAGGCGCTGAGCCAGAGGGTGAGTTTTATCACTTACCCTCACCAGGAGCCTGATAAACAGCTCGTTCTTGGCCTCCTGCCAGTTATTGCTCCTGCTGCCAGAAAGTCTTCATCATGCTGCTCAAAGGTCCAAGCCCCCTCCCCCACTAGCTGCCAGCTGGCTCCTGTGCACCTCAGTGGGCCAGAGCTTCCTGCACCCTCACAGCTAAAGCCCCCTGTTTAGGCCTGGTTCGGAGGGCGCAGATTTATACTCACTTTCCAATCTCAGGTATATGTATAAGCCTCTTTTTTCTAACTCTGAAGCACCACCACCCCAGGGAGTTGTTGAAGCTCAGACAGAACAATGATATACCTGTGGTGTCCCCAGGGTCCCCAGTGCCTGGCCCAGGACCCAGGTCCGAGCAGGATCTTCAGAGGTTTGCTGGATGTCATGGGCTGAATTGTATTCCCTGCCTCCACCCCCAAATTCATACGTGAGGTCCTAACCCTCAGTATCTCAGAATGTGACTGTCTTTAGAGAGAGGGTCTTCAAAGAGGTAATTAAGTTAATATGAGGTCCTTAGAGTGGGCCCTACTCCAATGTGACTGGTGTCCTTATAAGAAGATGAGGACAAAGACATGTGCAGAGGGAAGATCATGTGAAGATAAGGAAAGATAGCCATGTGCATGCCAAGCAGAGAAGTCTCAGAAGAAACCAGCCCTGCCGACACCTTGATCTCTGACTTCTAACCTCCAGAATTGCAAGAAAATTCATTTCTGTTGTTTGGGCCACCAGTCTGTGGTCCTGTGTTATGGCAGCCCCAGGAAATGAATATACTGATGAAAGTTGGATGTGGTAGAGTCCTAACACAAGACCTGCACAGAGCTGGGGTGGGGCTAGATCTGTGAGTGGTCCCAGGCCCAGGCACCATCCTCCGAGTGTGGACTCCCCTGCTTGAATTGGTCATCTGGATGTCTCCTGGTGTGAGTCGACGGTGGAGCCCCACCCTCCCTCCTGAGTCTCCTCTCCAGCTCTTCCTGCTTTGACATCACTCGTCCTGATCACAAATCTCAGGGATGGGAGTCTCTCTGTGTGGCGTGAAGGTGGTGGCCAGGGCATGACAGTAACACACCAAGAGGACCTAGTCGTGAAACAGTGGCAAGACCTCATGGAAGGAGATTTCTCAGGTGCTGTTTTGCTGATGTCATCAAGCCCCCTGTGGAGGGTCCAGCTCAGCTTGTGAAACCAACCCTGTTCCTAGAGGATTCTTGGATGAAGAAAAATGCTCTAACCTTTTCAAAGCATCCTTGGTTGCCTTAAATTGGCCCAGAATTTTCAGGCTTGATATCATGAGGCCTCTCCTTTTTTTGGTCTGCCTGGATTTGTGCTTACATCTTGTTTCTGAGGGGCAGTGATGGAGGCTGAGACACAAGGGAACCAGGACTGTGTCCAGGGATGGGTTTTCTCCTGGGCCATTGAGAGGTAGACATTACTCACAGTGGGTAACGTGAGTGCAAACTTCTAGTTAGAAGTGGCCAGGCCCAGAGAGGCTCAGAGTATGTCCTAGGATCCCCTGGCACCGAGTAACATCCAAGGTGGGAAACCTCTGAAAGCCAATGTACCCATGTGGGCTCTGAAGGGGCACCATCATCACCAGAAATAAGCACCAGTGAGAATCCCAGGGACCCTGGGAGCCTTCCCTGCCGCTTCCTTTCTCTGAGCCACAATTTGCCCTGTAAAGTGGTGATAATGACGCTTATTGCACAGGAGGGTTGCATGGATTAAGTGAAATAAATAGGCAAAGCATTTGACACATTTGAAAGTTCTTAAAAATAATAGTTACTATTATTTCATACTTCTTGGTTCTACTCAAAGCAACATAATCATCAAATGTATGTTTTTTATTGTTAGCACTCTATCCAAAAATGGATGTGTGTCCGGCCCAGTATAAAACAGCCTTGGGACCAAAGGTCTAATGGTCATTTACTGCTTGGCTTGCTCTTACAGAATCGTGCCTTTGTCCTGCTGGTGTTTGGGAATCTTTGAATGGCTCAAGGCAACTGAGTTGCACTAGGGTTGAGGCAGGGGGCAATGTTTTATGTTTAAAGTGGATAGAACTTTGCGCTCATATTTCTCTCTACCATTAATGGTTAAATAGCTGACACCAGATGAGGTAGCTGTGGAAGGTCTCAGGGTACCACGATGCCTCTCAGTGAGCTCTCTTGACACTCAGGATATCAGTGCTGGAAGGGATACTACTGGTGAGAAATCGGAAGCGCAGGAGGTAAAGGCAGCCACCTAAGGCTGTTCGGCTAGGGTGGAGGTATTGAGAGATGTCAAAGACATTACCCAGGTTTCTTGGTATGTGAGAAAATGAAAACAAACACAACAGCAACAAAAAGGAGGCTTGCTGGCAGCCAGACCACGATGTTCCCAACTGAACATAGACAACGCCCACAAAACAGAAACAATGTGCTACGAGGACCCTTTGCGGCTACATTTGCAACAGGACAGAAAGGAGGCCACTCTGAATCCAAAAAACGTGACTAAACATCCCCTGCTTCCAACTAACAAGGAGAGACTGTTGCTCCTGTACCAATGCCAGCTCTAGCTCTGCCTGCTGGAACGTTATTGATTAAATTAAGCAATAATGAGTTCACAATAATTAATTATTAAATTATTTAGATACTAGATCACTGAATGGCCCCCTCCCCCTTTGACAGAATCCCATCCAGAATTGCCCCTGCTTCCCCAACCCTTCCTTAGTTTCATCTGGCACAAGCCCAAATTTTCTAAGAAGCCCCTCTCAACTCCTCGTGCAGGGATGCCCCCGGGTTTCTCTGGAGTGCGTCCTCCCTTGCTGCAGTAAGCCAAATAATCCTGACTTTCATTTGACTCCAAGTGTGTTCCTAGTGGCCTTTGGCTGGTGAACCTTTACATCTGTAAAATGGGCATAATGATACCCGCCCAGTATTCTTTACGGGGATATTATGAGAATCAAGTGATATCATGTAGGTAGGAATAAGTTTTTAAAGTTGAAATTGCTATAGGTTTATAAACTAGTGTGACGTGGAATTTGCAAATGGTTCTCTTTTCAGACTTAGAAGAAGGTGCTTTTTAAATGGAAGGTTCCTATTCAAGCTTCTAGTATGTGTTCCTGCCTCAGTTTCATTGGTGTAAATCCCTCCTACCATTTAGTGTTAGGAATAGCAGTTAATAAGTAAATTTCAAATAGACTTGCCCATGGGCTGGAGCCCTCCTGGGAGGAAGATCTGAGTGTTTGTGGGCACCAGCCAGGTGCGGTTGCAGAGCCTGTAACTTCCGAGTGCCAGCCCTGCCTTTTCCTGCTGATAGCAACGCTTTCCATCAGGGAGTGGCTGGGGTTTCAGCCAGGCTGTGAGGGGAAGCCATCCACCAAGCAGGAAAGGCAGCCAACAGCCAAGTCCCTCCCTTTTTCAAACACCAACCTCAGTGGTGGCCCCACTGCCTCCAGGGTGAGGGCCAAACTCATTAGCATGGCCTTTGATGTCCTCACCTCTGGCCACTTCTTTTTTTGTGCCCTCCCCTGAGCTACAGCAAACGTCTCAGGGATTCCCAGTTTCATTTTCTGTTTTCAAGCCTCCAAGACTGGCTCATGCTTTTCCTTCTGCTTGCTACATCCTTCCACTTCTCCTTCAAGGCTCAACTCAAATATCACTTCCTCTATAAAGCCTTCTCTGCTAACCTCTCCTGCCTCAGGGCCTTGAGATGTTTTGTACCTAATTGTGCACTTATCATACTGTGTTGAAATTATGCCTCTTCCAATCTCTAATCTACACACACACACACACACACATACACAGGGCTGTAGGGGGCCCCAGACTCGGTCAATTGGGAAGCTCCTTGATGAATGGTAGTGTGCTTTTTCATTTTTGTGTCCTTAGGAACATGTTTTCGTACAAACCATGGAGCCTGGTACACAGTAGGTGGTTAATAAATGCTATAATTTGCTGGTGTTGATCTTGTTATATTTCAGTATAAAGAAGTATGTTGTTTTCACTATTTTCGTTTCTCTTGGGATAAGGAAGCTGGAACATTTGTCACTGGAAAGTTTTTCTCAGTCACAGAAAGGCCAGTCCTAGTCAACTGAGAATCACAGGCTCTGCCCAGCTCTTGGTAATGCCCAGCTCATATGAAAAGAATTTGCTGGATCCTATTTTCAGGCCTGCCAAGGCATGCTTTACTGTGTATGGTTAATTCATTTTTGCAACTAGTATTTTTCTACCAATTACAAGTAAATCTCAGCTTGGGAATTTTTTTTTTTTTTCCAATTCAAGAACCACTTTCTTTTCAGCATGACGATGATTTATTTTGGAGGAGTAAATTGTCACAAATATCTAGGGTTTTTATATTATTTGGGAGATGGCTACCCCTGAGGGAGGTCAATATTCAGGATCAATAGACACTGATATCTCTCCCCTTCCCCGCTCCAGGAGACTGAGAAATGAAAGCCAGGTTTGCCCTGGAAGCTTGTATTGTTTCTGAGGGAAGAGCCTTAAGCCTGAAAATCAGGAGACCTGGGTTCAAGTCAAGTTAATGTTTTGCCATTAACTGTCTATTTTTGTTTTTCTAGTGGTTCTCAAGGTGTACTCCCCGCACTTGAAGCAGCACTTGGGAACTTTAAAAATGCAAATTCCTGGATCCACCCCAGGCCCACTGAGTTAGAAACTTGCAGATGGGACCCAGAAATCTGATTTTAATAAGATTTATTTATTTAACAAATTTAATAGAATTTATTTATTTTATAAATAAATGAGATTTAATAAAATCTTATTTTAATAAGTTTCTCATACACACTAAAGTTCGAGAACCTCTGACTTGTCAAATCCCTTTGTTTTATCATTTTGATGTGAATTTTTAAATTATTCAAATCATAAAGCAAAACACTACATACACAGTACAACATTACATAAAATTTGGAAGAGACAAAAATTTAGATATAAACTCAACTGGAGTCTGAACACATTTGTACATTTTCTTCTAGTAGTTTTTTTTTTCTCACATATACGTTTTCATGGAGTTGTAATCACAAGACACACACAGTTAGGTATACTACATTTGTCCCACTTAGCCTTGGAATGAAAATACTATTCAGTGTTGTCACCTTTATATCGTCATAAGAACTATTTTAATGCCACAACATGCCATCTAAAAGCTGTTAAAATCTACTTCACCAGGCCCCTGAAGGTGAACGTGTATATATGGAGGAGAAAATGCTGGGGACAGACAAAGAGGCCTCCCCTTCAATGCACTTGATCTTCTCTTTACTTCTTCCTACCCCTCCCCTCAAATCCCACGGTGGAAATATAGAAACTATGAGTGTTTCTGGAAATAAGAGTCATAAGCAGAGAGGAGAGTGACGTTAACCAAGTCATGAGTTTTCCAAAGTCATCCAGAAACTTGGTTTTTCCCATACCTGAATCCTCTCCTGAAACCCTGAAGCAGCTAAGGCGTCACTGCGCTACCTTGTGGCAATGTCTATGAATTACACCTTCTCTTGAGAAGCATAGCTGCACCCTGAATCTTCCAGTGTGGGAATGACTCGAGTTTGTCTCCTTGCCCTAAGCTGGGTGTCTGATTGTCAGCAGCTGGGTGCACCTGCTGTCTACCTTAACATAGCAACCCCACTCCCTGCAGGACTGGCTGGGCTCTGACCCATTTTTCTGGTTTTCACCTTGGGGCTGCAGTCTGGCCATGATCCTCAGCTTGTTTGGCAGGGGTCCAGATGTTTTGCCTACTCCTGGCCAGCCCCCTTCTCTAGTGGGCTGGACTCTGATCCCTGGCTGACAGGGCCCCACTCTAGAATGAACACTCTCCTGGGAGCCAGTGTACGGCCACCCTTCTGGCTATGAGAATTGCTGGGCCCCATGGATGTCAGGCGCACACCCCAGGTTGAGGTCAAGGTGGTCACATCCCCTTGGAGAATGTAACTGGGACTGCTCAGCCGTGTCTTGTGGACCAGACCTAAAATCGGGCAAGCCTTTGGCTCCGCCCTGCCTCTCCTTCCCTTCTCCCTGCTGACTCGCCTGCGAGGACGCAGCATGCCTTGTAGCATTGTGGCAGCTGGTGTGGAAAACAGGGCGGTGAGAATGTGGTGGTGGGGATCTTGCTCACCTGGCCCACAATTAAATATGGGTTCAGGTCCTGGGTCCCTTGTGAAAGGCAAGCAGCGTGGGAGATAGGCTGCTGTCCTCTCACCTCAGGCTTGTCCTCTCTGGGTACGATGCCCTCAGGAGGGCTCCAGAATGGCTCAGCCATAGGGCCAGGAAGTATGGCAGTGGGTGGGAGGGTCTCTAGCAGAGAGCATGTAGAATTTCACAAGAATTCTGGGGCTGGCTTTCTGCTGATTCTGCTTTCATGTACTTGCCCAGGTGAATGAGTTCCATCTCTGGATATTACCTCAGGTATTACTCATGAACCACCTTCCCTGCAGTCGTGGAGGCCTGTTAGGAATTTTCAGGTCCCGCTGGGGCTGTAATTCTGGGCTTGGCTGAGCCCATGAGGATGGTGGGAGGTGGCCTCTCTAGGGACAACAAATCCAGGACCAATCTAATTGCAGCTTACCAGGTTTTTAAAAAAAACTTTTTTTTTCTTTTACATTTAAACACGTAAAACACATACACACACATTCTCCCTCTCTCTCTCTCTCTCTCTCTCTGTCTCTCTCTCTCTCCACGGCCTTAATACTCTTTATAGATCTTTACATATATTTCAAATCCCTAGCAATATACATGTATGTAGTTTTATCATAGTTGTGATTCAATATGTAGGTTATTTAGTCCTCTTTTTCTCCCCCACTTTATTGCCTATAAAATTTCCTCATACTTATTTTTTAAAAGCTACAAGACCAGTTTTTATGTAACCTTTTGGAGGTCACAGTTCCCTTTGATAATTTGCCAGAAGTTATGACTCCTCTCCTACCCTCAAATGCACATTCATACAGCCTTGGGTACCATCCTAAGAGGCATCCAGTCTCTCTGAAACCCATCACTGGGCTAGGTTAAGAACACTTGTATTGTACTATGAGTGCCTAAGGGTCAGCATTAAGCCTTTTATTTCTGAATCTCATCACTATCGTTCCCAGAAGTTCCTAGAACTTCTAGTAGTAGGTATTCAAAACAATGCTTGTTTAAAGGAGGACTTAGTAATACCTGGACCCTCCATCCTTGATGTTTATTGTTGGGTATTCAAGTTGTTTTCAGTTTATTGCAGTTGTGATGCAGTATTGCTATCAACTCCTTCCTATTTTTTTTTTTCTTCTCCTTCCTGGAAGGCCTGTTTTTGGAAGGTGTTTGGACTTGGAAAACATGTGTACTTTATTGGCTCTGTGCCTTTGCTTATGCACAAGGAAAGCCTCCACTTTTGTCCAGATTTCATCCTGCAAGACTCGGCTCAAATGCTGCTTCCTCCCAGAAGCCTTCCCTCTACGTACTTGGAAGTAAACTCTTCTCCATCTCTACCTGCACCTTGTCTTAGTCAACTCAGGCTGTTGCAACAAATTACAATAGACTGGGTGGCTTGTAACCAAGAGAAATTTTTCTCACAGTTCTGGAGGCTGGAAGTCTGAGATCAGGGTGCTAGCATGTTGGGGTTCTGGTGAAAACCCTCTTCCAGGTTTCCTCACATGGTGAACAGAGAGTGAGTAAGCTCTTTGGGGTCCCTTTTATAAAGACACTAATCCCATTCACGAGGGCTCCACCCTCATGACTGAATCACCACCCAAAGTCCCCACCTCCTAAGATGCCATGCTATTGAGGGTTAGGATTTCAACATATGAATTTTGGGGGGACACAAGCACTCACTCCATTGCACCCCTCTCCAGTGGTACTCAGCATATTTTATGGTTTAGTTGAAAAAATTTTATATATACATCTTATCTCCTTTATTAGACTCAGTGGTACACCTCATATATTTGAAACCCAGAGCAGATCATTTTAATACCACTTTGCTCTATAAGACAAAGCTATTTTCAGTTATATGCATGCAAAAATCAGTAATAATCACTATTTTCTTGATTTGTTACTTAGTTTTAAAGCAATGAACAATTTAAAAAAGAAGAATACATTTCCACTTTAAAGATACGCAAGTGCATTAAAGATACTTCCTGGAAGAACCAAAATTTTTACTTACCAAACAAAATATTACACTTCACAATTCACTGTAAAATCTGTTTTACTGTTTTACATTTTAAACACAAAACTCTAAGTGGTCACACGGGATAGGAGAATTGAAGTTCTCGGGTTCTGGATCTTTGTCTTTATAATCACTACGGTATCATTTTTAATTTCAAATCTGCGCTTCAAATGCAAGAACAGGCAGTAAGTACCACGGGATTTGGAGACGTGAGATGACCTAAGTGAGCTGGGAGGATTCTGAACCATTAGACACTTGCAATGAGCACATGTCACAGTCCACGAGAATCAGGGGCCAACTGCAAAACCGGGAGGTCTCTAAATTGACATCGACAGAGAACATTTATTCAAGGAGAAGTAATATAAAACTGTGATTATCTGAAGTTTACATATATATTAATAAAACTCAACAGTAACCACAGCAGTTGTTTACAAATTTGACCAAAAAACTATTTTGAGGGGGAGGGGCTTTAGTTTTATCACTGGCATTATACAGAATTGTGATGATGAAAGGAAGACCAACTTTTAGTAAGTTCTATTATTATTTTGCATTCTCTCTGGATGATGGCCCCCTTATTGCTGCTGGCAATGCAGGCAGCTCCCATCTCCCTACCCTTGGTCCACCCGATTCAACAGTAAGCTCATGGAGAGCAGGGGCTACTGTGCAGTCTACAATTGTACAGTGTCTGCTGCACAAACACAGCAGTTCTGAGTGTGGGCCTTGGCAGGACCTCTGAGGATGTCCTCCCTTTTCCTATATGTGAGTCCAGTTTTCTTCATGTACTCTGGACAAAGCAACATATCACAACAGATTCAATACAGAAACAGATGAAAAAACCCAGCTGCTTCTATTAAACCAGACATTACAAAATTAGCAAAATTTCTTTGTGAACCAATGTCACTCTTCTGACTCACTTTTTTTGTTGTTGTTTGGAAAATACAAGTTATTCCTCATAATATCATGTTACATATGTTAGCATGTGATGACTTTGTTGTTATTTTTAAAAGCATTAAAATTTAAAAAAAATTTCTCAGTTTTAGTCTCTAATATGGTAGATATTGATACCTGTGTTCCACATAAAAAAAGAGCTCTTTGGGGGATCTCCCTGGTGGTCCAGTGGGTAACACTCCACGTTCCCAATGCGGGGGGCCTGGGTCCGATCCCTGGTCAGGGAACTAGATCCCGCATGTTTGCTGCAACTAACAGCTCTCATGCCCAACTAAGAAGCCCGCGTGCTGCAACAAAGATCCCGCGTGCCTCAACTAAGACCTGGCGCAGCCAAAATAAATAAGTAAAATAAATAATATTAAAAAGAAAAGAGCTCTTTGGAATTCTGAATAATTTTGCAGAATGTAATGGTGTCCTGGGACCAGGAAGTTTGAGAACTGTTGTATTAAAAGCACTGCCTTATATATGGCAGATGCCTCTGCACACTTCCTCGTTAAATGAATGAGTGACTGACGGCTGGGCTTCAGTTGCTTCTAGGATGTGGACTCTGTGGCTGGAATTGCAGGGAGGGGGCAGGCACCTTCAGCAGCGGTCATGGATACCACTGGAAGGTGGGGCTGCCAGGGTCTAGGAGTAGCAGCTACCATTTAAGCAGTATTGATCCTCCTGGCCACACCAGTGGGGCAGGCTGGGCCTCAGGCAGGGAGGTCTGGGGATGAGAATGATGGTAGCTCTGTGTCCTGGGGTCTTCAGGAGGCTCACCATATCTGGTTTCCCTTGGTGCTGGTAGGCAGGAATTATTCAAACAGTCCTCTCCTGTGAGAGGAACCGAGCAGAATGGATTTCTAGGGATCTCTGGCTGTTAAACCACTGGGTGTGAGCACAACGGCCAGAAACCTGTAGCCTTAGGCAGACAGATCAACCTCTAGGTGCCTCTCGCGGCTCTGCCCTGAGCAACCATGGGACCTCCAGCAAGTCACTTTTCCGCTGGCTGACTCAACCACAAGGTGAGAGTGGGATAAAATGTTTGCACAGTGTCTGGCATATACAGGGTACACAGTACATTAGTTGGTCCATTAGCAATGTCATTAATAATAATAAAAAGAAGTAAGCTGGGAGGGTTGGGGTTAAGGAGGAAGGGTCCTATGGGAGTTCCTCCTGGCCCCTGACTAGTGACAGTTGAAGCTTGGTACAGACCAAGTGTTCTCCACCTTGGCACTATTGACACTTTGTCCTGAATAATTCACTGCTGTGGGGCTGTTCTGTCCATTGTAGGATGTTTAGCAGCGTCCCTGGCTTCTACCCCCTATATGCCAATAGCACTCTCTCCCCAGTTGTGGCAACCAAAATCTCCCCTGGGGGGCAGTTTGGAAAACTATCCTACAAGGTATAGATACTCAACCTTTTAGGGCTCTACTGTGGGATGCTTGCCTCCCTGCAATGCCCCAGGCAGATGTCCCACCAGCCTCATGCACACAGATGTGGCTCACTCCCTGCAGAAGAAATTCTGCCAAGACATTCTGCTCTCAAAGGAACAAGAGCCCTCCTGACTCCGATCCTTTCCCTTGAAGAACCTTCCTGCTAATAGTGGCCACTTCCCTCAGCTTTTGGACAAACCAGGACCCTGGGAAAGCAGTAGCACAGGATTTGTTGAGGGAAATGTGGACGATACTCAGCAACCCCCGGGGAGGGCATCCTGCCTTTTATCCTTCACCTCGGCTCTAATGGCTTCCAACCCCCAAGTCTCCACTGAAACATCGACTGCGCCAATCAGTAGCAGAATGGATAAACCAAGGGTGGTATATTCATACGACGGAATGCTACAGTGACCAGAATGATGAGTCACACCTCATGCAACTGCATGGTTGAATCTCACCAACATAATGTTTAGCGAAAGAAGCCGGAAGCAAAAGAGCATATACTTTATGTGTCCATTATCGAAAAGCTCCCCCCAAAAGCAAAATAATCTATGTTAAGGCTCAAGAGGTGTGCAAGGGAGGCTTCTGGGATGCTGGCTCAGATTGTGAAAATTCATTGAGCACTTACGATATAGGCACTTTTTTAGATATATGTTATACTTCAGTAAAAAATTAACAAAAACAACATTCTGGGCCAAAGGGCAGGAAAGGCCCTTCACCAATATCCCTGTGAGCACGGAATAAAAATCATCAGCAATTCTGCCTGTATGGCTCTAAATTATTATCATCACTTTTGGACTCAGCTTGATAAGTGAGATGATGTATGCAAAATAATTAACCTTGTGGTTGACACACAAATTGCTCAGTGAATGGTAATAATTAATACTGCTAATAAGTTATTAACTGACCTAGTATACAAAATCATAATTAAATATAAAGAACAGCCTTTTTTCTTAAAGGAGAAAAAAAATGTTCTGGAATTTTCACGCAATCTTTGGGTAGTAAGTTCCTAATTCTTTTTGGAGCTCCCTCCAAGCAGAGTCTTTGAGGAAAGAAAAATCTAAGCCTCTACCTTAGAGTTTCTAGGTCCTGACCAGTAACCAGCACAAAAACAAAGTCCCAAAGGCCAGTCTCATTTGCCCAAAGTGTTCAGTTCACTTCATATCCATCATTTATTGATCCAATGCACTGTTTAGCCAGGAACCTGGAATCCACCTACCTGATCAAGCATTTGGATCTCTTTGGGCATCAACCTAGTGTGTGAATTTACAGACCAAACAGGTGTGACTGCTGTTGAATTCCTCAGTCTCAGAGTAAAACTTTGGCAGAAAAAGTGAAGTCTAGAAAATGTGCAATGATAGCTCTGTTTTCAACCTGACTGGAAAGAGGATTCTACAAATTCCTCTCTTCTGAGAGAGCCAGCAATTAGACAGCCCTCAGCAAGATGAAGCATTTCATTGCAAGCTGTTCTCCTCAACTGCAGATTAGATGCCAAATTAACTCTCAGGAAGATCTGAAACTCTTTCAGATTATTTGCCACCAAAGAAGTCTTAGCCTGACTATTTCTGAATAGGATACGCGAGAGACTTCATTGCTAGTTGCAAGCGCTTTGAGAAGACTTCTACTCCCAGAGTGGCTTCCTAAACTTTCAGTCCTGCCTACAAACAGCTACACGTCCCTGTGACCTTCGATGCCACTAACAGAACACCTGGTATGCTGTGAAGCAAGCTCTGTTCCACATAGCCAAGAACACTTGGATTCATTGTGACGTACATTTAAAAAAGAAAATCCATGCCCATTTCCGGAGAAAAGGCAGGCTCTTACCTAGTCCCAGGCTTTGTCCATGGGTACTTGATTGGATAAAGATGCAGAAAACCAAGAAAATAGAGACACACAGGGAATTTTCCATTTCTCCTGTCTCACCCGGGGACCGAGGTCTTCTTGCTAATTTCTGGAGCTAAAGAGAGCAGATTGCCTATTGATACTTTGTTAGAGAAGACTGCCCATTAATAATTAACCTTTTAAGCATGTTTTCTAGTGTTCAGACACTTTCCTTCCTACACTGAACCCAAATCTAACTCTATCTCATACAAAAAAAAGGTTGATTTACAAAAATATTTTTTATTCTGCTACATTTTGAAAATAAAATATCTTGTCGTGTACTCTTACCTTCTTGGGCCAAGATCACAGTTCTAAATTAATCAATTTAAAGTTAATGTGTTGCGCTTGGAAGTTCTGTCAAAGGTCAGGAGTAGGTGACTTCCACATGGTTGCCTAAGTCTCTCTCTGGCAGCATGCAAAGGGGAGGCAGGCTCCTGGCTGTGGTGTTTCAAATTGCAGGCTAAACCCAAAGAGAAAGGAAAGGACTCTGCTATGTGGAGAGCCCCCAGGTGGTCTGTTTTCTGTTGAGTTTAGCAAAATTGCTGGTGTCTGTGGTCAAAGAGTGATGGGTAACATTTCTATAGCTGAAAGGGGCAGAAAACCTCTATCCTCAGTCTAAGAAGGAGCTGATGGAGGAGCAAAGATGCAGAACTGGATGCCTTTGCTGGGGGCCCCATTGAAAGATGGCCCTAGAGTAAACACACTCTTTCCTCCTCTGTGTTAATGGATGCTCTAACTGGGTAGAGGACTGAGAAGTAAGGCCACTTGGCAAAACCAGACAGGGGAAATTCAGGTGTGGCTCTTGTAATATTCCTTGGGTTTCTAGTTTTATTTAAACTTTATTCATTTTTCAAACTTTTAAAAAATATCTATTATATTCCAGGCACTGTTCTAGGTACTTGAGATATGCAAGTGAAGAGAACAGACAAAGATTCCAGTCCTTGTGGAGCTTATGTACCACAAGGAGATGGGAGGAGTCAGATAATAGGTAATAGACATAATAAATAAGAGATTTATGTAGACTGGTAGAATGTAATCAGAGCTATGGAAAAAGGAAAAGTATGGCTGAGTTAAGGGGGTTGGGGAAGGTAGTGATTTTAAATAGAATGGTCAAGTTGAGCCTTGTTGGGAAGCTGAACTTTGAGCAAAGGGTTTGAGGGAGTTGCCCCTGTGGACATGCTGAGGAGAGCATCAGGTAGCCAGAACAGCCAGTGCAGCCAGTGCAAAGGCCCTGAGGTAGGAGCATGCCTGGAATGTTCCAGGAACAACAGCAAGGAGGCCAGTGATTAGGGAGACATTATTATAAGGACTTTGGCTTTTATACTACGAGACATGGGGAACCATTCTGAGCAGAAGAGTGATATGATTTGTATAATATTTGTAAAAGATCATTTTAGTTTGCAAGACTAGCAGCAGATTATTAGCAAACAAGGGTGCAAGTGGGTAGATCTGCTAAGAGGCTATTACAGTGATCCAGCAAGAGGTGATGGTGCCTCAGTTCAGCATAGTAACAGTGGAATTGGGGACTGATGGATGGGTGGTGGATATATTTTGAAGGTAGATACAACAGGATTTCCTGACTACTGGGATGTAGAGAAAGACAGGAGTTGAAGATGACTTCAAGGATTTTGGCTTGAGCAAGTGGGACAATGGTGTTGATATCAGCTGAGATGGGAAAGGATGTGAGTGGAGCAGGTTTGGTGATGGAAAATCAAAAATTCAGTTTTGCCCAGGTGGAGTCTGAGATGCCTTTTAGACATCCAAGTGGAAATGTTGGGTAGGCAGTTAGATAACTTGGTGATCATTGCCCGGATGAAACGAACTGATAGGACCTTCTGAAACCACTGGCAGTTTGGACAGATTGATCCTAGGCCAAAGCTTAACTCTGTGTTGTCTTGTGGCTTGTGTGTCTTGTGGCACCAGCTTCCAGAGGACTACAGCTTGGAGACCATCTAGTCAAATGCATGATTTCTGAGCGGAGGTTTCTGTGCTGGCTTCTTGACTGGCTCCATCCTACCTGCATAGTTAAGCAGGATCTGAAGGTTCCACTTTACTTCTTATTTCCCAGAAAGTTGGAACCTAAAACCAGCTGACTATCTACCTGGCTCCTCTCCCCTGGGCTCACCTCATCTCTTATCCTCTGGGTACTGCCAGGTACCAACTCCACCCCCAGCCTCACTCTACAGATTAACTCACCAAGAAACCAGTGAATCCAAGTGCCTCTGGGATCCTGGGTCTATTAACAACTAGCTGCGCAAAATGTTACTTAACCTTAATGAGTTCCATCTCCTCACCTGTAAAATAAGAGAACATGGGCTGGAGATAATACTTTGAGGTATCAACAATATATTTCCCCCAACCTCTCCCTCACCCTCTCCCTTCCACTTAAGAAGAGTAGAAAGAAGACTATAAACCTTTTGTCTTTCTGAAACTTAGGACCTAGGGTAAGTGAATTCTAACCAACAATGGCAAGCAAAAGGCTAAAAATGTTTCAAAGGGATGTGAAGGGAGAAAGAGTACCCCTACCATCCCATCACTAGAAAAAGAGTCTCTTGGGCTTTGTAAGTGGGTGGGGGGAGAGGGAGATTTGTCTATGAGGGCAGAGGGGACAGTCCCTTGCTTCCAGAAAGTGGTAAGAACCCGAAGAAAAAATGGCTGTGAGTGTGTCAGCAGGGGGACAAAAGATGCCCCTGTGCCTGTCATGGGGTGCGAGTAGCAGTGAGCCTTTGGTGACAACAGGTCATGAAGATGGGGAGGAGTGGCCCCTTAGTGGTCACCTATGTGGACTGATGTCAGGTGATCAGGTGCTTACCCCTAACCCCGTTTCTGGGTATTGTGTCAGATCCAGAACTGGGGGTGGGGTGGGGGAAGAAAGAATCTAGGAGGGCCTAAAAAATAGGAGTTTGGAGTCATAACTCAGGTGGGTTACAGAAAATAAAGGTATTTCTTCCACATCAGAATTTGTGGACTGAGATTCACACTTCTACAAACACAGGTATGTCATCAGTATTACGGATTTACATGTGAAGTGCCCAGCCAAGTGCCTGGTTCATAGTAGAGGTTCAGTAAATTACAGTGACTTATTTTGAGGCAGTATGCTTAGTGGTCAAGAGTCCAGGCTTTGGAATCAGACAGATCTAAGTTAAGGTCCCTGGCCTATCACTTACTAACTGGGTGACCTAGGGCAAGACATTAGTGTTCTGAGCTTTAGATTTTTCCATCTGTGCAGTGGGACTAAGTATATCTACCTGATCAGATTAAAGGAGATAATGTAAAGAGGTAAGCCCTTAGCAATCCTGCCAAGCAGGAAATAATAAATGGCAGCTATTCTTACCATTTTTATTGTTTTTAATTCATATAGGGGGTCCAGGAGGTAGATAACAGCATGATCACAGGATTAAAATTTAGCGGAAAATTAAAAGGGGAGGAAAACAGAAGGGTCTGGATCAGTGGTTCCAAAATCTGATTGAGGGTTGGAATCAGAGTCAGCCTGAGAGCTCAGGAAAAGAATTATAGGCTCTTCCCATAAACAAGTGAATGAGAACTTCCAGGGCTGGAGCCTGGACAACCTTTATTTTAAACAAACTCTTCAGATTATTCTTGGTCACCCAAAGTTTGAGAACCATTTCCTCAGAGTGGTGCTTGAGACATCTGTTGGGGCACAAGAAGAAAATAATAGATCTTTCTGATTTTTCTTGTATCACTTGCTATAGGCTGAATGTTTGTGTCCCCCACAAATTAGTATATGAAACCTAGCCCCCAGGGTGATGGTAAATGGATAGGGCATTTGGCAGGTGATGAGATCATGATGGCAGAGCCCTCATGAATGGGATCAGTGTCCATATGAAAGGAACCCCTGACAGTTCCCTTGCCCCTTCCTCCATGTGACGTTACAATGAGAATATGGCCATCTGTGAGGACTTCATCAGACACCAAATCTGCTGGTGCCTTGATCTTGGACTTCCCAGCCTCCAGAACTGTGAGAAATATATTTCTGTTGTTTATAAGCCACCCAGTCTATGGTATTCTATTATAGCCTCCCAAACCAAGATATCACCTTTGAAAATTTTGTGTATCACTTGTATACAGTACTATGTAATGTATTAGTGCTATATACTTTATAAACAGATAAATATCCATGTATCTTGGAGGGGCACTCAAAATTTTTTTCAAACTGACAAAAGTGCTTCATCAAAAATGTGTGAAGACTCTGCCGTAGAGGGATGCAATGGCCCCCAGGCCTTTGGGACCTGATTATAATGTAGTTGATCCCATCAATACACTGGAATCAGTAGATCCATTAGTGGGATCTTTAGTCATTTCCACACCCCAGAAAGTCCAGCAGTTGATGGAGGACACTTCATTTCCCATGGCCTGATCCCACGGAGCCTGAAGCCTCCAGCGAGTTATCAGCATTGTGCATAGTGGTAGGGCCCAGTGCTTTCTCTTGTCTGCAATTCTCAATCTAAAATAATAATGGTCTTATAGTTAGATCCTTAAAAATTGCCCTGTACTTGCTTCCTTTTAATTTGAAGAGCTTCTTGAAGAAATAGAGATTTCAAGAGGCTGGACTTTAATGACCTGAATGTAACCTTTCCTTTTAGTGTAATGGCGATAAGAAAGTTAATCAGAAGAAAAAATATTTTACATAGACAAAGAGAGCAAGAGGAGGGAGAAGGCATGGGATCAAGGTGAAAATCTCTGATGGAGACACAGGGCTTTATGTTCCAAATCAGATTTTCTTGCTTTCATCATCATCAGACGCTGGGGATTCCTGAGAATTGTAGCCTCTTGGCAGAATTCCAAGGAAAGAATAATTGAAACAGTAAGTTTTGGATTGGTACTATTATTTCCCTCATTTTACAGTTGAGATTTAAAAGATAAGAACTAGGACAAAACCATATTTTATCAGTAAAAGGCTGAGGGAGAGGAAATCAAGGCCACCTGAATCCAGGGTCAGTTTTCTAAACCATATGCCCTCAATCCCTGGCTTTCCTCAGGCCTGCACTGAGCTTTCTTTCCTCATTCTTATTCCACTTCCAAGATGAAATTTATAAAGTTTGTAGGATCACGTCATTGGAAAATGACTACCCTCTCCTACACCTGCTTGGGGCCAGGCTGCCACCAGGAAAATGACCAAGCTTTTATGGGGCACAGATCGATCTGTGTGGACTTTCTTGTACTATGCAGGAATGAAACTGAGCAGGACCCTGTGGGGCCCCTGGGCACGGAAGCCTTTCTGTGTCCCCCATACCTTGTTTGTAGGGAACAGACTCCAGCCTCCATGACCTTCCTTGAGTTGCAAAGGGCAGATTCGAACAGTTGCTCATCAGGGAAGGGAGGGGATGCCGAGACAAGGGAGGAGCAGTCAAGAAACAACAGTGCAGCCTTGGGGCAGGGTCCTGGTTCCACCTCAAGGGATACACATAACAATATCTTTAAGCTCTTTATAGAACTAAAACCCCCAATGGAAGATGTAGCATTCTTCATTCCAGAGAAGACCACCTGAGAGGCCAGATTAAAGGAACTAGAGAAGCTCATCAAGAGGTTATTTGAGACCAGATTAAAGGAGTGCAGGCCCCTCACACACCCTAATTTATCAGCAACCTCGAACTTGAACTATTGCTATAAAACTCCTCACCGATACCTCCCGGGTGGGGGACACATAGTTTTCAAGGGCAGAAGCCTGCTGTGTCCACCTTTGCTTGGCAAAGCAATAAAGCTATTCTTTTCTACTTTACCCAAAACTCTGTCTCCGAGATTCGATTCAGCACTGGTGCACAGAGGCCGCGTTTTTGGCATCAGGAATACGACAAAAACAAGTAGGGACGCTTCTTTGAGCTGGCTTGGAACATGTCCTTATTTGAAAAGGGGTTGGCCTGGAGTCTAACCTTTTCCTTATCTGTTTCCTTATCTGTTTTTTAAGACAAGTAAACAAATGAAAGGTGAACACAAGATTGCAGATGATGTTTTAGATTATTTGAAAGAATGAACTGTTTCAAGCATTTCAAGCAGGTATTTATTCATCCAAGATCATCATGCCTGAATCGATTAACCTTTTCAGATTAACCTCTGCATGGGGTCTGCCTCTGACTAGTTGTGTGACCTTGTGTAAATAATGTAAACTCTCTTTGCCTCAGTTTTCTCATCTGTAAAATGGAAGTGTGAGGATGAAATGTTATTACATGGAATGTGCTTGGCACAATCAGGGCTCATTTGATTTTTGTAACAAATGAGACAAAAATTACTTCCTCCATTTTACAAGTGAGAAAACTGAGACTCTGAGATTCCTTGTCTGAGGCTACATGTCTAATCTATGGAGATTGGATCTAAGGACTTCTGGGTCCCTGTAAACTCTGATACTCTCTCATTCCCAGAGTCTAAAGTGAAGAGCTAGGGAGCAAAGAGATGAGGTCTCCTTTTACACTTATTTTTATGTTTCCTGTTCTGTGCTGGCCCTTTTATTCTCCCCATCAGAATTACAGCTGCCGGTTTGTGGAACAATGAAAGAACAAACAAACAAACAAAACCAGATCTATCTTTTTTGTGACTGGATACTCTGGAACCAATAATGCATTTTATGAGTTTAGTAGTTCCAGTAGAATGGAAAACCTTTTTCCTCTGTTTGCATTATGCTTGGAAGCAAAAGAAAGTAAAGATTTAAGTTGGTTTTGAACAGCTAGATAGACACAGACCATTGCTGGCTCCTTCAAGTTTGACAAGGGTTTTCTCCTCTGTGGGAAAGAGGGTGGGCATAGATTTAGACTCTGTGCCAGCATCCTACAGCTGCTTCAGGTGTTGGTTGGGCTTGATGAGGGGTGCTCATGCTGGGCTCCTAAGGGAGACCAACCAAGCTATGAACTGAATTGGCTGATTGCAGTAAACTAAGGGCACAGTTTGGGAAGGTAAGCCATCAGCATGGCAGCTCTCTTTCTCTGGGTCCCAGTGCTTCTGACAATGGGACAGCCAGAGGCACTGTCCTTATTCCGAGTATCAGGCAGAACTGGGGCATCACTTAGATCGAAATGGCCCAAGCCTCTCTACAGCAGCTGGTGTTTGCTCCATGTCACACAGTCATTTCACAAAAGCTTTCTGAGCTCAGCAAATGAAGTCCTTGGCTACAAGGAATCAGGAACAGTTCCCAGAGATCTGCTTCAAGTGCTGCCAGTGACTCATCATTTTTCCACAGGGTATCTTACTGTCATGATTAGTCATCAATTCCTAGGCAGGCCTAGAAGTCAGGGGTTAACAGTTCAGGGGCCAACTCCCAAAGATACCAGACTCTATGAGATCTCACTGAAACCTCAGGAACAACCCTATAATGATGCAGGTATGATTATTGCCTTTATACATAGAGGAAAACTGAGGCTTAGGGAGGTTACTGAGTTGCCCAAATCCACACTCTAGTAAGTGGTGGAATGAAATCTGAAATTATGTTTGTCTAACTCCAAAGCACACACAACAAAAGGTAGTTTTGCCAAGGTTGTAGGAATTGGCTATGAGCTCTTCATGTATCTAAGATTTAAAAAAATGGAATTGTGCTCTTGCACTGCAGATAAAGACATAGAGTGTGTGTTTATTATTGTTATTTTTAAAAATTTTATTTATTTAATAAATTTATTTATTTATTTATTTATTTATTTATTTTTGGCTGTGTTGGGTCTTCGTTGCTGCGCGCGGGCTTTCTCTAGTTGCGGCGAGCGGGAGCTACTCTTTGTTGCAGTATGGGGGCTTCTCATTGTGGTGGCTTCTCTTGTTGCGGAGCACGGGCTCTAGAGCACAGGCTTCAGTAGTTGTGGTGCACAGGATTAGTTGTTCCGTGGCATGTGGGATCTTCCCAGACCAGGGATCGAACCTGTGTCCCCTGCATTGGCAGGAGGATTCTCAACCACTGCGCCACCAGGGAAGCCCCTATTATTATTATTTTAAAAACAAATGTTCTCAAGCCCTTTCTCAGCTATTTAATGGAGATAGCTTGAAACAGCCCATGAAACATAGCAGAAGACAGACGTAATGGAGACATTATGGTAGAATTATATAATTTATACAAACATTAATTTTCCCCAATCAACAGTAAAAAAGACTAGCCAAGATGAGGGGACTGGAACCTTTGCCCAGGAAGCTTTGGCATGGACAGAACAGTGTGCTTGATAGGAAACTGTCAGGGTGAGACTCTGCTACAAAAGACCTAATTTATACACGATCAATAGTCATCCAGTTACTCTTGAAACCATTTGGGTTAGGTCATGCCTAAGGGTCCTCCAGAATGCAACAACGAGATACTTTGACATGCTTTGATAATTGTTAAGACAATTTTTTTTTAAAAAAGGTAAAATCATGACTCTCATTCAGATATAAAACTGAACATATGGTCATATGGTAAGTATTTTATTTAACTCATTAATGAGGAAGCTGTTAAGGGTGTTATAACTATTCAAAGGAGAAGATAAAACCTCCACAAATTTATATGGATAAAGGGATGTTGAAATGAATGGGCAAATGGAAGCACATTTAGCTTCTGGGGAAGTCAGTCAGACTTCTACAGGACAGCACAGAACCTGCATTTTGCACTTGTGTTAGTTATCTACAATGTACACAGTTGTAAAATGCCTCTAGAATCAGATAACCTAGGAAGGTTGTGCTGGACGTGGGCAGTGCATAGTTTTCTATTGAACTACAAAATTTCCCTTTTAATTCCTATTGTTAAGAAACGATAAAGGAATTATTTAGCTGCAGAATTTTAAGACAACAGATTATACATAACTGTTCCTTTTGGAGGAAAAGACTGTCTCTTGATATTTGTCTCTTGAGTGGAGACTTTGTGATAGCAGAGAATTTGTATTTCCTTGCTGGCATCTCTGTTTTTAGCCCCATTAGCAAACAAATTATTTAAAATCTTTGTGCCTCAGCTTCCCTACTCTAAAATAGGGACAGTACTATTATTAACTTCATAGGATTTGGGGGAAGAATAAATGAGAATAATCCGTGAATGGTGCTTTAGCACAGTGCCTGCTATCCTTATTTTTACTGATTACAGTCTTTCATCAAGCTTTTTATTTCTCCTACACATACATGTTCCTTCCCTTCTCTTTTTCTACCCATTTAACTGACTATAACAAAGAATAGAACTATTTATAGTGTTTTTGAAAAAAAGTATAGATAGGGTCTATGCTTCCTGGTCTTGATTTTGAAATCGACTGCCTAAGTTGTTATGCAGTCCTTTGTATTAAAAAAAAAAAAAAAAGCACTCTCCAAAAGAGATTTGTTTTCTGAATACTTCCCATCATCAGTTTTAGAACAGCTAACCCTGAATTTAAATTGAAAAATGTGGCTCCTTTTCTCAGGTTAATGGCCAGAGAAAGCAGGCTCTAGAGTGGAAAGGCCCACAGAGGGGTCCTTCCAGGGGTGCTGGGGACAGGACCCGCCGCCTGGAGAGGTGACTCTCGGGAGTCAGGACTGGGAAGTCACTGGTGAGTCTATCCCCGTCTGACTCCTTCGACCCCAGGGGTCACATGCAAGGGCCAGAGAGTCTGCAGCAGGCACAGGACGGAACTGACCACAAAGCTCTGCCCACGGCAGGTAGCTCAAACCTGCCTTTGGGAAGTTTGTTTTTTTCCTTTGGGTAGGGTGGAGGCGGCGAATATTTTCAAACGCGAGGAGGAATTTCTGGAGGTCTCTGGCTCAGGATACCTGTGTGGATTTGACCGCATTGTCACCGGCGAAGCCCATTAACAATTCCCGGGAAATAGAAGTAGAATCTGGGTAATAAAGTCTAACCTTTTCTTTTTTTTCCTTTTCCTTTATGCTTGGTCTAGTTGCACTTGCTCAGAGGGGGTCGCGCGCAGAGACCTTGCACCCGACCCTTCCGACCACAATTCTTGGTGTGAGATGGCTGTGCCCGGCACCTCAGCTGAAGCGCTGCACGCGCCGCTGCAATTCAAGATGGCGGTGGGGGCGGGCCGTGTGCAGAGACGCTGCGCCGGGAGCGTGCGCAGTGCGCCCAGTGCCCGCCCCTGGGTAGCTTCATCCCCTCCCCGCTGAGGAGATCCTTAGAAAGCAGCCCACCACACGGCCTGTCGGGGAGAGTGCCCAGGGAGCGCTCACCTCTCCGTTTTGTGACGGAAAAGTAAAGCTTTCCTTTGCTTCTGAACCAAAGTCGGTCTCGTTCTCCTGGCTCAAATGACACCCGGCAGGAGAACACTTGTTTGGGGCCCAGCTGGAAAGGCCCAGTGCCATCAGCCCCAATTTCAGTTCTCACGTCTTGAGAAAGTGCCAGATTATTCAGGTGAGGCCCACAGGCACCCTCCCCTTTCCTTAGCAGCCTGAGTTTTGCAGGGAAGAAGGCACTTGAGTAAGTGCTTGCTCTGAGTGGACCAGGATGGGGAAGGAGCTTTTATCTCTAGGCAAAGTTCAGGGAAAGGAGAACGAAAATATTGCTGTGTCTAGGCTTCCTTTAAATGTATGCTAACTGGAGTGATACCCTGGAGAGAGCCATTTTTCACTCCACAGTTCCACTCCTATCGCTTAACCTGACTGTCAGGCCGAGCGGGGGCGGGGGCGGGCGGTGGAATCCTGGGAGGAAGAACCATCCTTTCGATGCCTTAGGAAACAGCGACGATTAGATCTCAGCGGTCAGCCGGTGAATAATTGGGATTTTGGGGCCGGGAGAACACAGTCAGATTTACGCAGGGCTCCTTGCCTCTGGGCATTCTTTCTTTTTGCTATCATATCATCTCTGGAGCAAAACTGATTGCTTTAGCTCTTTTTTTTTTAAAATTAATTTATTTATTTATGGCTGTGTTGGGTCTTCGTTTCTGTGCGAGGGCTTTCTCCAGCTGTGGCAAGTGGGGGCCACTCTTCATCGCGGTGCGCGGGCCTCTCACTATCGCGGCCTCTCTTGTTGCGGAGCACAGGCTCCAGACGCGCAGGCTCAGTAGTTGTGGCTCACGGGCCTAGCTGCTCTGCGGCACGTGGGATCTTCCCAGACCAGGGCTTGAACCCGTGTCCCCTGCATTAGCAGGCAGATTCTCAACCACTGCGCCACCAGGGAAGCCCCGCTTTAGCTCTTGATAGAAAAGTAACTTCCCTTGTCCGTTTTTCACAGGCAATGTATAAACAATGAAGAAAGTCAGTATGTGTAGCAATACCTACTTTTGGCCATGCTTGGTGCCATGGAGAGAGACGTGGATTTGACAGTAGAAGATTTGAGTTTGAGTCCAGTTCTACACTGTTGTGATGCTTCTACAATGGGAATAATGAAACCTGTGATTCCAGCCTCACAAGGTCATGAGAATGAAGAATGGTAAATAACCAAACATTCTTAAGCAATAAAAGAACCCACATGAAGTAGAGACCCCAGGCTGGGATGTCAAGTGGGTGAGTGTGTTTGTGGAACATAGAGATTTCAGGAGACTTGGGGGCCCAAGCAGTTCTGCTTCCTGACCTAAGAGCAGGACACCCCTCGTCGCCACAGGGGCCCAAGGCAGCTGCCAGCCACCAGCAGAGGGAAAGGTCTGGCTCCTAGCTGGTCAGGACTCTCCTAGAAGGCATAGAGGGAGTGCTGAAGTGCCCACCTTAAGTGGTTTATAGGTGTCGGGGAGGAAGAAATTTTCCTCTACTGTTCTGTGTTCTTCTGACTGGTCTAAGAATTAAATCGACAGGAGACAGATTAACAGGAGAAAAAGTAAACAAAAGTTTAATAACATGGGAGAGACCCAGGAAAACTGAATAACTGGCCAAAATGGCCAAAGCCTTCACCTTAAATACCATCTTCAGCTAAAGACACAAGAGGATGTTGGGGGTAGTGGTTTGGAACTTCAGAGGAGAGGAACGCAATTCACATGAAGATGGAAAAGCAAATGTTTGTTAAACAATCATTTGCTGGACCACACAGAAAAAATGGGACACAGAGTGGACTCTGATCTCTAGGCCCTGCTGTGTTTTTCCCACCACACTTACCCCATATTCTTTGCAGAGATCTCTGGTGATAGCTCTGTTCTGGAAACAGGCCCTCTGTCTAAATTCTTTTAGGTATTTAGGGAGAAGTTCACAGTTTCTTCCTGAGTCTTTTGGGCTTTAATTATTTTCAGCTCAAAATAACCTGCCTGTCAAAGAGACCTTTTGGGGTGGCAAATTTTGGCTCCCCTACATGGGCTTCAGCAAGGAAGCCAAAATATGAATGGGCTACCTCACAAAAATAATACCTGCAGACTTAGGAAGTAGGGGTCAAGGGCAGCTGAGATCTAGTGGGAAGCAGGAGAGCTGAGGGCTATTGCAATGAGGGAATTCCTGGGGACCTCACCCTTACTCCCTAGTGGATAAAGCCTGGGAAGTTTAGTTATTAACATGGTAAGGAATTAATATTACGATGAAGCTTGCTTTAGGCGTCTCTCTGACTCTCTTTGCTGGCCCTTCCTGTCTTTGCTGCCCATTGCCCCCAAACTGAGTTCAGAGCCCTTGAACTGCCTTCAGCCTCCCCCCTCCCCCCAGGAAAATTGCTGCTTGGTTTTGCTTTCTCCTTGGAGACCCAGGAGGAGAGAGGCCCCGGTACACAAGTGAGATCCTCCAAACAATGCATGTGGATATTAAAGAGAAGGTGTCAAAGGGCTGAGCCCTGGGAGTTTCAACACTTGAAAGTTTGGAAAGTGAGGAGGCACTTTTCTGCTTTTGCCAAATTATTTCTTAAGAACAAATTCTTAATGATAATGAGACAGGCTGGGACCTGGGACCCTTTGCTGCAAGTGCTGCAGTGCTTGCACCTGGACACACCTCTCCTCCAGCAACAGAATGCAAAGAAACTGTAACAGACTAACAATAACTCTGTGCATGCTCAGTTGGGGCAAATTCTGGACAAAAGATACAAAAAGACCAAACCCAACTGCCGCTTCTGAAGAGCCAGGAGCAAAAGCAGGGTACTACACATGCCCCCTGCACTCAACACCACCAGAGGCTGGGCAAAACACCTAAGCCATCCCTCCAGTCCAACCCCTGGATTCACCCCTACCCTCACCCCATATAAGGAACCAGCTTGCCCCCCACCCCTCAGGGAGCAAGCAAGGGCACCTGTTACTTGATTTTGCTCCCTCCTGCTACAGCAGGAGCCCCAGTAAAGACTTGCCTGAATTTCTTGTCTGGCCTCTAATCAATTTCTATGGATTGGGGAAGGCCAAGAACCGTGGTCGGTATCAGTAACATTTCTGGCTGAAGGGTGGGAAAAATACTGCTATAAGTGAATGTATGAGTCAACTTCTGGGCAACTTCACCATCATTGAATATTAGCATTCAACCTTTTTGTTTTGTTTCTTTTAGAATATGTAAATCGTCATTTTCAGACTGCTTTCACTTACGTTGCTTTGATTTCTGGTGAGCGTTAACATTTTCCTACTGTTTGTCTACTAATGGTATTTCCCTTATGGGAATGGTCCCGTCTTTTACCTATTTATCTTTGGAAATCTTGACATTTATCTTACAAATTTGAATTAGCTATATTTGATAGATCTTAATTCTTTGTAATGTTTGATAAAAATATTTTCCCTCTTAAAAAAAAATCTTTAGTAATGCTGATTTTTATAGTGCAATCATTTTAATAGCCTCAAAGCTAGTAACGTTAAAATTCCCGCAGAGAGGTGATAACCACTTTTTTTTTCAATTTTCTGCAAGTTCTTCCATAATTAGATTTTATATTTAAACCTTTAATCAACCAAAGCTTATTTTGGTGAATGTTTTATTTTTAATAACTTTTTCTATTATAAAATCAAAAACACGGCCAAAAAGATCCATAATTTCACCATCCAGAGATAACCACTGTTGACATTTTTGTATAGATACCTCTAAGTTATTTTTCCTGTTTATATATTTGTCTTTCAAAAAATATCTGCAAACCTACTTTACAAACTCTTTAATAACCTGGCTTAACAACGTATTAATGACATATTTCAGTGGCATTAAATATTCTTTTAAAATATTGTTTGAAACAGCTGTGGTGCATTGCATTCTATAGATGTGCCATAATTGGCTTCATTCCCTATTGTTTTTTATTAACTCTCATGTATCTAAGATATCACTATTATTAACAGTGCTGGTATAAACATACTTAAGCATAAATCTTGGTCCCCATTTCTGATCACTTCCTTTGCTTAAATTTCTTAAAGTGGAATTGCTGAGGTAAAGTTATAAATATATGTACATATGTTTTTTTACCTTTTCGTATATACTGCTATGTTAAGTAAATATATCATCTTAAGTCCTCATCAACAGTGAATGGGTGTGCCCACCCTTCCCCCTTGTTAATATTAGCTATTAACATTTTTGAAATTTCATGCTCAATTGATAAGACAAAATGGTATATGTATGTTTTAATTTTTTTTACTAGTGAGTTAAAGTTGAATTTACCATCAACTCCATTTTTATTGGATATTTTCTTTCTTTCTGAATTACCTGTTAATGATGTTTATGTATTTTATACAGTAGTTTATATATTTTTATGTATTTTAAAATTGAGGTGCTCATTAAACACTTTAGTAATTTCAAGTACACAGCAGAATGAATATTTGTGAATACCACCTTGCTACACAGATCCACCAAATCCTAATATTTTGCTGTATATGCTTCCTATTTTTGTTAAGAAATATACCTGTATACCTCTGTTCCTCTACCCTAACCTAATTTCATTTTCTCCTCCTCAGAGGCAACTCCATCCTGAGTTGGTGCCTATGAGTCTCATCCTTGTTTATGTTTGCAACATAGGTACGTAGCTATAAATATATAGCATATTTTGTATAAATTATTATACTCATCTATCTGCAATTTGTTTTTTCATTCAGCATTATGTTTTTGAGATTTTTGAGATTCTGTTGATAAAACTGCTATAAATGGCCCCATTGTGTGAGTATATCACAATTTGTTCATTCTGTTGATGGATATTTGTGTGGTTTATTTTTTGTGTGTTTGTTTTTTGCTATTACAAGCAACGTTGCAACGCACTTCCATCTTTCACAAGTGAACTTCTAGAGTTTACTCCTAGAAGTGAAATTGCTGGCTTGTGAGATATGTATCTCTTCAGTGTTGCTAGATGTTGACAGTTTATTCTTCAAAATGGTTATACCAATGAATACATCATCAACAAAATGTGAATGTTTCTCCAATTTTTCTACATCATCACCAGTATTTGATAGTGCTGAATTATTTCATTCTCACCAGTTTGATGGATGTAAAATGGTATCTCATTGATTTAATTTTTATCTTTCTGATTACTGGTAAGGTTGAACGTATTTTTACATGTGCCGTTGGTCATTCAGATTTCCTCTGCTATCCACTGCTTGTTCATATCTTTTGCCCCCCTTTCTATTAGTTCATAAGTGTTTTTCAGTAAGAAAAATATCTTCTCCCAGTTTGCATTGTCTTTTCACATTGCTTATGATGTCTTTTGTTGAACAGAATTTAAAATTTTCATGTAGTCGGATTCATCAGTCTTTTCCTTCAGGAACATCCTGTAGGGGAGGTAAAATTTTACCTTTATACTCTTAGGGTTTTTTAGCAGGGCCTGAGAATTAAGCTGATATAAGACAGACTAACAAGAGAAAAGCATACAAATTTATCTAAGTGTTACATGACATGGGAGCCCTCAAAAGACCCAAAGAAACGGTGAAACTTACAATCTTTTATACTGGGTTGAACAAAGAGAGGCAACTGTGGAAAAGTAACTAAATTATGAAGAGAGGTTAAAGGAAGATAAAAATTATTTTAACAGCGTCTGTTGGTACAGAATTCTCTTGGCTTTGATTCCCCATTGGAAAATGTTTTGTTTCTTCTGTTACTGGGAAGGCATCTTCCATATGGGAATTTTTATCTCCTGTTTTAGGAGGAAAAGGAGAGATAGAATGCCCTTCTCACATCTGATGTTTTTCAAGTGCCTGTAACTCAAAATAATCCTTATGCCAAAGTGGCATATTTTGGGATAGTGTATTCTGTCACCCTCCAGTCCTTTGTGTCTTCATTTCTTCAACTTTTCTTTTAAATCTCACCAAAAAAAGAAGCAATTCTTTTATAAAAGGGATTCTGCAATTTGTCATAATCTTTCACATTCCTAGAATTTACCTTTACTGGTCACCATGCGCTCTTGTTACAGCTGCATTCTCTAAGTTCAGTTAAAAATGATTTTTCTGCCTATGCTCATTGGGTCTGACGTGGTGAAGTGATTGGTAAAAGTTAGCAGATAGATGATATGCACAAGCCATTCCCACCTTGCATGCCCTTAGTAGATGCTGCTAATTGACTGCATTAGTTTCTTCATTTATATGTATTCCCATGTATTCATTTATTCACTTATCCAACAACTATTTTTGGAAAAATCTGCTATGTGCCTGAGTCTGCTTCTAACTTTTTCTAACCAGTTGTATTGGAATTGGTACTTGTGCATGTTTACCGTCCTAAGCCTGTGTGTTTATGCATGTGTGTACGTGTGTGGTATTTTTCACAGTTCTGTGGATGAGGATGATAATTATCTCTTAGAATGAATTGAGTATCAGGTCTTGTTTCTCTGTGATTTGGAACTGACTACGTAGTATGGGAAAATCTGTTTGTTGAATTCATAGAAATATTATTCAGTATATTTGTTTAGGTCATACTTCTTTTGGTGGATGAGGTATTTCTTTAATAACTTTCTCAATTTCCTTCTCCATCATTATTTTCATGTTTTTGTATCTTGTTTTGCCAGTTTTATATTTTGTATTGTCCATTTGACTAAACATTTCAAATTGATTGTAATAAATTGTGCATTGCAATAATTTATATTTTAAAATCCTTTATATCAGTTGTTAAATCACCAGTCTTCTTTCTAAATTTGTTGATTAATACCTTTTATTTATTATATTTACAAGGGTTTTAATCTATCTTATACTCTTTTCAGAGAATGAGCATTTAAATTTATTTATTGCTACCAATTTTCTATTTTCTAGTTTATTTCTGTCCTTCATCTTTATTCTTTTCTTTCTGTTTTCTCTTATGTTGACGCTCTTCATAAGATTTTAAATCAAGTGCTTAGTTCACTTATTTCTTATTTCTAAAATAAGAGCACATAGATCTATATCTTTGCCTCTGAGTCTTGATTTGTTCATACCCCCCTCATTTTTAATAGGTGGTGTTTTCAATTTTATAATATTTCAGAATTATTATCATGTCCTTAATTTTCTACTTGACCCTGTTGCTTAGGAGAATTTTTGTTGCTGTTGTTAGAAGTTGTCAGCCATTTATTTGTTTGTTGTTATTGTAAATTTTTGTTTGTATATAATTTTAAACTTGCAGAAATGTTAAAAACTAGATTCACCTTTAGCCAGATTCACCATTTGTTTATATTTTTTGTTTCTATTTTTCTCTGATTGCTTTATAATTCATTCTCCATATATGAATTTTTTTTTGAACCACTTGAGAATAAGTTGCAGAGGTACATACATACCTAAATACTTCAATGTATATTTCCTGGGAGAGACATTTTCTCTTATAAAACTTAGGAAATTTAACAGTTAAGAACATTGGAAAATTTCATATTGATACTATACAATTTTCTAATTCCATAGTCCATATTCAAATTGTCAGTTATCACAATATTGTTTTATATATATACTATAGTTAGAGTATATATACTATATATAATATAAATTATGTATAACAAATAGAAATAAATTTATATAATCTATATTTAAATTTATAATTGATTTATATTTAAATTTATATTTTATTTATTGTATATAATATATATTTTATATATATATAAGAAAGAGCGAGAGAGAAATTGAGAGTATTCTAGAATTTACCATACTGAAGATGACAGTGGCAACAGCTGAAATAGCTGAATGTTTACAGAAACTACTACAGATAGGGCACTCAGTATATTAGTATTTATTTTTTTCTTTGATCTAAAGAAGTTCATATTTATTTTCATATTTACTGTTGTTTTATTATGAACTTACTATATATTCAGAGTAGAAAAATAACACAAAATAACAATAATCACCCCAAATTTCAGAGCCTAGAGATAACCATTGTTAGTACTTAGATGTATATTTTCTAGATTTGTGCTTTCAATCAACAAAATTTCTGGATTTTGGGACTTCCCTGGTGGCGCAGTGGTTAGGAATCCGCCTGTCAATGCAGGAGACATGGGTTTGATCTCTGGTCTAGGAAGATCCCACATGCTGCGGAGCAACTAAGCCCGTGCGCCACAGCTACTGAGCCTGCACTCTAGAGCCCGTGAGTCACAACTACTGAAGCCCGCGCGCCTAGAGCCCGTGCTCCACAACAAGAGAAGCCACCATTATGAGCAGCCTGTGCACTGCAACGCAGAGTAGCCCCTGCTCACCACAGCTAGAGAAAGCTCGTGTGCAGTGACGAACACCCAACACAGACAAAATATAAATAGATAAAAATTTAAAAAAACATTCTGAATTTTTTTCTAGTTAAATAAAATATGAGTACATTAGTATTATATTATTTTACATACTTTATAGCTAATATTCATAACAACTTTGCAAAGTAGAGCCACATTTTTAGATGAAGAGTCCAAGGTTCAGAGGGGTTCAATAAATTGCCTAGGTCACGCAGCAGTAAGGGATGGAGTTGTAATCCAAATCCTGGACTGTCTGCCTCCAAAGCTATAGAGTAGATCATTATTTTGCCCAAGGCTCCCTTTCATTGTTTTTTTACTTATATCATTAACGTTTAGTTTTATTGCACTGTGGTGAGAAAATATATATATATAATTTTCTATATAATTTTCCTCTGGATTTACTTTTGGGACCTTATTTGAGAGTTAGTATATATGTACCAATGCCCGATACATTGAAAAAAATGTATAGTCTATGTTATTACTGAGTTCAATATATATCTACTCATTCTAACATATTAATTTTATAGTATTCTTTCTCTTTGCATTTCTAACTTTGGTAATCCATGTCTTCACTGTGGGTTTTATATTTTTCTTTATAATCAGGAGCCTCCTAGCATCCTCCCTCCACCTTTTGGGCTTCAAAATCTCTTTTATATGATATCAACTTTACCAATTGTTTTCTTTTTGCTGTATGAGTTTTTTTTATTTTTAGCATTCTGCATCTTTTTGTTATAGGTACCCATCTTTAAGCAACAAACATATTGTTGGGTCTTATGTTTTATTCCAATATGGGAATTTGTTTTTTGAGAAATGAATGGCCTAGTTATATGGAGTCCTCTAGCATGCAGATAACATAGTGATATAGTGATATGAGATGGGCTTGCAACTACGAGCTGTGGACTTTCTGCTAGTTACTTAATGATTCTGTTAGGAGGCTACCAGTTTCCTTTTCTGTAAAATTGTGTTAATAAGAGTACCAACTTCACAGAGTTGTTGTGAAGAGTAAATAAGATCAAGAACACTCAGGAATAGAAGTATATTAAAGCATATTAAATTATTATATGTAGAAGGTAGTTATTATCTGCTATTATAGACATCATGCCTGGAAATATCATTCAAAGCAAGTATCTTGGCAATAGCATATAAAGCAAGTTCTTAAAACAAAGATCTATGTTCAAAATGGGGGTAATCAGCTCCATCCTTTTCTCTAACCGTGTCTCAAACTTCTCTCTGAGATAATGGGAATAACTTACAATAAAATGGCTGAGAAGCAGTGGTCCAGGGCCCCTGACGTGTTCCCAGGTTTCAGTTCAACTGTCCGTCGCTGCTTCTGGCTGCACTGTGGAGTTTTACAACTTGACTTAAGTTCAGCCCTGTCAGAAATCACTGCCTTGCTTTCCATTTAATTAAGCAAGCGTTTAGGTTGTACAAATAAGTTATTTGCTTCCATAATGGGTATTGAAGATGCAGGCTTAGCTGGCCTGGCTCTTCTCATCAGGCGGGGAAAAACTGAAACTAAGGAAAACAAACGAAACAATGGTGGGTTTTCTACTTCCTGGATCGTGTAACTTGTACTACATCCAATGAAAGCCATCTGGTGGGCACCCAGACATGAGGACTGATTCTCAGCCTGTGGTTCTCCTTCTAGCCGTCCTCCAGTCCCTGCACAGCTGGAACCTCGGCATCAGTTACAGCTGCTAGGAATTGAAACTGAATTCTTTCTCACTTCTGCTCCTAAGGACCAAAGAGGGACAGAGAGGAAAGCTAAGAAAGTCTGAGGTTTAAACTACAGCCCATTTTTAACTTTCCAAAATGGTCTTGGTATTTTCAGATCCAGATAACCTTAAATCAGACAATGCTGTATTACCATACTGAGGAATAAATACCCTATAACATTATAATCTGATAAACTCCAGAATAACTTGATTTATTTTTAGTTGCAGGAGCTTCAGGTCTCTGATGGCTTCTCTTTGATCAGTCAGAGGGAGATATGGGTTCACTTCCCACCTGATGCAATAGAGCAGTTTTCTTAAACTTCTCTGATAATAATAATCATTTCATCTCTTGTTAAACATTATGTTTCCAAGTCTCTCCCTCGAGATTCTGATTCAGTGCATCTGGGATGAGGCATCAGATTTGTGTTCTTAACGTGAGAAAAGCTTGGGAAAAATCGGAGTAGAGGGAATAGTCTGTTTTTAGAATCAGACAGCTCTGGGCTGAAATCCTGGGTCTTTCACTTACTAGTTATGTGGTCTTGCGCAAATTACTTAACCTTCCGTAACCTCATTTGAAAAAAAATGGAGATAAAAACATCTACCTCAAAGAGTTGTTGAGAGGATTAAAGGAACTAAAGCCTTTTATAGCATCTACTTTTCTGAGGCTGCTAAATCATTTCCACTTGGGTTAATTTGAAGATTATCTGTGAACTTATTTAGCACACAGGCATAATGGTTTTTTTTTTTTTTTTACTTTTCCATTTGTTCAGCAGATGCTTGTAAAGCTTTTATTTATTTATTTATTTTTTGGCCGCACCACATGTCTTGCGGGATCTCAGTTCCCTGACGAGGGATTGAACCTGGGCCATGGCAGTGAAAGCCTGGAATCCTAACCACTGAACCACCAGGGTACTGCCTGTAAAGCTTTAATTGTGTGCAAGAAACTGGGGTTCCCAGAACCCACTAAGCACCTCCCTGATGGTATGGTGTGTCCACATGGCCCACCCCAGGCTTTTGAAGGGACTGCCCAAATTTCTTGTGTGTTTGATTCTCTGTGGCAGGCTCCTAATTATTCAGGGGGCTCCCTGAGTTTAGGAGTGTAATTGTCTTATCCTCCCATTGTACTAGAAATTCCAGTTTTCTTGAATCCAATCAAATATATGTATATATATATATTTTCCCTCTGTAGTTGAGGCAATTCCCCCCCTCCAGCTTCATTGAATTATTATTGGTATATGTATGTTTAAGGTATACAATGTGATGATTAGAGACACGTATACATTGCAAAACGATGACCACAACAAGGTTAGTTAACATCTCCATCCCTTGACATAGTTATGTTATATATTTTTTACTTGTGTGGTGATAGTATTTAAGATCTACTTTCTTAAAAACTTTCAATATATTATACAGTATTGTTGATTATAGTCACCATGCTGTGCATTAGATCCCTAGACCTTATTTATCCTTTAGCGGGGAGTTTTGTACCCTTTGACCAACATCTAAAAATATGGGATGCTTCACAAATTTGCATGTCATCCTTGATCAGAGGCCATGCTAATCTTCTCTGTATCGTTACAATTTTAATATGTATGCTGTTGAATCGAACACCACGTACATATATTTTTTCTTCAACAGAAAATATACATTTAAATTATTCCATTTGTTTTTTACACAGAATATGTTCTAGGTGCTTTGCATTATTCAGTTTTCCCTTCCTGGCCAGAAAAACCTTTGTACTTTTTTTCTCCCATCCTAAAAGCAAAAAATCCAATGGATTTCTAGAGAATGTATTTATACTTCGTTTATATTTAGCCTTGCTTCCAAAGAATTTAAGACACTTTTAAAAGATACAAACAATGCAAGATTTCTCCATAGTGACTGTATCAATTTACATTCCCACCAACAGTGCAAGAGGGATCCCTTTTCTCCACACCCTCTCCAGCATTTATTGTTTGTAGATTTTTTCATGATGGCCATTCTGACTGGTGTGAAGTGATAACCTCACTGTAGTTTTGATTTGCATTTCTCTAATGATTAGTGATGTTGAGCATCCTTTCATGTGTTTGTTGGCAATCTGTATATCTTCTTTGGAGAAATGTCGATTTAGGTCTTCTGCCCATTTTTGGATTGGGTTTTTTGTTTTTTTTTGATATTGAGCTGCATGAGCTGCTTGTATATTTTGGAGATTAATCCTTTGTCAGTTGCTTTGTTTGCAAATATTTTCTCCCATTTTGAGGGTTGTCTTTTCGTCTTGTTTATGGTTTCCTTTGCTGTGCAAAAGCTTTTAAGTTTCATTAGGTCCCATTTGTTTACTTTTGTTTTTATTTCCCTTTTTCTAGGAGGTGGGTCAAAAAGGATCTTGCTGTGATTTATGACATGGAGTGTTCTGCCTATGTTTTCCTCTAAGAATTTTATAGTGTCTGGCCTTACATTTCGGTCTTTAATCCATTTTGAGTTTATTTTTGTGTATGGTGTTAGGGAGTGTTCTAATTTCATTCTTTTACCTGTAGCTGTCCAGTTTTCCCAGCACCACTTATTGAAGAGACTGTCTTTTCTCCATTGTATATTCTTGCCTCCTTTATCAAAAATAAGGTGACCATATGTGCGTGGGCTTATCTCTTGGCTTTCTATCCTGTTCCATTGATCTTTATTTCTGTTTTTGTGGCAGTACCATACTGTCTTGATTACTGTAGCTTTATAGTATAGTCTGAAGTCCAGGAGCCTGATTCCTCCAGCTCCCTTTTTCTTTCTCAAGATTGCTTTGGCTATTCGAGGTCTTTTGTGTTTCCATACAAATTGTGAAATTTTTTGATCTAGTTTTGTGAAAAATGCCATTGGTAGTTTGATAGGGATTGCACTGAATCTGTAGATTGCTTTGGGTAGTGTAGTCATTTTCACAATGTTGATTCTTTGAATCCGAGAACATGGTATATCTCTCCATCTGTTTGTATCATCTTTAATTTCTTTCATCAGTGTCTTATAGTTTTCTGCATACAGGTCTTTTGTCTCCTTAAGTAGGTTTATTCCTAGGTATTTTATTGTTTTTGTTGCAATGGTAAATGGGAGTTTTTCCTTAATTTCTCTTTCAGATTTTTCATTAGTGTATAGGAATGCAAGAAATTTCTGTGATTAATTTTGTATCCTGCTACTTTACCAAATTCACTGATTAACTCTAGTAGTTTTCTGGTAGTTTCTTTAGGATTCTCTATATATAGTATCATGTCATCTGCAAACAGTGACAGTTTTATTTCTTCTTTTCCGATTTGGATTCCTTTTATTTCTTTTTCATCTCTGATTGCTGTAAGCCCTGCACACTGTTTTAACTTTTCCACTAGCCCAAGACTTTATGTCCTAATCAACCTTAAGGTCACTAAGAACCTACAGAAGAGTCATGAAGTACCACAGAAACTATGTGCTCTCCAATATTCCAGCCAAATACAAAATGAATCAGGGAATAAGGAAACCTCCTGCTGTGGAGTTGATGATAGCTAAGTGGAAGAGCTGGGCCAAGGATCAGCCAATCCCCTTGTCCAGAAGCCATAACCATGGCAACACTAGTGATGGATGCTCTACTCCTACCAGAAATGACACCCTTAAGAGGCACCAGGAAAGAGAGGAGCCTGTCATATTTCTGGGCTCTTGGTAAGGGAAGTTTATGTAATTTTTATGCAGAATCACTGGGAAAAAATAAACAGCCTCTTTCACATTAACCTTGCAAACCCAAATCTACATAGTAAAGGCAAATATCCAGACGCACGGCCTAGCTGAGGCCAGGTGTGAGTCTCTTGTATAGGAAACCTGTAGCCTGCTGCAGATTTGCCTTTTATTCTCTTTACTTTCTAGTGACAGTGCTGCGCAGAACTTTCAACGAGAAAAGCCCAGAGGAGGATAGTTGCTTTTGAAGCCACCATTCTTGTCTGCCTCATTCATTTCAAACAGGGGTACTTCTCACAGAGATGAAGGCCTGTGTACAAACAACAATGCCCATTGCACTCTCTTGCCACCAGCTGTGATGTGGTGTCTTTTGAATTCTGCACAGAAGCTTCCTTGTTTCAGAAACTGATTGATGGTTCTTCTGAATGAAGAAGGCAACAGGAACAAAAAGCAGGGCTCCTGGTAAGGCAAGGTACTTCAAGAGAATGGACTTGAAAGGACTTAAAATAAAAGGTAAACACAAGCCTCTGTGAAAGTAAAGCAGTTCTTAAGGATCTCCAAGTGTTTGTGCAAATGTACATAAGCTCCTTGGAGACATCTGACTTGGGATTTTAGACTTTTTGGTGGAGGAAAAAAAATTAAATCCAAATAGATGTTGTAAAACAGAGAAAACGAATTGAAATAAAAAACATAGGCAGCCCGAGTTGGATTTAAGGCAGTGAAACAGAAAACAATGCATTGAAAGAGCTTGTAATGAGGCACCTCTGCAGAGAAGAGGGCAGGTGATTTCTCTTTAGAAAGACATGGAAAGGCCTTCAAAGACTCCTTACAAACACCACTGGCAGTGTTAGGACCTGCTCTGTGTGAACTCTGAGAGATGGGCCTCCTCTTTCCATAAACCCTTGTCTTTCCCTTTTGCCTAACAGACAGAAACAAACCAGTTAAAAACAGCCATAAGAAATCTAGCCACAGTAAATACTTCTATTATAAGAAACTCTATCAAACCCCCTGTTGGTCAGCATTCTTCATGAGTCTGTGTTGGGGGCACAGTACTGGCTGAGGAGCAGGTCGGGGGGGGGGTTGTGAGGGTTGGAGCGGTGGGGGAGTTAAATGAAGCAGGAATCCCTGTCCTGGTCAGTGGCAGGTTCTTACACACTATGTTCTCATTAAAAAAAAAAAATTGCACCAGGTAGATGGTATTCCACTGTGTAACTATCTTAGGGTTAGTATCTCAGTTACACAGAAAAAAAGTTAATCACATCAGACACTCTTGGTTGCCCACCCAGCAGCCATTCTCTTCTTTAATTTTTTGCCTGCAGAGCCCCAGTTTTGATTGGGAGTCCTCCTGCCCTTATTGTGATTCAGGGAAGGGTGACCCTATCCCAAACTCCAAGAATAAATCCTGATTTTGTTTTTTTAATGGTGGCTAAGGTAGGCAGAGTTTTGAGATGGCTCCCATGATCTTCACCCTCTGGTGTTACTCCTGTGATCATGGCCAAAGGCAGATTACCTAGGTGGGCCTAATCTAATGCAGGAGCCCTTTAAAAGCACAGAATTTTCTTCAGCTGCTGGTAGAAGGAAAAGTTGGAGAGATTGGAAGTATTGATATGCGAAGGATTCAGTGCACCGTTATTGGTGTTGAAGATGGAGGGGACCACGTATAAGGATGGAGAGTCATCTTTGGAGTTGAGAGTGATCCCTGGTGGACAGCCAGCAAGGCCATGGAGACAATCCTACAGCTACAAGGAACTGAATTCTGCCAGCAATCTGAAAGCGTTGGAAGTGAATTCTTCCCCAGAACTCCAGATGAGAGCTCAGCCCAGGTAACACCTTGATTTTAGCTTTGTAAGTCCCTAATCAGAGAACTCACTCAAGACTTCCTGGACTTCTGGCCTATAGAGCTGTTAGAAAATAAACGGGTATTGTCTTAAGCTGCTAAGCCCGTGGCTATTTACAATGCAGCAATAGAAAACTAATAAAGCAACCTATAGTGTCAAGAAATTTATATTTCTGCTGGGGAGGAATTAGTTTTCAGCTCTGACCCTAATCAGGAATCAGCAAGTTCCTGTGGCAGAGGCTGGTGATTAGTTATCCAATAGCCACTCCCAGCTTTTGCCTTTGTGCCCACACCTCCCTGCTTCCCCCATGAAAGTCACAAATACCAGATTCTTGCCTTTCTCCCGCCCTTGCTGCTGGGTGGTCATGTGACCTGGATCTGCCTTTGGATACAGTCATGTGAGAACATGAGGATAGAGCTGTAGCAGCCGTTTTGTAGCCGTGAGGTGAGTAGCCTAAGGATGGTGGAGTGGAAAGAAGGAAAGATCTTGGTTCTTTCAATGCAATTTTGTTTTTCTTTTGTGACAATTTTGAGCTAAGGTGCCAACTCTGGAATTGTGTACTTTCAGATCTCTTGTAAGATAATTCTCTTGATTAAGTCACTCTCAGTTGGGTTTTCTGTGGCTTGAAGCTGAGCATACCCTTACATGTGCTTTCTACTCTAAAAAGTGTGGTAGGCAGAGTGCAGAGACATCTGAGGTAGAGTGAGTGTAGAGGTTGAGGAACAGGCTTTTGGCACAGGTAGGAAAGGGTCCATAGGTATCCAGGGGCATGAAGGAAAAATATTCCCTGAGATTCTTCCCCAATGCAAGAAACTGTATGTGGCACTAGTCATATGGACTTGGACCATTCATCTAATCTTGGTGAACCTAAGTTTACTTTTCCAAGTGAGGATAACAACACCTATGTCACTTGGTTCACTTGGTTTTATGAGGATCAGATTTGATTGTGTATGTGAACTTGTACTGGAAACTTTAAAAGGAAGCTCTGTTGTAATATCAGAGCCACACTTGGTGCCTGGTACCTAATATGTGTGCTCAATAAATATTTGTTGGGTGGATGTGCTGTGCCTGTTTGTCTACATCAGGGTTGTTTGCATTGCACTGTGAGCTTGGGGGTTGCACTGCTGTCTGACTAATTGCTCCATATAGCACCTGCTCCAGACAAAACTTAAAGGAGGATTTCACTAAATGCTTTCTTCTTGGCAGTGATGTACTAGGTACTGCAGCCTGGATAGGGAATTCAGCTTTTGTCTTCTATGTATTTTCCACTAAATATGCTGTGACGAGGTGTCTGCTTTGATCAGGGACACTGTCAATTATTCCTCTCCCTTCTTGACTTTCTCGTGATTTAGGGTGTGAAGACATCTGTTGGCTTTAACCTATCACTGTTGTGTGAGATACTTTGGCTCCAATCAGCAGGGCTGTGTCCAAGGCAAGCTGGCCCCCTGTGAACTCCCAGGCTGCTGAATCAGTCATCTGCCAGGTGACAGGTGGTGCCTTTGAGACATTGTGGAGCGAAAGGAGACAGTAACACCTGGCACTTTAAAAACTTCCCTATGCCAGACAAACCAGGAACTTATTTGTTTCCTTTAGGCTTGCCCCCTGTAACATCAGCCACTTTCCCAAGTCCTCATCCATGGTTCATATTTCATTGACTCTTGGCCTCTCCCTGCTGGACTCCTGGGACTGTGGCTTGCCACTGATTCTGTGACAACACCTGGTTTTGGTGTTGCTGTGCTCCATGCTACACTGGGTATGAAACACGCAGAAACATGACTGAGGGCAGATAGGCCGACATCTGAGAAAGACTTATTTCAGTTGCTCCCCAAAAGGAATTATATTGGAATAAGGCAAGAGAGAAGATTAGGTGCTTGGAAGCTAAAATGCATCAGATTACAGAGACTGGAGACACTGAAGTCTGGATGGCTTAACAAATAACAGTGAAGTTGAACATAATATTTAAGTACCAAGACATAGATGGTGTAGCACTGATGAAATAGGATAGGGGTGTGTGCGGGGGGAGGTCAATGACAAGATTGTGCGGCCAAGATGAAGAGAGGCAAAGAAGTAGATGTTGATCTTGAGGAGCAAAACCATGGTTTGGAAGCAGTGGGCTTGAGAATGAAGAATGGGCACCAGAGTCAGAAGAGGACCACTCTATCTCTTACTCTTCCTGGGATCCAGGAACCCCTTGGGCCTCAGTCTCCTCATCTGTCAAGGGAGACCCCAGCACTTATGGCCTCACAGGGTTACTATATGTTTTTGATGATCTAAAATGAACATGACAATAGTATAGACAATACTATGAAAACATAATGTACGTTGCCTTCCCCTTGGCATCTTTGTTTATTTCCATGTGCTTGATGTAAAGCAGGAGCAAGGTGTTTCCTAGGCTCTCCATTGTCACTTCTAAAGCTGCTACCTCTCCTCCCCCGAGGCCATGATGAGAGTTATGGGCATGGCCTTGAGGGGGACATTCCTTAGACAACAGCAGGGATGATGTCAGCTCTTGTTAGGGCGTCACAAGGCATCCCCCACTTCTGGATGGCTCAGAAGTTTAGTTGTGAAAAGTACTCAGGTTCTGAGGAGCTGGATTAAAGACAGATGGTCTTGATTTACAGTCACAGGTCATTTTGGGCAAAAATGAGCAGTGAGGAAAATTGGTTTGAAATTAGGTCAGTATCTCCTACGTTCTTAAAGTTGGGAGGAAACCTAGAAGGTGCCTAATGAACGGCCACTTGGGGTCTGAAGGAGCCTGCTGGTACAAGGTCTCCCTGCTTCTGATGTTTACACACATTTATGCCCTTTGTCACGTGATGTCTGTCAAATGTTTGTCTCCCTCTCGCTCTGTCTCTGTCTCCCTCTCCCTTTACAAACAATATTTCTGGATCTCCTCATTTGTTTCTCTTTAGCCACTCTCTCTTTAGATGTATTCAAGTTTTTCAAATTTAACTTTTAAGTAAACTTTTTATTTTGAGATAGCTGTAGATTCATGTGCCATTTTAAGAAATAATTCAGAGAGATCTCATGTGCCCTTTACCTGGTTTCACCTAGTGCCCTGCATCTAGTAAACATTTGCTGAATAAGTGAACTGACTTCCACAAACATGACACTGACTGCCCTATTTGGGCAGCACTGTGCTGGGTCCTGTGGGGTTATGAGGAGGAATTGTGGCAGGAAATGCCCCTGCCCTCATGTGGCCTACAGTGCCTGACTCGGGCGTGGCCTGGTTCACCTGCTTTTCTTTCTGGCCTTACCCTCTGGGGTGCCCAGGTCCTACGTGTGCCAGCCCCAGTGGGACTAGTTGGAGCTTTTCCATCCCAAGCCTATTCCAGAGGTGAGTAGGAGTGTGCGAACTCTCACCCCATCCCCTTCCGCACCCAGACACACGTGCCATTTCCTAAAGGAAAGCCATTTTTGTAACTGTCAGAGTTGGACTTGAACTGTCAAAGTATTCAAAAGCACCTCGAGTCACAGTTCTATTTTTCCAGCATTGCTGTAAAAATATCATGACTTTTTCATCAAAATTGAGAATAACAACAAAGAGCAGCTGAGAACTAGGTGAAAAAGGGGCGAAAGGTGGCAATGGCCCAGAGACAGCAGCAAGATGTTTGAATGCTGTGGACAGTGGCACATGTGGGCACACACCCCGCTTCCCGCTTCCCCCATCCAACCTCCATCTCTGCCCCCGCACCCCCTCCTCATCCCTGCTGTGCAAGACTCAGCTGGGTTTCTCCCATGGCCACGGTGCACAAGGCTGTCCCACACACAAGCCCAGATGGCTGCCTTTATGATGGCTCTGTGATGCCTCATTACCCATATTATGTACTAGTATGTGCATCTCATGTTAAAGTAACGGTATTGACTGTGCTGGGGTAATGGATTGGCTAGTTGCTCTCTTTCTGAGCAGTTACTCAAGCTTGCCATCTGGCGAGTCTAATAACCAGGTGGTGAACCTAAATAACCTCACTTTGGGGGTAGAAGGGACCCCAGTTGGTTCTGTTCTTGCCATCTGCAGCCTCCTTCTTTTGGATCGAGATGTCCAGAGAATCAGTCATGCTATTTCTTAATGGAGTAGCCATTTGTTATCAGAAACACTCCCACTTCATTTACCCAGAATTCTGCTCTCCAGCATCTTCACTAGTTTAGAATACACATAGGAACCAGGAGCCAAGCCAGAAAAGGCTTTGTGCAACCGAGAATACCAGGAAGCTCATGTAATAAAGCTCATGGGCCTCCCTCATGAGAAAGCTTCCTTGAGCCTTTACTCTTATTTACACCCAGTGATACCACGGAGTTCATCTCACTTCCAAGGATTCAGTATATTGGAGGCTGCAGAGGAGAGGGCAGAAGAGGGTGTAACACAGACATATACTTTGATAAATAATGAGGAATACCTGAAAACAGTGAAAGGATTGAAAGCAGACGCAAGAACTAAAAACACAGCAAACCGGGGTTGTTTGGTAAGGGTCAAAGTATGCTACAGCCCTGGACTATTACCCCCAAGAACACCACATTAAAATAATGGAGTCTGGAATAATAAACCTGTGTTAACAGCACTGTTGATTGTGATTGGTAGATAGCATCTTAGGGGCAGGGACCCATGTCATACATTATGGAGATGTCCTCTCTAAACGGTTAACATAAAAAGTTTGGACACACAGGGAATTACATGCTCCGCTTTTTGAGAAAAATCATGTGTCTCTGAGCAAAGTGAATTAATATATTACATCAGTTTTTTAAAGAGACCAATATTTTTATTATCATAAAATAAGGTAGTTTCATTGAAGAAAATTTAGAAAAATATATAACCAAAAAGAAGGAAATAAAATATAGCTATAATCCCCACTTCCAAGATATAACCAGTGTTAGTATTCTGTTAGTGTTCTCTCTTGTTCTCTCTTCACATATATTTGTATATGTATATCCATTTACCTCTCTGACCTTGCCTGCCTATCTACAACTAGTTGAAGTTATACACAAGAATACGTAAGTTAAAAAAAAAAAAAAAAAGAATATGTAAGTTAATACATAAGAAATTGAGTCACACCACTTTGTAACTTGTATTTACCCCCACTTTATGCACAGGTAAGAAACTTTTCATGTTAATGAGTAAACCTCTTCAGCATCATTTCAATGGCATTGTATTCCATGCTATGATAGCCATCCAAGGGTTTACGGTAATTCAGTGATTATTTATAAAAGCGTATTGCACAGCAATATCTGGAAGATAAAACAAAATGCGATCAGCATGAGCCTTTCTAACCACCACCAGCCAATTTCACTACGGTGGCCGCAGAATTGAAAGCTTCAAAGCTGGGCCTTTTTGTCTTCATGAGCCATGCTGGCTGCCTGCCTCCTGTTGGATACTTAGAACGCTCTATCCGTTAGGATGCTTTTGGAGGTAACAGAAAACTCAACTCAAAGCAGCTAAGTAATAAGAAATATTATTTCACATTATAAAAGTCCTGGAGAGAAGGCCGATCCAGGGCTTGTTAATGCAGTGACTCAAAGGCATCATCAAAGATTTGTGTTTTTCCCATCTTTTTTCTCTCCTGAGGGGGTCCCCAAATTTTGGCAGCTATTCCAGGTACCACATGAAGACATGATAATATGCAGAGGCAGAACAGGGGATGGTCTCTTCCTTGTGTGTCTTTTTAAACAAATTTATTTTTAATTGTGGTAAAATACACATCACATACAATTTAACATCTTGACCATTTTTAGGTGTACAGTTCAGTAGTGTTAGTACATTTACATTCCCTCATAACCACCCTTCTAGTTAGTATCTTACTCTGTGAATTTGACTATTCTATGTGCCTCATATAAGTGGAGTTATACTGTCTGTGTCTTTTTGTGACTTCCTGTAATGACCTCAAGGTTCATCCATGTTGTACCATGAGTCAGAATTTCCTTCCTTTTTAAGGCTGAATAATATTCCCTTGTCTGTATATACCATATTTTGTTTATCCATTCATCTGTTTATCTATGCATCAGCCCAGGGGACACTTGGGGTTCTTCTACCTTTTAGCTATTGTGAATAATGCTGCTGTGAACATGGGTGTACAAATATCTCTTCAAGAGTCTGCTTTCAGTTCTTTCGGGTATATATATACTCAGAAGTGGAATTACTGGATCATGTGTTAATTCTACTTTTATTTTTTGAGGAACTGCCAAACTTTTCCATAGTGATCGTACCATTTTACATTCCCACCAACAGTGAAAAAGTATTCCAGTTTTTCTCCACATCCCTTCACCCTCCACTTTTTGGGATAGTAGCCATCCTAATGGATGTGAGGTGGTCCTTGTGTTTCTTTTTAAGACTGAGGAAACATTTACTCTCACTTCTCTTGTCCCATTGGTTGGAATTATGTTCACACGCCTATTTTTAAACCAATCACTGGTAAGAAAAATGCAACTGTGATTCATTTTTGTAGACCAAGCAGCACATACCCTGGGGCTGGGAGCGCTGAGCCCCTCTGAAGCATGGCTGCACGGAGTAGGGAGGATGGCAGGTTCTGTTAGGAAGGAGGAAGCAGGGATGACTGAATGTCACTTTCTGATTTCCCTTGACTTCACTAGGGTTTAGAGGGGCCCTTGTGTTTGCATCCATGTAGACGTTACCCCAGCTTCGTAAAAAGAGTGCTTCAAAGTAAGATCACTTTGAACACCTCAAGAAAGGGTTTATCATGTAAATATAAACAACAGACAACCAAAAAGCTCTCACACAAAATTACCTCCTTACGTGATGAAGTAAAAGAGAGGAAAGAAGTTATCACCCACGCACAAAGGAGCCTTTAAGAACCTCATCATCTTTCCTCTCAGCATAGTCTCCCCTAACCCCCACTCATTTTCCGGACTTCAAACAGGATTGAAATGACAAGGTATCAAACGCCAACTGCTTGCTCCTTAGGTCTTCAACTCTAATGTGCATACATAGCACCTGGGGATGTTAAAAATGCAGATTCCCATTCACTAGATCTGGGGTGGGGCCTGGGAGTCTGCATTTCTAATCAGCTCCCAGCTGATGCTGATGCATCTGGACCGAGACCCACATTGAATAGTGGGGATGTAGAGCACAGCAGAATCCTCTGGAGGGCCTGTTAACACCCAGCTTGCCAGGCCCTGACACCAGAGTGTCTGATTTAGTAGGTCTGGGCTGAGGCCCAAGAATTTGCATTTCTAACCAGTTCCTAAGTGATGCGTATGCTGCTGGGCCAGGGAGCATTCTGATGACTACTGACTTAGAGAATAGTCACTGGGGCCAGGTGACAAGCTTTGCACCCAGAGGCCCACTTGGTCCCTGCGTAAGCTCAGCAAGTGACTTTACCTCTGAACCTCAGTTTCCTTATCTGTAAATCAAGGATAACACCTCCTACCTTAGTTGACTTCTGTGGGGCACTGCGCATGCATTATATAACGTCTACAATCATTACTCACTCTTCCTTTCAACTGGGTAGGATTGAAATGTGCACATTTGCTGCTCTTCAGAAAATCTTTTGGGAAGTGAGTTATTCCTCACCTCAGGCGTGTTCAGAGAAGCTCTCTTCTTTCGTTTGTTGTGCCCTGGAAGGCAGAAACCTCCCCAGATATACTTTTTTCACCATGCCGTTGATTCCTCATTAAGCGTGGGGATGCTGGGCCCTGCCAGCCTTTAACCTGGATGCCCAGTAAGTCCTTATAAATAAAGAATGCAGAAAAACCTAATGAGAACAGCATCATCTTAGGCTGCAGCAACAAGACCTGTCTCCCTCCGCTTCCCGGGAGGGCGCGCTCTCTGGAACCTCAGTCTGTTCTGGCTAGCAGAACAGAAAAAGCAGCTCCCAGCGCCCCAGGCAGTACTCAGTGTGAGTGCTTTAATCATATGCAAGGCTGAAGAAAGGCAGGAAGCAAGCGGACCCCTGCAGACAGGCTTTTTACCTGCTTATGCCTTCAGGCTGGGAACAGAGCTCAGTGGCTGGAGGACATTTCAGGCAGAGCAGCCAGCAAGGCTCAGAGACAAGAGGCAGTAAGGCGTTGGGCAGTACCAGCTGAGGCCCCCCCCATGGCCAGGGTGTGAGTGGGCTACAAGGTGGGGACCTTCGCAGGGCCAGGTTACACAGGGACTTGTATGGCTTGTTCCCACAGATAAATAGAGGGAGGGCAGGTGTATTAGGACAATTTTGATAACAAGTAATAGAAATGAACTTGCCTTCACTTAAGCTGAAAGGAGCCTTTAGTTAAGGATTCAGGCTGTTTCACAGAACCCAAGAGCAGGTTGCAGCATCCCTGAGGATGGGGCGGAAGCAAAAAAGCATACTGACTCATTCTCTCCTCACTGACATTTCATCCCCCATATGAACTTTCTCTGCTTTTACAATCCACATGGGTGATCAAAAATGTTTATTCCAAAGCACCCAAGCTGATACAATGGCAGGTTTTGGATTTAGCCGTCTCAAGAGATACTGACTGTTTCTTAGTCCCAATTTCAAATATCTGGCAAAGAGGCTCTGATTGGCCATCATGGGTCAGATTCTCAGCACTGGTCCAGTCAAAGGCTGCCATGGTGGTAAGATGAGACGTATTGTCCAAAATGGCTGCCTGGGCCCTTGGTTGTGGATCAAGGGTGGGCAGTGAAAGGCTTATTCATGAACCAGGTGGACACTCCAAAGGGACTACCTCAGAGGAAGGGCAGAGCAAACTCCATAGTCCGTTCCCACCTGAGGTGCTCTGATTGGACCCTTACGTGCAGTACCTGTTCTCTCCCAGCCAGCAGTAGAGGGAAAGGCAAGCACAGGACCTATGTTTGTAGGTTTGGGCTGAGAAGATAGGGATCTACCTCCTGGAGCACTGGTGTAGGACAGCTTTGGAAACACTACTGAGCTCTGGAAAGTGACACAATCCTTAAATAGCAATGAGGGCAACCTGGCTACCATCACTTTGGAAGCTGAGAAAATAAATGACAGCAAACTACCAAAATAGTTTTTCTTTTGTTTTTTTAATTGGAGTATAACTGCCTCACAATGTTGTGTGAGTTTCTGCTGTACAACAAAGTAAATCAGCTATATGTATCCCTATATCCCTGCCCTCTTGGACCTCCCTCCCACCCCCTGCATCCCACCCATCTAGGGCATTACAGAGCACCGAGCTGAGCTCCCTGTGCTATACAGCAGGTTCCCACCAGCTATTTTATACATGGTAGTGTATTTATGTCAATCCTGATCTCCCAGTTAGTCCCACCCTCCCCTTCCCCCCTGTGTCCACATGTCCGTTTTCTACGTCTGCATCTCTATTCCTGCCCTGAAAATAGGTTCACCTGCCATTTTTCTAGATTCCACATATATGCGTTAATATATGAAATGCTTCCCTAAAATTATGGTTTTTAAACATCAAACAGCAAATTAATGAAAATCAAAATATAAGGAAACTTCACTCACCCATGATCTCACCCTGTTCTCTTTGTTCCCTCTTTCCTTCCAGCTTTCGTTCACATGCACACAGAATCTTATATAGCTTTAGAGAGGATAAACAACATTTTGTATTCCATATTATGTAATGACTAGCTCCCGTGCTGCCTTGTCATCTTCTTAACTATCTTTGTCGATATGCCATCCTTCAAATTAAGTATGTTACACTTAGCACATAATTAAAATTTGAGACTGTGAATCTGGAAGGAATCTTAGGAAATCATCGAGCCCCAAAAGGATGAACCTGGAGAGGAGAGTGAGTTCCCCAAGGTCACAGAGCTGCTTAATTCCAGACCCAAGGCTAGATTTCATTCATTTTTTCCAAACGTATGTTTATAATTACCTACTTGATGTCAGGTGGCAGTAGGTTTCATCTTACTTCAGATCCCTTTTCACCACCTTGCATGATCTAATTAACATGTGCTGGCTATGAGCCATTTCTTATTTTTCTTAACAGAGGAAAGAGTGCTTTTTCAACTCACTCTCAGGAATAGAGGTTGTGGAGCTGAAATGAGTAACAGCAATTTTAAATTGGACTGGTTTCGTGACTGGTAGATAAGTCAGCGTGCAAAGACATTTCTGTTTCCCAGGTTTGGCTTGCTTTCTCAACGCCCTTTGCAAACTCCACAGGGATTTTTAAGCTTTAAGTCTGGGTATAAGCTTATGCAAGCTGTTAGTCACCTTTTTAGATGAAAACACCACAGGATTATGCTTGAAAATGTTCCGTGCTTCACTACAGATTCCTTTGGAGTAATTCAGCTATAGTATGATTTTGAGGGAGAAGTGATTGAACAGATACATTTCAAAACACATTTGCATTTGAAAACAGGGGTTTATCAGCTAAAAGAACTATTCTTGAAAGGTACACATGCAGGGCAAATTTAGAACAAGCAGAACAATTTAGACATGATAGCTATGAATTGCCCCAAAGCTTAAAATACTGGGGGCTTTTGATCACACAGAATCCTGGGCATGGATTGAATCATGAATATCTGGTGTTTTACTCTGGAAAACGTATTGGAACAGGAAATCTTGTCATTGCTCTGTCTCCACAGATCATTCCAAAACATTCTAGGCATGCAACATTGCAATTGTAAACACACATTTGACCAGAAAAAAATAGTGAAGGAGCCTAAATTTTTGGTATAGAGAAGAGGGGTGGGCTCTGAAGTCAGAGTTTGGGTTGGTATCTTGGTTTTACTACTTACTGCATATGTGATCTTGACTGGGTCTCAGTTTGCTCATCTGCAAAATGGGGAGAATACTCTTTGATTCATAGAATTGTTCTGTTGATTTGATTGTGTTAAATCATGTTACATAGCACCTCTCAAACTCACATGTGAACACAAATCACCTGGGATCATGTTAAGATGTAGTAGGGACAGAGAAACACAAATACTGTATGATCTCATTTATATGTGGAGTCTGAAAAAACTGAACTCACACAAGCAGAGAGGAGACAGTGGTTGCCAGGTGCTGGAGGGCAGGGGAGATGGGGGAGATGTTGGACAAATGGTACAAACTTCCAGTTGTAAGAGGAGTAAGTTTGGGGAGCTAATTAAAGCATGGTGACTATAGTTAACAATTCTATATTGTGTACTTGAAAATTGCTGAGAGAATGAATCTTAAATGTTCTCATCATAATAACAACAACAAAATGGTAATTTTGGGAGGTGAAGGATGTGTTAACTAACCTTATTGTGGTGAACATATATACATATATGTATATGGTAAACAATATATACATGCATCAGATCATCACATTGTATGCCTTAAACTTACACAATGTCATACGTCCATTATATCTCAATAAAGCTGGAAAGAAAAAAAGAAAAAAAAAGATGCAGTAGGTCTAGGGTGTGGTCTACTATCTGGAATTCTAACAAGCTCCACTGATGCCCGTTGCTCCTGCATACCCAGTCCTTTCATTTCTTTCCCTCTGTTCTTGAGAAGTCTTCCAGACCTTTGTTCTAGCTATGCTTGTCGGGTTCTTGTGATTGACTGTACATACACTTATGGTGTGTGTGTGTGTGTGCATGTGTGTGTGTGAGAGGGAGGTGGCAGAGATGCTGAAATGGTCATGCTCACGTTTGGAAAAAGCAGTTCCATCTCAACCATATCTTACACAATGACTATTACACTTGCCAATTAAAGGAAACTGAGTCTTTCCAGGGTTAACAGGGCCTTAGGAGCAATTAGTCAATTTATTTTTATTTTTTGAAATAAATTAATTCAACTTATTTATTTATTTATTCATTCATTCGTTCATTTATTTTTGGCTGCGTTGGGTCTTCGTTGCTGCGCACGGGCTTTCTCTAGTTGTTGTGAACGGGGGCTACTCTTTGTTGCGGGCTTCTCATTGTGGTGGCTTCTCTTGTTGTGGAGCACCGGCTCTAGGTGCACGGGCTTCATTAGTTGTGGCACACGTGCTCAGTAGTTGTGGCTCGCGGGCTCTAGAGCACAGGCTCAGTAGTTGTGGTGCATGGGCTTAGTTGCTCCGCGGCATGTGGGATCTTCCTGCGCCAGGGATCAAACCTGTGTCCCCTGCATTGGCAGGTGGATTCTTAACCACTGCGCCACCAGGGAAGTCCCTAGTCAGTCAACTTAAAGGTTAGGCTCACTGTCAGAGCTTTCAGAGGGTGTCCCCTCCCTTCCCCGTTCCCCAGTGCCTCTGAGCAAAGGAAACTTCCTATCCTCACAACTTGTATGGAAAGACTCCTTATCCGAGTGCTGTGCTTCTCTCTCAGCTTCCTCTGACCTCCATCCGGACTCCCTCCAGCCTCTGTCCTTGTGCATTTGCTGCAGACACATCCACAGTGGTGTAACTTGGGCTCTGATGTCTTGGCACCTTCAGGGCTTGGTGGTCCCCCCTGTCAGTCTTTACTGGCCTTATAGGTCCCCTGAGCACCAACCACATCCTCCACCTGGTCACTTGGCCTCTCACAATGGCCACCCAAGGTGGGCCCCTTGCTCTCAGCTCTGTGTCCTTCTGTGTCCCTTGCCAGGTGGAACTTCCAGACGCCTCCACACTTCGTGTGAGCAGAGATGTTCAGGGGCACTGAGTCTTCCTGCACATCCCACACTGTCATTTCTACCTGCTGTGGCTGCTCCGTGGTGGCACAGATGCAGGGCAAGTTGCTCTCCCCGGGAATTCCAAACAGGAAATGCACTGGATCTGCTCTGCGTTCAGCTTTTCATTCTTCCCCTCACAGTTTCTATCTGTCCCCACTCCCTGCCCTGAGCTAAGGCTTAGAGGTAGGGGGGTTTCAGGCAGCTACTTCTTCCTAGGTTCATCCTTTCTAGAGCTCTCCACTTCCTCCCAGGAAGGTCTCTACTTTCTCTTTTGTCCCTTAGAAATTGTTCTACGTCGTATCTTTCTTCTTTCTTACTTAATGACTCTTTGATGTAGGTGGATCCATCCTACTGCTCCTTCTCTGAGGCAATAAACCTCATGCCCTTACCAGCACAATGGAAAGGAAAAGTGGGAAGGGAACATTTTTGCTCACTGATAAGAAAAATTAGATTAAAAATAGTTTAAAGATATTATCCTTATTATATATTATAGCTACTGCATATACAATAGGAATGAAAAATGAAACTCCTTTGCTTTCTCTTTTGTCCTTAGCAGACATTACCAATCTATCACATCACACAGTCTTAGAAACCTTCTTAACACAGTGTTCCAGCCAGCCAGGAACAATCAACAAGGGCTGCATTTGGAGATAGAAACTCTTTTCTATCACTAGTATAGAGTTATGCATGAGAAAGGTAAAGAAAATAAGCAAAATCTAAACCTCACATCCAGATAGGCAATGCAAGTTTTAAATTTGGAAACTGTATAATTAGAAATCACTTTAAAGTATGAAATCATCACCCCACACAATGATCATTCACCCTCTTCTTGTATCACTCTAATGACGGGGAGCTCACTACCCATTGATAGTGAATTGCATTTTTAGACTATTCTAAGTAGTAGAAAGACATTCAGTATTTTGTACCTGCTCATTGCAACTGGATTCTACACATAACATATTTAATTCCCATCCATGCCATTGCCCTTCAGCTCCCATTAGTGTCTCTTTTCTACGTTCAATCTGCCTGGTTCTTTTCATTGGCATGGCCTCCAGCCTTCTCAATAGCTTGGGACTCCCCTCTGGATTCTTCCCTATTTAATGAGCCTTCCCTTTTAATGAAAAGCCAGGGAGGTAACTGTAATGGGGAATCGCCCCTCCCTCCCTCTACTGTGGGTTTTTTGTTTGTTTGTTTTTTGTTTCTTTTTTGAAAATTGGACACAGAAGTTGCATGTGAAGGTGCTGATTGCGGGGGATGTGTAAGGGTCCCTGCCCCCTGCAACCTGATGCTGTGTGCTTAGAAACTCCAGCTTGTCCTGGTACACATCCTCCTTTTCTCCCTCTCCCCACATCTCTCTCTCTCTCTCTTTCTCTCTCTTTCTCTCTCTCTCTCTCACCCACCCATACACACACCCACCCCTCTGGGTGGCATCATTTCTCAGCTGGCTACTCAAAGCTTGTACATGCTTGTTTTGCTGTTTGCTTGTCTAAACTACAAGCTTAAAAAGGAGGCTGCAGGAGAAAATGGTTTAAACTCAGTGCCATTGAAATCACTTAATTTTGAGAGATCTGTGCAAGTATCATATTGAAAATAGTTGGGAAAGTCCTGAAAGGGGCTTGCTAATGCCTCCTTCGTTTTGTCACCAGACGATTTGATGCTGTTTATTGGGGTGGGAATCCAGCAGAACCTTATAGCTGGTGTTAAGGAACTGGGGTTAAAAAGAATGGTGATAATAAGAACAGCCAACATGACTGAGCATTTTCTATGTGCCTGACTGGCCCTATTCTGCCTGCTTTATATGTATGAACTTATTTACTATTCACAAGTTTGGCCTCTTGCCCAAGGTTGTGATCTACTAAGTGGTGGAGCCAGTTTGAGCCCACATGCCCTGGCTCCAGAGCCAGCACTGTAAACACCACATAATCCTGTACATTAATGGTATCGTCTCTAATAACCTCCAACTCATGTCAGCAGACGTAAGCACATTTACCAAACTGTAAAGCAAAATTCCCAAACTCTGTGGTTAATGTCTTCCTGTCTCAGTTCCTTCATCTGTAAAATGTGCTAATATAAACTAGTGGCTCTATTTATATAAATATAAATCGTGCTAAAGGTCCATTTTCTCCTACTCTCCTTCCCCAAAACACATAATTTCAATGGTTTTAAAAACAAGACCGCATCATTCATTCAGATTTCACAGTGGGTTCTATTCTACTAAGAGCCCTGTAGTCTCGAGTGTGTCTTTAGGGTTTTAGCTGACGGGGTTCCCTTGCATGCCTCACGGAATGTGGCTTCTCCCATTCTGGGATGTATCCTTCCTGTCCACCCAAGTTCCACCTATATGTACAATCCTCTACCTGGCCCATCTCCTCCATGAATCCCCTGACCACCCTACCCCACTTTTGAGCCCTCCTTTATCTTAACATGAACACAAGCTGGTTGTATTCCATCAACAAACATTTCTGAGCATTTATTATGTGCCTAGAATGATTCTGGATCAGAATTTCTCAACCACAGCCCTATGGACATTTTTGGTGGTGTGATGGTTAATTTTATGTGTCTATTTGACTGGGTCCGAGGGTAGCCAGATATTTGGTCAAACATTACTCTGGGTGTTTCTGTGAGGGTGTTTTGGGATGAGATTAATATTTAAATTGGTGACTTTGAGTAAAGCAGATTGCCCTCCCCAATGTTGGGTGGGCCTCATCCAACCAGTTGAAGGCCTGAATAGCACAAAAGGCTTACTCTTCCCTAAGTAAGAGAGAATCATCCTGAATAATGGACTTTGAATTGGGACATCAATCAGCTCTTTCAGGTTCTATAGCAGCCTGCTGGCCTTTAGACTTGAACTAAGACATTGGCTCTGCAGATTTTGGACTTGCCAACCTCCATAAGAGTGTAAGCCAATTCCACACAATATTATAATATTGTAATATTATAATATTATAGTATTATAATATTATAATTATAACATTGTAATATTTTAATATATTATAATTATAATATTGTAATATATTAATATAATATGTTATTATATTAATATATTAAATATAGTAATATATTATATAATTATATATAATTAATGTATCATAATATATTTAATATACTATAACATTGTTATATTATAGTAATATATTATAAATATAATATTTATATTTATATTATAATTATATTATATTGTAATATAATAAAGGGTTATAATTATATTATAAATATTATGAAAGAATAATAAAATATTAAATAGAAATACATATAAATTATATATTTATTCATTCTGTTTCTCTGGAGAACGCTCATTCAGGCAGGCGAAGCCTTTGTTGAGGGAGCCATCCTATGCACTGGATGTCTAGCAGCATCCTGACCTCTACCCCCCCGATGCCAAGTAGCAGCCACCATAGCCCAGTTGTGACAATCAAAATGTGTCCCGTAGCTGCCAAATGTCCCCTGGGGTGCAAGATTGCCCTGGTTGAGAACTGCTGTTCTAGGCATGTGGGAGAACTCAGGGGAAGCTTCTGCTGGTGTTTCTGCTGCTAAGAATCTCACAGTCTACTTAGGAGTCAGCACTAACAGGAATCAATATGGAATAATGAACTATTGTGAAACATTTTGCAACCTAAATTTTAGCTAAGCTTGTGATTTTCTTTTTTGGAGGAAGGAATAGAGAGAAATGACAGCAACCTTTATAGAGAAAGTGGAAGCTTTCTTTCATTGGGGAAGGAGAATATGACATAAGAAAAGCTGTAGCATTCTACCTGGTTTGTCCCAGATAAGTGCAGTTACTTTGCAAGTATTGAAAGATTCGTTAATGAGAGAAAAATTACCCATATGCCTCAGCCCTACTGACCAACTCTAGTGAGCAGAAAATCTTCTGTGCAATTCCACTTTCAAATTCCGCTTGCGTCCTGATAGTTTTGAAGGATTATGTGATTCTTCAAATGAATCCATAACCCATTGTTGGCCCTGGACACATTTAATAACAGAACTCTGGGAGAGTAAGATTAAGAGACACAATCCTTCAGTCTTTCCCCAAACAGTTTTATTACTGAAATGATTCATGCACTGGGAGTCACTGAAATTGATCATTCATAATTTATATTCTTCGCAGACAGAGATTTTGAGGTTCCTTTCCTTAGTTTTTCAATGTCAGTTGTCCAATGAAAGTTGCCAGTTGTTCAGTGAACACTTGGTTCAATCTTCTAAGAAATTCAGAGTCCTGAAAACATTCTGAAGCCTGCAGGGAGTTGAGAGGTGACTCTGGACTAGTTTTAGCAAGCTCTGCACGGCTGAATATATAAAGCATTAAAACTAATCTGAGACACAATATGACAATCAATAGCAACACAGTATGTGCTGAACAGTAAGATTTAATATTAGCTTAGTCTGGCAACAAGAGGCAGGACACAAGTCAAGTTGGGGAGGGCAGAGCCAGGGATGGAAGCCTTTCAGCTGGATTTAGGAACAGCATCGTACTAAACTGGATGCTGGAGCTGGGCTGAGTGCTTGGGGCAGAATTCAAACTTGGGCTCCAGCACCTCTGCTCTCCTCAGTCATCGTCATTTGTGAAGTGGGGCTGATGTAAAAAGAGTTCATTTCTGCCTTACCAAGTGGCAGAGCTGTTAGACTTGAAGGGTGTTGGGGGTCATGTGGTTTAACCCTTCATTTTGTAGGTGAGGAATTGCAGGTCCAGAGTGGTGATATGAGGATTATTACAGTGAAATTAACTTATATAGAGTGTTAATTGTCTGCCAGACACTTGACTGAGTGCGCTATAGACATCTCATCTTATCTCTATGAGGCAGACACTGTTATGATCCCATCGTTACGGATGAGGAAACTGGGAGTCAGAAAGGTTTAACTGTTTGCCCTAAGTCACACTGAAAGTTAAGAGCTGACAGTACTCAGATCTAGGACTCCCCCTCTGGCAGGCTGGCGTGTTTTTCACTTTGCTGCTGAATTTTCTCATCTGTAAAGGCTCTTTCATTCCTTCACTCCCTTCTTCCCTCTCTCCCTTCAGCATCGGGCACTGAGCACTTAGACTGGACCAGGCACTGCCCCAGATTCTGGGAAAGCAGCTTCCACAGTCCAGAGATATTCGCTGGTGGGGGAGACCAGTCTAGGAGAGATGAATGTAGGAGCTAATGTTTCATTAGTCTAGTCTTTCTCAAAAGCAACGTGTGAGGAAAGGGTCCTTGGACCCAGAGGCCTGGGATAGCCACTGGTGACCATGAGGCCTGCCTGAGCAGGTCAAAGGGCCAGGCTGATGTTGGATTGCTATCAGTGGGGTGGACCTTGTACTCTGATTTTTCCTCAGATGATCAAGAGCTATGGATGTGGGCAGATGAAATGACCCTAGCCTGCAGAGAAATGAATTTAGTTACATTGGACACTACAGTTAGCCTTTGTTGAATTTAAAAAGGGATGAAATGGCACAGAAGGGAAGCTCTCCTGTGAGGGCTTGGGGGCTGGATGGTGCAGTCTTGGGATGTACCTGGGGTTTGGCTTTGTCAGGGCACCCGTGTTCCTGTTTTGTAATCACCTCCTTACTTGCCCATCTGTCTCAGCAGGCTCTGAATTATCAGTGACTAGGAATGGTATCCTGTTCCTTTTATTTGAAATGCGAAGATGGTATAAAAGAGATAACTAATGAGAACCTAATGTATAGCACAGGGAACTCTACTCAATGCTCTGTGGTGACATAAATGGGAAGGAAATCCAAAAAAGAGGGGATATATGTACACATATAGCAGTTTCACATTGTTGTACAACAGAAACTAACACAACATGTAAAGCAACTATGCTCCAATAAAAATTTTTTTAAAAATGCCAAGATGGTGTCTGGCCTGCTTCATGCTCATTGGATATTTGTTGAATAATTGGGAGATCCTTAATCTTGAAGTATCTAGAAGCTTCGTGAGGTATATTTAGAGTTTGTGTGGACCAGGGGAACTGATGGGGGTGAAGCAAACCTGAGTGATAGCTACATACAACAATTGTACATCCTGATTTTTTGGAACAGACCCAGTTTCAAATATGCTCTCCAATTTTTCCTGTAAGTATGTTTTTATCTGTCAGTCCTGGTACTCTGATATTTTGGTTTGGAAAATATGCACAGTGCAGCCAAGATGCCAACTTGTTATCTCACTGTGGCTGAACTATTGAGATCTGTGTTCCCCTAGGTGTCAGAGACTTGAGACCCTGCATAAGCAATAAGAGGGTGTGTGGTGAGCACGGATGCAGCAGAGCTATGGGTTTATTTAATTATTATCTTTTCTGACCTATTTCTGGTATGTGGGCCTATCAGTCAGGTTTCTCCAGAGAAACAGAACCAGTAGGATATATTTCAAGGCATTTGCTCACAACTGTGGGGGGCTGGTAAGTCTCAAACCTGTAGGGAAGGCTGGCAGGCTGAAACTCCTACGTGAGAGCTAATGTTGTGATCTTGAGAGAGAATTTCTTCTTCCTCAGAGAAATCTCAGTTTTCCTCTTAAGGCCTTTCAACTGATTGGATGAGGCCCGCCCACATTATCAGGGGCCATCTCCTTTACTTAAGGTCAACTAATTGTGGATGTTAACTGCATCTACAAAATACCTTCACAGCAACACCTAGATTAGTGTTGGATTAAATAACTGGGTACTATAGCCTAGCCAGGTTAACAAAAAAACCATCATAGCAGGTGAAATATGAATCGCCCACCACTTGTTCCAAAAGGATAGTACAAGGAAACAATTGTGAGTTTGGGCATATTCTAGCAAATGTGGGAGCAGGATTATCTCATAAAATGCTGTTCCCCTCCCCAAAGAGGGGCAGCCAGAAGCCTGTTGACCTGCTTATTAATCCCAGTGGGTTAAGTTGGCGAAAGCTGAAAAGTATTCCCACAAGGGCACTGCTGCTCTATCCCCAGGAGGGAGAAGTGTTGGAATAACACTTCTCTATTCTCCTCACCTTCCTCTTCCCCTTTCAAGGGAAGGGGGACCTGATTTGATTGGTGTCGGAAGAGGCATTCTGTGATGGGCCCTGAGCATCTCTAAATGTTCTTCCTGTGTAAGCCATGAATGCAAGCGCCTGACTGCTCTTCACTCAGGCCATCACTCAGGGTTGCATTGGCGGTGAGCAACCTTGAGAAAGGAGGTAACGACTTCCCCTGGACAAAGAGCAGACTTGCCTCAACTTGCTAAAAAAGAGATGAAACATCCAAGCTCTGACCTCCTCCCCTGTAATAATCCTCTGCATATTCAGGGCCCATCTAGAAACACATGCATTGTTCCCTTGGGACCTTTGGGGGCAACTAGGGTGAACATCATGCTGACACTGGCTACTGCATTTGCTGTGAGTAATAAAGTCCTTTGTCTCTGATCCAGGGGTCTCATATCTTCTTGCCAGCATCCATGAAACAGCTGCGGTCTAGCTTGTTAGCTTGCAAGTAGGGTAAAGCCTCAGGCCCTCTACAACTTTTGACAGTAAGAGGCCTTGACTCCCTGCAGGCAACAAGTATTTGTTTCACATTCCTAGACTCCTCCATGCAATGACGGTCTGTCCTGGAGACCAAACTCTCCCTTCTCCAGGATCTCCCCGCAAAAGGAGAGTAAGAACTCTCTTGGCTTTCCAGCTTTATCATTAAGAAAGCGGCTGTATTGCTTCCTGAGTGGTCTCTTCCCAAGTGGTCTAGAATGTGGAGGGGACAAAAGGGGAACATGTAGGCTCTTCTAGAAACCCCAACTTGTACTGAGTGCCAGGCTCTATGCTAGGAGCTGGGGATGCCATAGTGAAAAAGAAAGGTTCCCTACTCTCTTGGAGCTTATAGTGTTAATGGGGGAAGGGAGCCTGCACAGATACAATATAAGAAGATAATGCAGAGTGTTGAGAGCTACACAAGACTGCTTGTGGACCGCATATCTTCTTGTAACATTTTCCTTCTTTCTAGTTTGACTCTCTGAAGTCACATTTATTTTTTTTTAATTTTTAAAACTAATTTTTATTGGAGTATAGTTTACAATGTTGTGTTAGTTTCTACCATACAGCAAAGTGAATCAGCTATACGTGTACATATATCCCCTCGTTTTTGGATTTCCTTCCCATTTAGGTCACTACAGAGCATTGAGTAGAGTTCCCTGTGCTATACAGTAGGTTTTCATTAGTTATCTATTTTATACATGGTATCAATACTGTATATATGCCAATCCCAACCTCCCAATTCACCCCCCCTTGGTGTCCATATGTTTGTTCTCTACGTCTGTGTCTCTATTTCTGCTTTGCAAATAAGGTCATCTATACCATTTTTCTAGATCTCACATATATGCGTTAATATGTGGTATTTGTTCTTCTCTTTCTGACTTACTTCACTCTGTATGACAGTCTCTAGGTCCATCCACGTCTCTGCAAATGACACAATTTCATTCCTTTTTATGGCTGAGTAACATTCCATTGCATATATATACCACATCTTCTTTATCCATTCCTCTGTCAATGGACCTTTAGGTTGCTTCCATGTCCTGGCTATTGTAAATAGTGCTGCAATGAACATTGGGGTGCATATATCTTTTCGAATTATGGTTTTCTCTGGGTATATGCCCAGGAATGGAATTCCTGGGTCACATGGTAGTTCTATTTTTAGTTTTTTAAGGAACCTCCATACTGTTCTCCACAGTGGCTGTATCAATTTACATTCCCACCAAGAGTGTAGGAGAGTTCCCTTTTCTCCACACCCTCTCCAGCATTTATTGTTTGTAGATTTTTTGATGATGGCCATTCTGACTTGTGTGAGGTGATACCTCATTGTAGTTTTGATTTTCATTTCTCTAATAATTAGTGATGTTGGGCATCTTTTCATGTGTTTGTTGGCTATCTGTATGTCTTCTTTGGAGAAATGTCTATTTAGGTCTTCTGCCCATTTTTGATTGGGTTGTTTGTTTTTTTTGATATTGAGCTGCATGAGCTGTTTGTATATTTTGGAGATTAATCCTTTGTCAGTTGCTTCATTTGCAAATATTTTCTCCCATTCTGAGGGTTGCCTTTTCACTTTGTTTATGGTTTCCTTTGTTGTGCAATGAAGTCACATTTAAATCACCTTAGTTGGATTTAGGTTATTCTTAAGTTTGTAAGTAACACCTTTACAAACTATCTCTTGGGAAGGGTTATTTCTGCAGTGGTTAAGCTCATCATTATATATTGATTTGTACCAAATTCATTCACAGAGGGTGATTTATCTCTATAGTTTTGGAGTAACTTATATTCTGACCATACCTTATATAATAGCTCAATGAACCACACAGAGTACAGTATTAAAACTTAAATTATAATGTGAATATTGAAGTTATTTTAGGTAAATAATATGTATATCAGATCTTTTAATATAATCCTAAATTCTACTTTCATTATGTTTTTCAGTAAATATACTCAAAGTAGAGTAAAAATTGAGGAATCCTTCTGTCTATCCACCCATGAAATATTGTCAGTCACTGGGCTAGGCACTAGGAATAAAAGCGTAGCTAAGAATAAATTTTTCATATACACCAGTCTCCTAAATGGACAAATGGGGTTCAATCATGCATATAATGAAAATAAATTTTACAGAAGTTTGATTGGTACTTAATGCCTAGTTATTAAGGCAATAGCCCTCAGGGTTACAGCCAGACCTGGAGAATGTAAGTTTTCTTCTTGACTGTTTAAATGCAGGGATGAGCCTCTACATCCCCACGCAGGAGCTGATAATCCAAAAATACTAGACAACCAAATGTTGTCTGTAATTTTGCCATGATCTGTATATATTTTTGAAATGAAATTTATGGAAGACAACATAATTAAATTTATAAACATTTATTGACTTTCTACCACACACAAGGACCTATAGTAGATTCTATGAGGGACATAAGACAAGATCCATGCCCTTGAAGAATTTGCAATCAAGTGAGGACATTAATTATCATCATGGATTTATGAGTCTACTTGCCAGGCAAGGGTCTCCCTTTTCAACATAATGACTCCTTTATGGCTTTTTCTGGTGCTATTATCAATGGTATGTTAATTAACCCAAATAATCAGTCAAGATATCTGTATTGCAGGAAACGAATGAAAGGTTAAAAGGGAGGGTGATGAGGAGGTGGGAGAGGAACTAACCTTGACACCTATTCTATAGTGGGCACTTTATAATTAATAAATTCCCATAAGAATCCAGGAAGTAGGTATTATTGCTCTTTCCCTCTTTCTAGCAGATGACAACATTAAAGCTCAGAAATGTTCAGACATTTCCCTAAACCCAGACAGCAAGTGGCAGACCTGGAATTTTTAGGTCTGTTTAATACCAAAGCCCAAGCTTTGTCTGCTACAGTATACTCGCAGCGTTGCAAAAATGTGTGTTTTCAGAAGCGAGCTAGCAAATAAACAAACAAGCAAGAAAGTATCTAGAAAGCAGTGAGTTTTCTGGCACTAGAGGTATTTACAATAAGCTGAGTAACTGTTGGCAGAGATATAGATGGGATTAAAGCATTGATTGGGGGGTGGATAGAGTGATACCAAAATCCCTGTCAACTCTGGGATTCAACTTCTATGAAAGCATGAGTAGCGTTTGCGCATATTTCCCTTTTTGTGGGATCCTCTGCTACATGTGCTCTACCATGAACAGAGAGAGTCATTGGAGTAGATTATGGGAAAAACAAGGCCCATGGTCCATATCACTACATAGCTTATCAAGATGTGCAGAAGTTCATCCTGCTGAAAGTTTAACTTGTGTTATGTGTATGTTTCCCATTTATTTGTTCCACAGAGGGAAGTCTCTACAAATCAATCATGCCGGCTTTGGGGGAAAACAAATCTCCTTTTAGCTTTGAAGAAGCTCCTTTCTCAAGGAAAAAGAGACAACCAAACCTTTTTTTGATTTTAGATCCTGTTTTGGACTGAATGTTTTTGTCTCCTTGCAAATTCACATGTTGAAGCCCTAACCCACAATGTAATGGTATTTGGAGGTGGGGCCTTTGGGAGGTAAATTAGGTTTAGATGAGGTCACGGGGGTGGGGCCCCCACAATGGGATTAGTGCTGATACAAGAAGAGGAGGAGAGAATAGAGCCCTTTCTCTCTCTCTCTGTGAGCACACAGCAAGAAGGTGGCCATCTGCAAGCCAGGAATTGGGCCCTCACCAAGAATTAAATCTGCTGGCATCTTGACCTTGGACTCCCCAGCCTCTAGAACTGTGAGAAATAAATTTCCATTATTTAAGCCACCCAGTTTATGGTGTTTTGTTATGACATCCCAAGCTGACTAAGACAGACCCCTTAAGGGTGTTGTTATAACCCATTTTTAAGAGTTGGGCTAGTGGTTCTATTTGGGGAAAACCTATCTGGGAGAGAGGTTGTGATAAGATCCTTTGAGTTTCACAGATTGAAAAGAAGTGTGATTCCTTGGATATAGAGAGCAAAGTGAAGGTGGGGGAGCGGTGAGCTTGCGGCCATAGCGGGCTGGGCATCTGGCTCCTTGGAACACGGGTGTGCAGGGCCAGAAATCACTGAGCATTTGGAGCTGCAACCTGGGAACCTGAGCTGCAGCCTCACTGGCTAAACTTAGCTCTGCAGGAGTGTGGGCTCTTTCTCCAACTTCTGAGAACCACGTTCAGTAGTATCACCAAATGGCAGTAAGCAGCAGTGACAAGGTGCACTGATTAGACACCAGAGCTCATCATGGGGACTGGGGGATTCGATGTCCCAGTCCTCTCTTTGGACTGTGTAAATCTCTAGTGTTTCTACATTTTGTTTGTTTGTTATCTTCTAAACTATTCATAGGAAGGAGGAGACCCAGAAGGCAGGGCCAGAGCAGGGTAAATTTGAGTAAAAAATCATTGCTGAGATTTGCAGCAGGAAATGGTGGAGCAGTCAGTTCCCCAGGGCCGCCAGGGACCCCTCTCTCTTGAGGGGTCTCTTCTCTGGAGAGGATAGGCTGGGGCCGAGAGGAGTAGACACTTCCAGCCACACTCTGGTTCTTTATGGTGGCTGGGCAACCGTAGTCTTTGCAGAAAACTCAATATCTTTATTACTCTTGGTCTCAGAACTCTCAGACTTGGCATCTCAAGAACAAAAGAAAGTTCTAGATGGAAGCCCTATTTAAATTCTGAAGGGTGGTTATACTTGGAGGAACAGTGTTCAGATGTTTGGAGATTTGGGTATTTGGCACTTACAAACGGCCACAGCAGTGACCACAACAGGGAAATATAGATCTAGAGGTTTAATATTTAACATTTGGGCTTCGTTGTGACACAGATTTACAAAAACAAAAAACAAATAACAACAACAACCCTGGCATGCATAATGTCATTGAGTGATGGATCTTTGAGAGCACCCCAGGAAATTCCCCTTGAGTTTCAGGGAGCAGAATGAGATAGGCTGGTAAATAAAGCCCCTGGCTCCACATACCCTGGGTATTTGTGTCCTGCAGTCCTGTTCATTGAGAAACTAAGAGCAAATGCCAAGGGATAGGGCTAGGGGAGACCTGTCTTTTTTTCTTACAGTTTGTTAGTTACTCTCTTCCTCTGGGCCAGCCTCTGAGTTTCACTCATGTCTGACAAGTGCTCACCAACCCTAAATAAGTATCCAGAGAAAGACCCTGGATCTTATGTCATGGCACCTAGAGGTGCTGTCTCTGCTTTCCCAGAACCTCCCTTTACCTTCTCCCTGTGTTTGGCTTTGTTTGCTCCCTTGGCTCCAGGAATCACTTTCAGAGACCTGGTGAATCTGACCATGTGCTCTGAAAGCCCCTTCACTTAGGGGAGGGTCTGATTTTTCATCTTTACCAGCCAAGTGGCTGATGGCTGCTCAGTGAGATCCTGGTCAGCCTTGGGGAAGGAGGCCTGAAGATTGTAAAGATAAACATTTTCTTTCTGTCCTGGTCCTCCCCTTACCTTCACCAGATATGTCAGTAACTCTACCTCCAAAGCCATTGCTTCCTCTCCTTCCCTCTGCCTCCTTCCATGCCTCTCTCATTTCTTACCTGAGTGACTGACAGCTTTGTAACTCATCTCCCTGCCTTCAGACTCTTAGTGTCCCAGTCCATTCTCTGCTCAGCTACCCAAGAAATTATTCTAAAGCACACATCTGTTCATGACATTCTCTTGCTTAAAAACATTCACTGGTTCCCTATCACCCTCAGGATACTTTGGATATTCACTCCCTCTCCTTGGAATGCCCATCCTTTTTCCTTCCTGGAAAAGGATTCATCATTTATCACCTCCTCTGAGAAGCCATCCCAGACCCCTTTGGGTGGAGTCAGTCCCTTTTAGTCACTTCCTTCTTTGAGCTTCCATTGCCCAATAACAGAGAGCTCTGAATACCTACTGAACTCTTTTCAGGTGCTAAGTGCTGTCTGAGCACCTTCCGTGCATTGTCTCATTTGATCTTCGGAGGAGCCTTAGAAAGTCTGTGCTCTCCTTATCTCCATCTTTTTGAGGAAATGAGGCGCAGTCACTTAAACACGTGCAAGGTTTTGTGGTTAGACAGAGGTGGAGACAGGATTTGAAACTGAGTAGCCCAGTCCTGAGCCCATGTTCTTAATCACCACACCATTCCGTGCCTGTGTATCTCTGTGAGAGCACTTACCACATTCTATCATTGATTACTTACGTCGATCCCTTCCATCACACTGAGCAGCTTGGGCAGGAATACTGTCTCATTCATCACTGAGACTAGCACATAGTAGATGCTTAATAAATGCACGAGGAAGGAAGGAGGGAAGGGAGGATATGTTGCTGTGATTATATGAATAAGGACATAGAAATTCTTCTGTAAAAAGTTGGAATTCCCTAGGGGTGAGACCAGGCCTATGTTACTAGAGCTTTAAGGGAAGAACTTATTCGGTGAAAAAATTTGAATAGTTTTGCTACAGGTGAAAAGCTGATGTTCCAACAAAGTTTGGACTAAGGTTGCATAAGTCCAGAAAAATTATTTTAAAAGTGAAACAACTGATCACAGTCATCAGACACTTATTTTGTCAACAATCTATTAAATTCGTTCAAATATTGGGTGGGTATGGTCTGGAATCCAAGTGAGAATATTTACAGACAAATGGCTGATTCTAGGACAAGGATCCCTAAACTCACCCCTTTGAGAAGCTGGTGAAACTGATGGATTCTTTCCCTAGAGATATACATGCACCTATACTATATGAGGGAACTGACTCTTATTTCCAAAGATTTCCTGTACTCTGAGCACAGGAAACAGCTGAAGTGGAACTGAGGCTCAGGCTTGGATGGGGACACATCTGCTCTGTATTTCACTTGTTACACCTCCCCCTCCAAACCTCTCTGTCCAATGCTATTTATGCAGTTGGTTCTTTTTATGACTCCTCACTTCTGATGCCCCTTCCAGTCTGAGTGACACTGTGAGTAGAACAGGTTCTGTTTGATTCTAAAATTGTATTAAGAAAATATAAAGGGACAACCACCACAAAACTGTGGAACATTTTTTGGGTGGAGAGGGCTGTTATATGGGTTGTTATAATTCCATAGTCTTAAAGGGTTGTTTATAATTCCATAGTCTTAAATTAATACTTACTCTATTCAAGTTAAATTATTTAGCCAATTTATTGACTATTTATTGAGCACCTACTATGTGATCAAACTATTCAAAATAAGCAAAAATTCATGCCCTTGTGTGTTTATGTGTTAAAGAGGGGAGATAGAAATAAACATGATAAAAAAGGCAAAATATGTTATATATTAGATGGTAATAAATGCTAAGGAGAAAAATAAAGTGGGAAAGAGGGGCAGGGTGAGTGGGGGGCGTTCACTTTTAAACAGGCAAGTCGGGGGCTGTATTAAGAAGTACATTAGAGGCCTAGAGGTGATGGAGGAGGGTGTATTAGCTTCCTGTTGCTGCTCTGACAAATTACTACAAGCTTAATAGCTTAAAACAACACAGATTTGTTATCTTAAACTTTTGAAGCCAGAAGTGTGAAACTGGTCTTACTGGGCTAAAATTAAGGCGTTGGCTGGTCTCCATTCCTTCTGGAGGTTCTATAGGAGAGTATTGTCAACTACAAATTGGCACTTGCCATTGGCACTTGCCATCTACCTCTACAAGGATTAAAATCATGTGCTGCTGCAGCTGTTGACCTTCAACAGCCCCTGAAAGGAGTTCAGGGTGGAGATCAGTAATGAGACACTCTGTGCTCTGGGAAAAACTGGCAGAACAGGTCTTCAGATAGTTAGATATTTTCAGGAGCTGATTTTATGAGCCCAATTCTTGCATCTCCTCATGTCTAGAAAAGCACTAAAAATGAGAAAAAATAATTTCACTTGTTCATTGATTTTTCAATTAACTCATGGACACAGATTAAAATTAGTCCCATTTACAAACTTAGTTAATTACATTCCATTAAACATCTTCAACCTCATTTATAAATTTAATATGTTTACTTTTTAAACACTTCAAATGCCTGGCAGGGTATACTTACAATATTAATAAGCAAAACCCTCTTGGGCATTTAAATTACTCTTGTATCCAATAAATGAATAATTATAGTAAATCAAGTTCTCCTAAACATGCCACAACTATTTATAGACTTAAAATTCTTATACTTTTCTGCTAAAAATTAAAATAAAAAGTGTCAGATTCTCTTAAAGATGACAAACACTTTGAGGGTTGTTTTTAGTGGGGAAATTATACTTGGTTTCCATGCTTAACTTGCAAGGATGTTGTGAAGACAGCACAAGACATAGCACTTGGATGATACAAACAAGTTGTGAAAAGTTAAGATGCAGTTTTCATTCCAGGAGAAAGCTAACCTCTGTCAAGGACACATTTGAGCTGTGTCTTGAAAGGTGAGGATGAGTTTTCTTGTTTTCTTTTCCTTCCACACCTGAAAACTGACTTTGAAAAAGAGCAAGTAATTTAGGTGAGTTGCAAATGACCAGTAGAGACCTCCTGTGCCTTCTCTTCCAGAGGCGTGATACTGACACCATAACCAAATCTCTCTCTTTTTAAAAATATTTATTTATTTATTTATTTGGTTATGCTGGATCTTAGTTGCAGCATGCGAACTCTTAGTTGTGGCATGCATGTGGGATCTAGTTCCCTGACCAGGGATCAAACCCAGGCCCCCTGCATTGGGAGCACGGAGTTTTAACCACTGCACCACTTGGGAAGTCCCTCTCTCTTTTTTTTAGAGTATAGTTGGTTTACAATACCAACTATACTTTAAATAGTTGGTTTACAATACTGTACACCTAAAACACAATGTTTTAGGTGTACAGTGAAGTGATTCAGAGATAGATATATATATATATATATTCTTTTTCAGATTCTTTTCCATTATAGGTTGTTATAAGATATTGAATATAGTTCCCTGTGCTATAAGTAGGACCTTGTTGTTTATCTATTTTATATATAGTAGTGTATATTTGTTAATCCCAAATTCCCAATTTCCCTCCCCCCACTTTCCCCTTTGGTAACCATGAGTTTGTTTTCTATGTCTGTGCGTTTACTTCTGTTTTGTAAATAAGTTCATTTGTATCATGTTTTAGATTTCACATATAAGTGATATCATATGATATTTGTCTTTGACTTACTTCACTTAGTATGATAATCTCTAGGTCCATCCATATTGTTGCAAATGGAATTATTTCTACTTTTATGGCTGAATAATATTCCACTCTCTCTCTATATATATACCACATCTTCTTTATCCATTCATCTGTCGATGTGTCAGTGGACATTTAGGTTGCTTCTGTGTGTTGTCAATAGTGCTGCTGTGAACATTGGGGTGCATGTATCTTTTTGAATTAAAGTTTTCTCCAGTTATATGCCCAGGAGTGGGATTACCGGATCATATGGTAACTCTATTTTTAGATTTTTAAGGAACTCCAGGTGTCTTCTTATTGGGAAGTTCATCAGTCTTTGGCAGAGGAGGGTCAGTGCGCATTCCAGGTGTGGGAGGCTGGCACAACCTATGACATGTGTTTGCTGGACAAGTGAATGAAATCACAGCAAATAGGCAGCTGTCTCCTTTGCCAGCTCTGGTGTCAGCTTTTCTCCCATGGTCCACACATAAGGTAGAAAAAGAATAAGGAGGGTTTGCAGGAGCAGCAGCAGTGAACACTGTACATGTCTTGAGATGGGCTGCGGGGTCTGGATGCTTAGCAAGGCCCCCACTGCACTCACCTGTTTGCTCCTGGGGAGGAAGAGCAGCGACATCCTCCCAGGTCCTGGTAGGAGCACTTAGGGGGCTTCCTTCAGCCAGTCTTGCTTCCGGGAGAGGAGTGTCATCCTCCATTCTGCAGGCTGGGCGGGGTTGGTTCATCTCAAAGTGTCTGTTCCTAGTGTCTGCCAGGCATCGGTTTCCACTGGGCAGTTCAGCGAGCAGCTCCATCACCTGGAAGCATTGACGCCCTCCTATTGTATATGATGTGGTGAAAACCTCAACACCCCAGGGCTGTGAGGGTGCAGGCAGGCCTGCACTGTACGCTACCTCTTACCTGGCAGTTTGTTGACTGGGTCAGAGGTGCAGTGGACTCAGCTCTGGCCTCAGGACGATGACTTGGCTCCCTCAGCCAATATTCGGCTCGACAGAAGAGCCAGTGGGTCACGGATTTGGGGATAGCAATCCCTTGGCATGACCAAGACTCCCTGCCTGAGGGTGACCGGCTTTGATTTCAGCCCCTGGAGCTGGTCTGCTGGCCGAGTGGGGAGTCTTGCCTCTTCCCTTCCCTCGCCTTCCTTCCCCTTTGCTCGGGGGTCTGGGGGTGTTTACACTGCCCCATAGGACGTGCCACTGTGGCTGGGCTACTCCTTACTCAGGGCACCTCTGCACCAGCAGACTTAGGAACTAGGGCTCATCAGGGATCCAAGACCATTCCCTCACCCTGTCTAACCTACCTGCATCACAGAAGGAGCACTAAACCCCAAGTTACAAATAAGGAGGCCGAGAGCCATCGCTGTCAAGGAATGAGCTCAGGATTATGCAGCAAATTCACTGTCCAGATGTGAGGCCAGAACTGGAATTATGTCTTCTACATTCCTGAGTTCTTTCCTTTGTACCACCCCATGTCTCTACCAACCAGCCATCCACAAACAGCTACAGGGATCTGCTGGATGCCAAGCGCAGTGCTAGACACTTGGGGGTTACAAAGGGAGAGACAGAAGAGAAAAGGACCAGTTCACAGCAGTGTGAGGAAGTTCCCAGTGAGAGTTCAGGGTGGACAGTGGGGCGGGGGGGTGGGGGTGGGGGGAGAGGGAAGAGGGTGAGGGAGAGAAAGGCGGGGAGAGAGGGAGAGAGAGAGAATGAGGGGGGGAGAGGGGGTAGAGAGAGAAAGGGAGAGACAGAGACAAGAGACAGAGGTGGGGGGTGGGGGGGGGAGAAAGAGGGTGGGAAGGGAGAGAGAGAGAGAGAGAGAAACACACAGAAAGAGACAAGAGACAGACACAGAGAAAGAGAAAGGGAGAGAGGAAACCTGCCTACCAGGTGGTCACAGAGGGAAGGTTCAGTTTGCCGTTCAGGCAGGCAGCACGGATGTGATGAGCAGGACCTGGACTGGGTGCACGAAAGAAATGCATATCCTACCTATGTTCATGGCCTAGCTGGGGAGACAGACCAGTGAACAACAATACCAGTGAGTGTGGTAAGTCCTACTGCAGGGGGGAACCCAGGTGCTATGGGGGCTCAGAGAGAGAGCGACTCACTGTGGGGAGTGGGAAGAAGATGGAAGTGGCAGTGGAGAGATGGTGCACGGGGGTAGGCGGGCCTGGGGGACGGATACCATGAGGGTCCCTGGGAGCTGGAAAGAGGCCTGGGAGCAGCGGGGCTGGGAGCTGGGAGGCAGGGGCCCCAGAGATACCTGTGGGATATGGGAGTATGCAGATTCTCTCCTTTTACTACCAAAATTCTGATTTTCAGTAGGTGGGGGGGATGTGGGGTGGGCTCCAGGTGTCTGTTTTTTTTTTTTTTTTTTTTTTTTTCAGGTGTCTGTATTTTAAATGCATCTCAGGTTCACTCAGGCTCACTTACTGGCCTTTAGAAACTGCTTGTGTAAACTAAATCTAAAGATTGCCATTCTTTTATAGTCATTGACTTTCCTTCTGTTTGGGCATTTATAGAAGTTTTACGATGAGGCTTGTTCCTGGTGGCTGGTCCCTCTACTTTTTCACATCAAGAGATGCTGTTTTTTGAAGGGGACAAACCAGAACCAATAACGTTGTCCCTCTGAGGCCTGAGACACGGAAGACAGAGCCCATCAGTCTGTTAACCACTGGAGGTGAATCCTGGGGGGGACACTCTGTAATTTCAGATAGTAAGAATGAATGGTGTTATGGAGTGACTGTTGACATACACTGCAAGACGGTTATGATTCCCCGGGGCCAGATAAGTAAACATTCTTCCAACTTAAGCTGCAAGAGATAGGCAATTTCATAAAGAGGTGCATTCTCCATTTATATGAGGTGACTATGTTCAAAGGAGGAAATACCGGGTGCGGGGTATGGAAGCCTCTATCCAAGGCTTGTGTAAGGCTGCTTGCATCAGGCACTGTGTATGTTGGACAGGTGACTGGAGTTGGAGACCTGGGAAAAGGAGCTGGGCAATGACCTGAGCCCCTACTGGGACATCAGCCAGTCCCTCTTGTGAAACAGGGAAAGGTCAAAGTCTTACCTTCCTGAGAGCAGAGAGGAGAGAGACAGAGATGGTTCTTGGAGATAAGCTTTAAGAACACTGAACATGCTGTGTATACCCAATTCTAGGAGATTAAGCTGGATTAGAAGGAGGCCTGTGCGGGATCAACTAGACTCAGAAATCAAATGAAGCTGAGTGAGTGGATGGAAAAGGGTACTCTTATGGGTTGAATTGTGTCCCCTCAGAAAAAGATATATTGAAATCCTTACCCCAGTACCTCAGAATGCGACCTTATTTGGAAAGAGCATCTTTACAGAGATAATCAAGTTAAAATGAGGTCCTTAGGGTGGACCCTAATCCAAAATATCTAGCGTCCTTAAAAAAGGGGAAATATGGACACAGAGACAGGCAGACAGACACAGACACACACACGGAACGCATTATGTGAAGACGGAGGCAGAGATCAGGGTGGTGCATCTACAAGGCGAGGAACCCCAAACACTGCCAGCACACCATCAGAAGCTGGGGGAGAGGCGTGGAACAACCCTCAGAAAGAACCAGCCCTGCTGACACCTTGATACTGGATTTCAGGCCTCTAGGACTGTGAGACAATAAATTTCTCTTAAGCCACCCAGTTTGTGGTACTTCATCACAGCAGTTCTCGTAAACTAATGTAGTCACTTAATCTCTTTTATTCTGGATCTAAGTTCTATGAGGATAGGGACTTTGTCCTGTTCATGGTGCGTTTTCAGTGCCTGGCACAGAGTAGGTGCTCAACAAATATTTGGCTGGTTGAACAGTCCTTTGGGAGACTTAGGTCATTTGTCCGAGGGCACACAGAGTGATAGCAATGGTGATAGACTCCGTTTGCCAAGCACCTGCTGTACAGATGTGGTTCTTGGTGTTTATGAAGGTTGTCTCAAATCCACAATACAACCTGAGAGGTAGGTAGAGGTAGGTCTTATTTTTCTCATGTTACAGATGTGGAAATGGAGACTGAGAGAGCTTAAGGAAATTGTCCATGGTAACACCTAGGAGATGGTGGACTTGGGATTGTAGCTCAGGCCTGCCTGACTCCTAAGCCCTTGTTCTCATCACTAGCCAGGGCATCAGTGGGGACCAGGCAGGCAGCTGGAGCAGAGTCACTTGGGAACCTACGTTTGAATGCCATGCCCATTTTTTTGGGCTGTGCCATGTGCGTGGCATGCAAACTCTTAGTTCCCCATCCAAGGATCGAACCCATGCCCCCTGCAGTGGAAGCACGGAGGCTTAACCACTGGACTGCCAGGGAAGTCTCGCTATGCCCAATTTTTGTCATGATGATATCACTGGTACCTAGCACAATGCCTGGTACAGAGCTGCAATAATTGTTTGTGGAATCAGTATAATGAGAGGCCTGTTTGGGATGGACCCAGCAGGACCATTCATACCATGGAAAGGGCATCGGTAGAATGACCTTGCCTCGTTATAGGGACAGAATGGCAGGGGACATGTATGGGTGAGTGAGCTTCCTAGTTGAGGGAGTAGCCTTGTTAGAAAGGGGGAACCTTGGGGACTCTGCGGCTGGGGACAGAGAGTTCTCTCTTGGTTTACTCAGAACTGCTGAGCTAGCTCTTGCTGAGTTCCTAAGTGGGGAGATGAGTCTCTGGGGCTACCCAGATTTACCTCCCTTCAATACTGTAGTTATTATTATTATTGTTATGGTCTCAATACAAACCAGCTATACTTCTAGAACATTCTCAGGTACATGATCTCCTTGAGAGTCTGTTTAAAATGCACGTTCCTAGGCTTTCCACTGCAAATCTTAGTTCAGCAATCTGGGGAAGGACCTCAGAAATCTACCCGCAGGAGATTCTGGTGCAACTGGTCAGATGGTCACACTTGGAAAAACAGATTCCTGAATTTCCTTGTCTGTGGAATGATGAAGTTAGATGAGCTCTGGGGTATCCTTCAGGTGGAAAATTCTAGAATTCTTTCCAATGGTGTGAAATATAAGCACAAGAATCTTGCATTTCTGATGTTAAAGGTTCAACTCTATGCCTAACCTTGACTGTTAATGTGCTTCAGGAAGTTGTATATTTCACTGGCCCAGATGTTGACCTGGTTCCAGGCATGTGTGAGAATCACTGCCCCCAAAGCAGGAGGGAAGCTGATGAACTGGAAAGGACGAAGCCCACTACTAGCTCAGCGTGTCTCCCTCTGCTGCCCTTATAGATCAAAGGGATGCTAATGCAGGGGAGCGTGAATATTTTTCAGACTCTAGCTCCCTGAGTGGGTGCTTTCTTTTATGTTGTGAAATAACATGAAAAGAGGAAGCCCATGGCTTTGTATTGGCCTCCTGCAGTGGAAAGTCCCAGAGATGTGAAATCTTGTATTGTGTCTTCCCACAGTGTGACGTGAGATGAAAGAAGGATGGGATGTGCAGTGCTGGCCCTTCCTGGAGGGACATGTGACAATGAAGGTGACGCAGGCACCTTGGGCCCTGCGACCCACAAAAGGCCTCTACACCTTAGTTGTGCCCACAGGCTAAATGGTACCATGAAGAGCAGGCCTCTTCATGCTTTGGGAAGCCTGAGGCTTTGGTTTCCTGTCACAAAGAAGCGCTGGGGTGGTGCAGAATCTCCATGAATAACATAACTATCACCAGTCACCCTGGGGCTGGCACCTGTGACACAAGCCTCCAACTTACTCTGGTTAAGTTAACAAGCTTCGCTCTGCTCTGCCAGGGTTCTCACAACAACAGAGCCACGTACGGGCGACTGTCAGAGGCTTTGTGCAGAGCGTGTGGTATGTGATGAATGGTATGGTGGTGTGCGTGTATGGTGTATATGTGGTGTGTGTGTGTGCATGTGTGGTGTGTGTGTGGTGTGTGGGGTGTGTGTGTGTTTGTGTGCGGTGTATGGTGTGTGTGTGGTGTGTGTGTGCATGTTTGGTGTATGTGTGGTATGTGGTGGTGAGTGTGTGTGTGTAGTGTGTGTGTGTGTGTGTGTGGTATGTGTGGTGTGTGTGGTATGTGCATGTGTGTGTGCATGTGTGTGTCGTGGTGTGCTGGGCAAGGGAAAGAGTCCTAGCCCTGGGTCCTGGGACTTCAGAGAGCTCCCGGAACCTCAGTGGTGACTCATTTTTTAGAACAAATCCCTTATCCTAACCCATAATGTCATTCAGAATTTGCCCTCCTGTCCTCATTTCCAGCAGAATTTCCCATCACCTTGCTGTAGCCCTGCCCTCACATGTAGGATTTGGGGGCTGTGCTTACAACTTTACTTGTGTAATTTCTCCTGCCTCAGAGCTCCAGGATGGTGCATTGCCATCTCGTTTTTGTCCCAGGTTAAAGAGAACTCAAGAGCCTCTATACTTGTCATTACTGCCCAAGATGATCTCCAGTGTTTACGGAGAACGGAAGGCAGATGCAACAGCACTGGCCTTTCTAGCTGTTTGTGCCTCACCATTTGTTCCTGTTAAGGCCTAATACTGATAGCAATAGCGACATGGACTATGAGTGTGGATACTAATGTGAGTACAAATATAAACACCAACGTTAATGCGAACGTGAATACAAATACACATACTGCTACAAATAGCAGTAGTAGTTCCAGTACAAATACCAATAGGAACACGGATATGAATACTAATACTAGCTTTTCCATTTATTCCTCAGGGCTATCTAAGGCTTAGATGAGCCATCCTTTGCAAAAGCACTGTAATATTTGGGTCTCCTTAATATCTCAGAGTCTTCTTCTTTGATGGGCACACTGTGTAAATCCTTAAGTGCCCACCTTTCTCTTCCTAGTGAGATGAGTCAGTTCTCAAGAGAGGGAACCACTTTGGAGCTAGGAAGGGCAGGAGAAAACAGCAAGATGACCCTGGAAATGGAATCCCTGTCTCCTGTGGGGGGAGGGCAATTCCCCTTCTAGCCCACAGGAGGTTGGGGCAGACTCAGAGCCCCTGATCCCCACCTCCATCGGCCTGGGGTGGGTGAGGTGGGGGAGGGTTGCCGGGCCTGAGGGATCCTGCCAAAGAGGGTGGCCCGGCGTTGGGATCTGGTGCAAGGCCCTTGCATGGACATGGCTCGTGTTTTGCATCTGCTCTTGGCAGGAGGTGCCATCCAGACCAGGTTCTTCCCACTTGTTGGAAGAAAGAACAAACCACACAAGACAAAACTCGCCTTCTTAGGCTGCCAGAGAGAAGCAGTGGGAAATCCAGTGGGGGATCTGTGGTTAAGTTTGTCTTGGCAGTACGTTACACCCAGTCTAGAGGGTTTGGAGTGTGGTTTTCCTGCTTCACATGAGGTTGGAGGTTTATAGCTCTTGAAGCGTTGCCTTTATGGTGTGTTGTCAATCACAGCCATGGTTTACTTGATATGAAGCCCTCATCGGGACTACCCCTCCTCCCTGACCTTGTTCTCGGGGCATCACGTTCTCCCACGCGCCTTGCCCTGTCCGGGTTGGCCAGTGGAGGGGGCTGTGCTGGGCAGATGGTCCAGGGGCGTGGCCAGAGACCAGAGAGGGCAGTGATGGCTTTCTACTGCAAGAAACTGAAGGGGCCTCAAATATCACTGACCCCTAGTTTTCGGTTCTGCTGCAGGCGCTTCCTCAACTTCTCTCAGCTTCATCTTCCTTGTCTGTAAAGCAGAGCCAATATACCTGCTTATCTTCCTCAGTGAGTGATGCTGAGGAGTCCAGGCCATGATGCGGGTAAATAGGAAAGTGTCTCAGAAAATTACAGCTCTTACTCTTACGATTATTATCTTCCATCTAAGTAAGGGTTTCTCTTCAGTGGGCCCGTCCTTTCGGCTCCCTCTGACCCTCCCCATTCTGCAGTCCCTCTAAAAATACCACCTCTCCTGGGTGGGGAGCGGAGGCAAGGCTCCACATGTTTCTGACCGGAACTGAGGATTCACAGAACAGGAACTGAATTATAGTTATGGTGTCCTGAGAATTTCTCCGATGCTCTTTCAAGCACAGACAGGCATGAGGATCTCAGAGTAGAGGGTAGGAAGAGGATCCTTAGGGAACAGCGATGAGATGAAAACTGAAGGGGAGAGCAAAGCTGGGGTAACATTGCCCAATAGCTGCTGAGAGTCAGTGGGGACATTAGGTGTGAGGAGCTCCTGAAGAGGCCGGTGGCTTGGGATGTGGCAGAGAGCAGGGGAGGGTCCTTGAAGGCAGCAGGCAGGGAAAGCGGGTGGTTGGACAGCGGGGGACGAAGCTCCAGGGCGGCACCTTGTCAGCCGGGCACAGGGCCTGTCTGTCCATATGGGGGCGCCAGTGAGGATGGAAATATGGTGGTGAGTGGGGAGGGATGCCTCAATCTTGCTCTCCAATGGCTGTTACCCGGCTGGTTGGCGAGGGGGTGGGTGGATATACTGAGGAGTGGGTCTAGTCACTTCTCTCTCTTCCCTGAGCATCTCTGAATGAAGGTGTAGCCTCTTTGAGTTGGCCTCCACGTGTGCCTAACTAAACTACCCAGGGCAATGCTTCCTTCTCTTTTCCGGTAGGCTCTTAAAGGAGTAGTATATTTTCTCCATGCAACAAAAGTGGGAGAAACAACAATTCTGCAGGTTTCTTCATAGACTCACTAAAGTAGAGGTGCTTCTCTGAAAATCTGCTAGAATACCTTTCGAGTTTCATTTGTCCAGGAGCTTGGCTGAATTTCCCCCCATCATGTTAGTATTTGCTGCCCAAGCAAACCTGCCCAAGCAAATCATCTACCCTTTGTAGATGATGGAGTGGATGGTAATTCTTAAGGGCTCAAAGGTCTGCAGGGTTATGGGGTAGAGCCTGGTAACAACTTGTAAACCCTAAAGGAACTTTCCTACCTAGCCTTCCACAGGCATACCTTGGAGATATTTTGGGTTTGGTTCCAGACAACTGGATTAAGCAAATATCACAATAAAGCGAGTCACACAAATTTTTTGGTTTCCGGTGCATATAAGTGTTATGTTTACACTATGCTGTAGTCTCTTAAGTGTGCAATCACATTATGTCTAAAAAAATGTACATAATTTAATTAAAAATTTTATTGCTAAAGAATGCTAACATCTGACAATGCAGGGTTGCCACAAAACTTCAATTTGTAAAACACGCAATAAGGTGAAGCACAATAAAACGAGGTATGTCTGTACAAAACTCCCCTCTTAACTTTCAAAACCCTAGGCACACACAAAAATGTGTTCTTAGCTAGCCAAAGTCTGCCTCTCTAGATTTAACAAAGCCAGAAAATAGCTCTTCTGTCACGTTGCTTTAAGGCACACCTTTTAAAAAACAAACAAAGAATAAATGAATGCACTATTACCCCTCTCTCCCCATCCCCCATGGACATAAAAATTTGTTCAGAGAAGAGGGACTAGAAAATCTTTCATTTAGATTTTTTTCAAACATAATAAATGCTGATATTTCAAAGATGATTTCCTCCTTTTCTTAATTAATTAATTATTTTTGGTTGCGTTGGGTCTTCGTTGCTGTGCGTGGGCTTTCTCTAGTTGCCGCAAGCGGGGGCTACTCTTCGTTGCAGTGCTCGGGCTTCTCATTGCGGTGGCTTCTCTTCGTTGCAGAGCACGGGCTCTAGGCACACGGGCTTCAGTAGTTGTGGCTCGCGGGCTCTAGAGCGCGGGCTTCAGTAGTTGTGGCTCGCGGGCTCTAGAGCGCAGGCTCAGTAGTTGTGGTTCACGGGCTTAGTTGCTCCACGACATGTGGGATCTTCCCGGACCAGGGCTCGAACCTGTGTCCCCTGCATTGGCAGGAGGATTCTTAACCACTGAGCCACCAGGGACACCGGATTTCTTCCTTTTAAGTGCATTCATATCCATTCTCTTTTCGTCTTCTCATGATCACTCTTGGCTCTGTTTTACAGTTGAGGAAAGAAAGGTGAGAAGTTTAAATAGGTTGTCCAGGTCTGATGACTGCTCAGTGGGGAAAGCATGGGTCACATTCAAAATTTCTGACTCAAGGGCAATCCCACCATTCTGCCCTTAGGTGATTTGGGTTGGGTCATGGGGTCTGGGGTCTCTTCAGCTCTGAGCAGTAGACAAAGTGTACTCTGCTGGAATCCAGCCTGGCAGGTCTCCCTCCACTTACCAGAGCCCCTCTGAGGTGAGTAGCGTAGCCCAAACTATGGAGTAATACAATCTTTGCCTTGAAGACACAGTGCAGTCTTCAGGGCCACAGTCCAGGGTGGGCTACTATCAGATAAAACTCTACAGGAAAAAGGTGGAGGCTGCATGCCAGGGACCTGGTATCAAGGAAACTGTAGCATGACCAACAGTAGATCATAAAAGCAAAGCTGTAAAAGCCATAAACCTATGTCATTATGTAAAATCCTAAAACCACGTCCCAAATCCCAGACTGGGCATTCATAAACTTCCAGTATTGATTGTATGAAGGGTCCCAGTGTCCTCTAGGGTGTTTATGAGACTATAGTGTAACAACTAATCTTCCTGGCTGCATCCTTTCACTGCTTCCCCCACAAGTGCTGACTTACAATTTTGTTAAAGATTTGTTTCACTCTTTCTCGTATGATGGTTAATCAATTATTGTTCCTCTTTCTCTCAGACCCTTTGCTCTTTGACAGCAGGATCCTGGTCAATGTTATCCACATCCCTCTAGTGTCTAAAATAAGCAGTAGGTGTAATGAATGTTTGCTTAATTGATGCGAGACCCCAAGATATTGGCTGGAACCACCAATGCTTGGACCAAGTTTGAGTGTGATGTTTTCACTGCAGTATTTCTTTTCAGATGTAAAGCATTGGTTTACAAATGACTCCTCAAAAAACAAACTGAGATCTATAACAAGAGTCTTTAAGTGTTTTTACTTTTAACTCAGTTCCACTCTTGAGAATGTATTTAAGGAAATCTGAAATACAAACAGATATCTCTGCCTAGGAAGCTCATCATCGTTGTAATAGTGAGAAATTGGAAATGATCCACATGTCCGATACTTCTGAAGGGATTACATCAAATGATGGTTTATCCATTTGATAAACTATTAGGCAGCCACTAAAATGATATTTATTAAGGCTTTTAATGACTTGGGAAAATGCTTAAGATATAATATTATATGAAAAAGCTAGAATTCAAAACTATATATCAAGTCTGATATAAGATTATTCCAGTTATGAAAACTGGGCATGGAAAAATTGCAAGGAAAAGTGAAAAATGTCAAAGTGATTTCTCTAAGTGGAGAAATAGTTGAGTGATAGTTACCGCTATAGACTGAATGTTTATATCCCCCCTGCCTACATTTATATGTTGGAACCTGATTCTCAATGTGCTGGTATTTGGAGATGGGGCCTTTAAGAGGTGTTTAAGTGGTGAGGGTGAAGCCCTGATGAATGGGATTAATGTTCTTATCAAAGGGACCTCTGAACCATCCCTTGCCTCTTTTGCTGTGTGAGGACAAAGCAAAAATACAGCCATCTAGGAACCAGGAAGCATGCCCTCACCAGACACTGAATCTGCTGGTGCCTAGATCTTGGACTTCCCAGTCTCCAGAACTGTGAGAAATAAATTTCTGTTGTTTATAAGTCACCCAATCTATGGTATTTTTGTTACAGCATTCCAAAAAGACTAAGACAGTTACTTTCTTCCTTATATCCTTCTGTATACATGTATTTTTAAAACCAAAACTAAAATAATCCTCAAAAAACCAACCCATAAAATGTCATCTTTAAACGTGATGAAAGTTACCACAAAAAAGCCCAAACAACATATATTCAAAAATTTATTACCATTTATTATGAAAAAGGAGAAACAAAAAGGAAAAGGGGAAGTATAGGAATAGACAGTTCACAGAAGAGGCATCTACCTGCGTAATAAGCACCTGTGAACATTCTCAACCTCACTAGTTGGGGAGATGCCAGTCAAAAGAACAAGTGACAACGCATTTTTCACCTAATGATTGGCAAGATCTAAGAAGAGTTCTGGTGGATGATCTCTGGCTCTCAAGTTTCTTTTACAGTAATGATGAGCGACACAATCCTTGGGAAGGTGTAATTATCGTCTAGGAAGTACATACACCTCTCCATAAATACAGAGGTATAAAAACGTGGCTGCTTCATCTGTGGGAGGCATCGCATAGGGAAATCATCCCACCCAAATCAAAAGAACTTTATGTCATAAATTCTGTAAGTTAGAAACTCTGAATGAATACTTGTGTGACTTCCTTTCCCCTATAATGAGAGCTCATTTCTGGGTTCTCTGGGAAGCAGACTCAGACGGAGATGAGCATGTGGGGAGTTTACTAGGGATGTCCTTGGGAAGGGAGCAGGATTTGACAGAGGGAGAAGCCCAGCTGTGATGGAGTCTCAGGGGAAGCTATGACAGTGACCCTGAGGGCAGTTCTAAAGATAGATGACTCTTCAGAGTTGAGACAGGGAAGCCGGGTATTTATATCCCTCTATCAATCAGGAATGTGACATGACCTTGGGGAAGTGACTCTTCATTCAGCTGAGGCAATTCCAGAGTGGCTGACCCCTGAGGGCTGTCCTCTGTGCCACTTCTGGCAGCTAAAGGAAGAGGCTTTTCATTCCTGAGAATCTGGGGCACTGTATCACTGTGTCCACCATAAAATGTTACTTGTTTGCTTTTTTTTAAAAAAAAGACTAATTTTTTTTTTAAGATTTTTTTTGATGTGGACCATTTTTAAAGTCTTTATTGCATTTGTTACAGTATTGCTTCTGTTTTATGTTTTGGTTTTTTGTCTGCGAGACATGTGGGATCCCAGTTCCCAGACCAGGGATTGAACCCACACCTCCTGCACTGGAGGGTGAGGTCCTAACCACTGGACCACCAGGAAAGTCCCTAAAAAGACTAATTTTTTAAAGCAGTTTTAGGTTCACAGCAAAACTGAGAGGAAGGTACAGAGATTTCCCATATACTCCCTCGCATTACAAAGCAGAGACAGGCAGGAGATGTGCCCACCACTCTCCTCTTCTTTCACCTCTCCACTGAGGACATAGCTCAGGGAGTCGGGGTAGGTGGCAGCAAGCTGTACGTATTCAGTAGGTAGCAGCAGGAAATGTGAATTTAGAGAGTATGGGAGGCCTGGATTACAAGAAGCTACAATGCAGAAATCTTAAGGATACAACTCGGTAGTGAGAGGAACCCCAAGAGCGTGAAGGATCCTGATTACTCAGTGGGGGCAGGTCAGACAACCCTCTGTTGTCTTGGAGTCAACTTAGCGTGATACCTCCAAGGATGCAGCCTGGCCCACTCCTGCACTGCAGCATTTTAGTTAACAGGAAACAGCAACAGCAGCTTTATAAACACTTGTGGCCGGGCCCCTCAGCCCAAGCAGCTGCTTCCCTGCCCTCTAGCTTGCTATACATGGAGGAAGGCTCCCCCTTCACACAATGTCCTTTGGGTATCTGTGGCTCTGGGGCCCTGATCCTCCCGTTCCCCTCTTTGCTCCTGTTGCTAACCCTTTGCAGAGGACACCGCTTCTGGGGCTTCCCTGGCAGTCCAGTGGTTAAGACTCTGCGCTTCCAATGCAGGGGGCATGGGTTCGATCCCTGGTGGCGGAACTAAGATCCCACATGCTGCGCGGTACAGCCTAAATAAATAAATAAGTAAAAACAGAGGACACTGCTTTTAGGTCCCCTTCCTTTGTATCCCACTGCTGTATCCCAACCCACACTTACCCATGCTTGGCTTTGGCTCATGAGACCCCAGACCTACTTGGGAGTACAAACCCTTCAAGCACCTGAAGTCCTACTTTGAGTATTTCCCCACATTAGTTAGTTTATTGACCCAAAAACATTCAGGGCACCTACTCTGTGACTAGTACCAAAGGCTGAGTATATACAGACGGCAAAGACGTATCTCCCTGACCTCATGTCTTACAGTTGCTTACCACCTAGTAGGTCACCATCAAAGATTGGGGAGATCTTTCCTGTACCAGGGCTAGTGTATCTCCTCACCTCTTTGTGGAAGCTCCAAAACTCATTCTGACATGAGCTGAGCTCTCTGCCACTATTCCCCCAGCTCCGCCCCGAGTCTAGCTGGAACCTGTTCTCAGATGTTAACTCCAGAAAACCCCTCCTCTCTCCCTAGATGGGCCCCAGACATGGCCACCTTTTTTTCTGCTAGGGTGTCACACTTCCATCCAACAGAATGACACAATTCTAGCCCTGCCCAGTCCCCTGTTCAGTCTCTATTTTGTTCTCAGCAGTGATCCCTCACCGCATCTGTGAAAAATAATGTGCTTTGCAATGTCCTTAGGAAATATATAAAGAAGGGTCAGGGTCCTTCATCTTCTCTCCATGGAGAACTTTTCCCAGGATACAGTTCAGAATGGGATGTACACATCAGAAAGAGAATATCCCCATCCCTGCCCCAAATCACATCTGACATCAGATTCCCGGAACCAGGCAAGGTGCATGCTCTCAGACCTGGGGACATTAGGCAGAAGGGGGTTCCTCTCATCTTGGCCATCAGGGCTCCATCAGAGGAAACTGAAAGGAGAATTGACCAGAGCCACTTACGAAACAATAAAGAGAAAGAATGATGAATGCTCTGTTAATAAAGTGACCTTAGGTTTCTGGAAAAATGTCAACAGCCTTAATTTTTACTTTTTTTTTTGGTATTTTTGCCCCACTCTGTATTCCAATCTCCTGACCTTGTATAAGTACAAAACCCTGGTTTTGGTTTTGCTCCTGTTAGGAGCTTTGCTGACTGTAGGTTTGGAATCTCTTCAATTATGAAAAAGCATTTACACTCAAATGATTCTTGGAACACTGTGGGGTGAACATCCAGGAGGGGAAAACAGATGACAAAATACAGCCATGGTTCACAGGAAGGACGGGGGGTTCCGATACTTGGAGGAGAATGCTGGAATTCTGAGCTTCTGTGGACAATCACATCATCCTATTCTAATCGATTATCTATTTATTCAACAAACATACTTTGAACACCTCCTATGGGCCGCTTATAGCAGATAAAACTTCCACTTGCCCAGAGATAGGAAAGTGTTTAAGGAAAAATGCTGTATTTTACTATCCATATTATAAAAAATTGGAAAAAATATGCAGAGGTTGATTGATTTTTACATTGCTTATTAGTGTTTACTGTAAGCCAAGTGCTATTCTAAATGCTTTTCCCATATTAACTCATTTAATCATTATAATGGCTCGTTACGTACTTTCTATTATTATCCCCATTTTATAGAAGAGGCAACTGAGGCACTAAGAGATTAAGAAAATTTCCCAAGGTCACAGAGCTAGAGAGTGATGGATATGGGATTTAAATCCACTCAATTCTGTTCCAGGGTACATTTGTTTAACTACTAAGCATACCTCCTCCACCACATCAATGAAGCTTCTATTACAATGATAGTTCTCTCGGGGGCTCCATCAGGCAGATCAATGGCAGGAGTAGGAGGGAAGTGCTGGGAATGTAACTCATAATCCAGGAGCTGCACACAGGTCACAGCTGCCGAAAGGAAGTGTTGACGGCTGCATCCCCTGACCTGTGATTGTTTCTAAAATGCCAGAATTTAGCTATGGGTTCATGATGGGTTAATTCCTCATTAAAACACTGTCGTGTGTGTGTGTGTGTGTGTGTGTGTGTGTGTGTGTGTGTGTGTGTGTGTGTGTTGGAGGGAGAGGACATCACAAGGCTGAAAAAAGCATGTATCCCACCGTTTCTTAAACTTTAATGTGCATGAATCACCTGGGGCAGGGCCTGAGAACCTGCATTTCTATCCAGTTCCAGGTTGGGGTGGGATGTCTACACTAGAGCTACCACCTTCAGAAGCAAGGAAACAGGACCAATGCTTTCAAACCTTAAAGAAAAACACACTGGGACACTTTCTTCCAACGAAATCTTATGTGAAGTTTCAATAAGCAAAACAAATAAAGTGGAGCCATCTTGGTTACAGTGAAGGGGCAGCCAAGAGCCCGGCCCCGAATGCTTTTTCTCCCCTCCAAACTCCTGGAACCTCAAAGAAACACGAGGCAGCTCTGAAGAAGCCCAGTGATCTGGACCCTGTCCTTGTCTAACAGGGCTTCACTGTAATAATAGTCACATGTGGCTACCAAGTACTTGAAATGTGTCCAGGGTAACTGAGGAATGGAATTATTAATTTACTATAAATTAACCTAATTTAACTTAAAAGCTTTAGCAGTATAAAATATTTTTCTGTTAAGTATAACTTTGTTGTTTTGGTAGGACATTTCATGAAATCATATAAGATCTTACTGTGGTCTACACCTAAACACTTCACCTATCTAGTGTGTGTCAAGCTTGAGTGATTTTTTTTTTCTTTATATCTGATATAACTTGTGTTTATTTGAATGTTTTCTGCAGACAACATGAATTATAGTGATATAGTGATTACATATACTGAAATGTTTACATTGCATTTGTTTTCATTGTAATATAATTATTTTTCTAGTTAAAAATTAAGTGTGGACAAACATTTAAAATTTTTTTTAAATACATTGTCTTTTTTTTTTAATTAATTAATTTATTTTTGTCTGTGTCGGGTCTTTGTTGCTGAGCATGGTCTTTGTTGCAGCGAGCGGGGGCTACTCTTTGCTGTGGTGCACAGGCTTCTCACTGCAGTGGCTTCTCTTGGTGTGGAGCATGGGCTCTAGGCGCACGGGCTTCAGTAGTTGTGGCACGCGGGCTTCAGTAGTTGTGGCTTGCGGGCTCTAGAGCGCAGGCTCAGTAGTTGTGGCATGCAGGCTTAGTTGCTCCACGGCATGTGGGATCTTCCCGGACCAGGGCTTGAACCCGTGTCCCCTACGTTGCCAGGTGGATTCTTAACCACTGCACCACCAGGGAAGTCCAACATTTAAATTTAAAGCAAAGGCATACTACTGCTTTAGAATTGATTGGAGATACAGAAGCTAGTACTATGACTGGATCAGAAACATTTAGATTTTTATTTTTCTCAAAGGACTTCCACATTTACAAAGAAATGTTAATTTATGCCCTAAAAAGTTGAACTCAAGGCATGGATAGTTTTGAATCTTTTCTATCTAACAAAGAATATCAGCTAGAGAAGAAAAAATTAGTTTTTATCATGATGTACTGTGATCTAGCTCTATCAGTTTAAAAATTCAGATTTAATGGAATTTTGAAATGAGATTGATGTTTCCCTTATTGCTTCATTTCACTGTGTGACACATACTGAAAATATTTGGGCTGGGTTTTCTGAAAGAGATGCAATGAAAAGTGTAATGGATGGAATTGTTAAGATTGTTCATTATAGATGTGCAAATGCTATGAATCATCCCCAGTATCTAGAACTGTTGAAAGAAATAGAAGACAATGGATTTAATGAATTTAATGTTCTTTGCTAATACTCATTGTTTGAGTGGTGGAAGAGTTTTACAAAGATTTACTGTACTGGTAGGTCTGATTTTTTTCTTGAAACAAAAGGAATATTTGCCAAATGGTCAATAATCAAAAACAAAATGTCAGTTTGATTTATGTTTTCTCACTGATATTACATTGCACATGGACATGCTAAATTTGAAGTTTCAAGTAAAGGAGAAGTTTATTTGTGACCTAACCAGATAGGCACAAGAATTTATGTTGAAATCAAAATTTTTCATAATCCAAATCAACTATATTGATTTTATATATATTTTTCAAATATGAATCCATTGCAGAAGATTTTAATTGTAATCGACAGTGTTATGTAAATTGGCTGGAAAAACTTGGACACTTTGTTGACATTGATAATTTCAGAGATTCTTTTCAGTTTATGTAATATCCTTTTGAATTTGTGTCAGTGAGACTGAGATGACCCAAGAGTTAGTGAATTTAGCTAACTGGAACAAAAATTGTTTTGAAACTGATATGCTTTTGCTCCAAAGTCAAACCACTTTTCCTAAAAATAGATGAACTAATTTGGTCAATGTGATTGTAAATATTAGAAGAAAATTATTTTTAACATTCAACTAACTTATTGGGAAACCATTAAGTTTGTTTGGAACACGTTTGCTATGTGACTCTACTTTTAATGGTAAATTTTATGACATCTAAATACAGACCTAGTATTTCTGATGAAAATTTAGTGTTCAAATTGAGATGTGCTATAAATGTAAAATGCACACTGGATTTTGAAGACAGTATGAAAGAAGAATGCAAAGTATCTTATTAATTAGTTTCTTATGTTTATTACATGTTGAAGTAATATTTTGGATACATTGGGTTAAATAAAATATATTATCAAGAGTAATTTCTCTCACTTCTTTTTACCTTTTAAATGTGGGCACTGGACAACTTAAAATTATGTGTGTGGCTCTCCTTATCCATTTTTCTTTTTTATTCCTAGGATATTTGTGTGTAAAACTTCTCCATGAAAGCAGGGATCATCTTTGTCCTGTTTTTTTCTCCACTGCTGAATCCTTGGTATTAGACCTGTGCTTACCACACAGAAGCTACTCAGTAAATGTTTGCTAAATGAGTGAAAGATTTTGGGTATATAAATTTTTTTTGCTGTCATAGGTATTTTTGTCATAAACATTTGCATAAGTTGATGTGTGAGTGTGTGCATATGTATTTTATTTATTCCCTTAGAATAAATTCCAAGATCATTGTGTAAAAGGGTGTGGACCATTTTATAACTTGTTAAACATTGCCAAGTTAATCTCAGAAAAGATTGAACCAATTTACAATGCCATCAACGTAGTAATTTGGTTTGGGATATCGGTCTCCCAATGTCAACTTTTAAAGGGATGTAGAATGATTAGCAATGTGGCATTGGGCAAGTGACTTAGCTCTCTGAAGCTCAATTTCTTTAAACTGTAAAATGGAGATAATAATATAAGATTGAAAACTGAGTGAGCAAATGCCTGGGCAAATACTTAGACAATATTTGCCTCATGTGAAGTTGGCATTAAATGTATGATTCCAGTATAAAAAATAGGAGTATCATAGTGCTTTCTTACAGTAGTAATGGATTTCTGCTGGGGGTGTAAACTGCCAGATGAGGTGGGAGATGGCTCCTTCAGGGACCAGGCAGAAGATATCAGAGTCACATGATAGGTAACTGCTGGAGCTGCTAGATTCTGTTGTTTGCGAGAAGGAAATAAACTCATACTTTTGTACACTTGATTCTCTAGGTGCTTTATTTTAAATCATGGTGAGGGCTTCCCTGGTGGCACAGTGGTTGAGAATACGCCTGCCAATGCAGGGGACACAGGTTCGAGCCCTGGTCCGGGAAGATCCCACATGCCACGGAGCAACTAAGCCCGTATGCCACAACTACTGAGCCTGTGCTCTAGAGCCCGGGAGCGACAACTACTGAAGCCTGCGCACCTAGAGCCCGAGCTCCGCAACAAGAGAAGCCACCTCAATGAGAAGCCTGTACGCTGCAACGAAGAGTAGCCCCCGCTCGCCGCAAGGAGAGAAAGCCCGCGTGCAGCCTGCGCATCTGGAGCCTGTGCTCCGCAACAAGAGAGGCCGCGATAGTGAGGGGCCCGCGCACCGCCATGAAGAGTGGCCCCCGCTCGCCGCAACTAGAGAAGGCCCTCGCACAGAAGGGAAGACCCAACACGCCAAAAATAAATAAGTAAATAAATTTATTTAAAAAAAATCACATTGGGTGATGATTTGACAGATGCTGAAATGGTGTAGAGGTGAGTGGGGATCTATAATGGGTTTAGAGGAACACTAAGAGAAACAGCTTGTCAGCTGCCCCATATCCAGATGTTATTTCTCAGACTCAGGAGTGCCTGGACCTCCCCTGCCCAATAGAGTAGCCACTGGCTTCATGTGCCTGTTGAGCACTTGATGTGTGACTTGTCTAAATAATTAGTGTGAAAAAATGTAAAATATCTCATCAATGGTGTTTGAATATGATTACATTGATATAATATTTTGGATGTCTTGGGTTAATTAAAGCATATCATTAAGATTAAGTTAACCTGTTTCTTTTTCCTTTTCCAATGTGGCTACTAGAAAATTGACAAGTACATATGTGGCTTATGTATGTTTCTGTTGAACAGTGTAGGTTCAGACCCCTACATCTTCCTACAGCACTCCCAGCAACCTTCTAGAACCACTTAAATACTTTCAAACATGCATGGACAGCTCTAATTAGCTCTAAGCTTGGAATTCACAGCCTGGGAATGAAGCAACAAGCGTTTGCCCTAGACAAGAATCTGTGAAGCAGACTGGAAACTGCTAAGATAAAAGGCCAGAAACTCAGACCAAAACCTCACCTCAGTTAACACCAGTAAAATTCCAGAATTTCCCTGTCCATTTTTATTAAAATGGACCATTCATGAGCCCAGAAGTCTGACACTGATAGCTGAGAAAAAAGAAAGTTTTTTTGGTTTTTCAAGTCCAGAAACACAAAGATATAGTAAACTAAAAGGGCAGTTCTTCTATAAAGAAATAAAATGAAACGATTTAGATTAGAAATCATGTTGGTGTGGATCATCTAGGAAGCAGAGGCCAAGATGAGCTAGAACATGCAGGAGATTTATTGAGAGAAATGTCTGTGAAGGAGAAAGGGGAGGTGGCAGGAAATGGCAGGGAGAGCCTTCAGACCGTAATGCAAGTCTGACACCTGTGAAAGGAGAGAGGGAATTAGGTAGAAAAAGCCTCAGACAGCAGTGCATTTCGGCCAGGCCAACAGGAGCCCCAGAGCTCCGAGGTTGCCTGTTGGTGGCAGCTTGTGTCAAGCAGGATGGGCCAGTACTGTACCCTTACTGCAGTGCTCAGCCATTGGCTGGGAGCAGCCTAGGGGACACCAATGGGGAGGTGGGTCCATAGGGCACTAACTGGGGCTCTCAGGCAACTCTTCTCCCCTTGGCAGGTCCACTTGAAGGAGAGCTGAGTGGTACACTGATCTTCGACATCGCATACTGTGATGATTTGAAGTTAAAATTACAACTCAGGTGTTCTTATAACTTTATACCACATGTTTCAGTAAAGTCCTGACAACTTCCTTTAGAAACAGTGCACTTCTGCATACTGATGTCCTGGGTCAGGACCAGAGTCAGGACACCAGATTCTATTGGTCTTGGCTCTGCACATTCAAGATACTTCATTTCTTGCAGCCTCAGTTTCCCCATCTGTAACATTGTTGTGAATTATAATATCTAACTTGTGGGGTTGTTGTGTTTATTAAAAAGGATACCACGTGAGGGAGCTTTTCACAAAGGTAAGATTGTTTGATCACTTCATTCATATAACGTTGGTCCCACCTACTGGAAATCAGGTTATGAAGGCTAAAGACTTCTAAAAGCAAGTAATGTCATGTTGAATTTTTTCAGCTATTGGCAATATTTGCCTTGAAGATGACTGTCATCTATGAAAAGTCAGTTGAAACATTCTAACTGATCCAAGTAGCACACCCATCAGGAATTTCTTGTAATTCTTTCATCTTAGAACACTTTCCCCAGATATTCCCAAGGAGGGATTATTCCTCCACTCCAGTCTCTGATCGAATGTCACCTCCCAGGCCTTCCCTTAACCCCTTACCCAAAATGGCAGCTCCATCACCATTTGTCCTTTACATTGCTCTGTTTTCCTTCACAGTACATGCTAGTTCCTGACATTATACTATATTGTTTATTAGTTTATTATTGTCTTCTCTTCTAGAACATAAGCTTCATGGGATCAGGAACTTTGTTTCATTGACTGTTATACCCCTGGAATGCTGCCTGGCTATAGTAAGTAATTGATTTTTTCTTGACTGGTTGAAGTTCACGTGTGGTTTCCAAAGGGATGAGAAGGCAAATGAGGAACTTAGAAGAACAATAATATTGTTCATGACTGTCTGGGGCTACTTTAATGGTGAGAGGAAGAGGAAGAGGCTAATTGCAGAGCACAGGTGTCCATGCGTCTCACCTTGGACAGGTTCAACCTCCTCCCCAGTCAGACCTTTCACTAGAATTGCTAGCAAGAAGCAAATGGGCAGGTCTAGCAATTATCTTTTTTTCTTAATTTCTCTAGGGAAGGTGGGCAAGCTTTTTTTTTTTTTTTCTTAAACTCATGGAAATCAGATGGGAAAAGAAAATTGAACAAGAGTCCTGCCTAAGAACACTCTATGTTATAAATCACAGCAAGATCCTTTTTGACCTACCTCCTAGAATGATGCAAATAAAAACAAAAACAAACAACTGGGACCTACTGAAACTTAAAAGCTTTTGCACAGCAAAGGAAACCATAAACAAGACGAAAAGACAACCCTCAGAATGGGAGAAAATATTTGCAAATGAAGCAACTGACAAAGGATTAATCTCCAAAATTTACAGGCAGCTCAATATCAAAAAAACAACCCAATCCAAAAATGGGCAGAAGACCTAAATCGACATTTCTCCAAAGAAGATATACAGATTGCCAACAAACACATGAAAGGATGCTCAACATCACTAATCATTAGAGAAATGCAAATCAAAACTACAATGAGGTATCACCTCACACCAGTCAGAATGCCCATCATCAAAAAATCTACAAACAATAAATGCTGGAGAGGGTGTGGAGAAAAGGGAACCCTCTTGCACTGTTGGTGGGAATGTAAATTAATACAGCCACTATGGAGAACAGTATGGAGGTTCCTTAAAAAACTAAAAATAGAACTACCATATGACTCAGCAATCCCACTACTGGGCATATACCCTGAGAAAACCGTAATTCAAAAAGAGTCATGTACCACAATGTTCATTGAAGCTCTACTTACAATAACCAGGACATGGAAGCAACCTAAGTGTCCATCATCGGATGAATGGATAAAGAAGATGTGGCACATATATACAATGGAGTATTACTCAGCCACAAAAAGAAACGAAATTGAGTTATTTGTAGTGAGGTGGATGGACCTAGAGTCTGTCATACAGAGTGAGGTAAGTCAGAAAGAGAGAAACAAATACCATATGCTAACACATATATATGGAATCTAAAAAAAAAAAAAAAAGGTTCTGAAGAACCTAGGGACAGGACAGGAATAAAGACGCAGACATAGAGAATGGACTTGAGGACATGGGGAGGGGGAAGGGTAAGCTGGGACGAAGTGAGAGACTGGCATGGACATATACACACTACCAAATGTAAAATAGCTAGCTAGTGGGAAGCAGCCGCATAGCACAGGGAGATCAGCTGGGTGCTTTGTGACCACCTAGAGGGGTGGGATAGGGAGGGTGGGAGGGAGACACAAGAGGGAGGAGATATGGGGATATATGTATACATATAGCTGATTCGCTTTGTTGTACAGCAGAAACTAACACACCACTGTAAAGCAATTATACTCCAATAAAGATGTTAAAAAATAATAACAAATAAATCACTAAATATTGGGAAAAAAAAAAGAGTCCTGCCTAGCCCACCAAAAGGATGCTCAGTCTTTGGAGGATCAAGAATGGTTCTGACTGGTGTGGCTGTACCTGTAAGTCATGAGCAAAGACATAGCTGTAGTGTAGAGAAGGGAAAACAATTGTTCTGCATCAGCCTGAAAGGCAAACCTGGCATCACAGAGTGACTGACACCAGGAAGATCTAGACAGTTATCTCTATTGCTTGGGTCTGTCCAGCAGCCGAGGGGCCATGAGTGAGGGAGGAAGAACTGCTCACCCTGAGAAGTGTTCCAGCCCAGGTGGTGTCCCTCTGGGTGGTGGTGAAGGGGCTTCCTGGACTGAGTGCAGCAGGTTCAGACTGGAGGAACTTCGTGGCCCCTTTTGATGTACTGTCTCCATGAGTTCTAGTCTCCCCTGAGGTAACAAACTGTTTACCTAGAAGGTCAACAGAGAGAAAAAGAGAAGTGGGGTCATTTAGCAGCCAGACAGAATGCAATAAATGCTTAGAAGGGCAACTTGCTCTTGACTAAGCCAAGAAATAGTGTGCAGATCACCCTCAGTTTTCACCTTCCTGTGAGTAATACATCATCCCTGGGAGAGCCCCCAGGACTCCAGGGATCCCCACAAACTAGGAAAAGGCTGTCTGCCAAACAGAGAGCCCCATCTAAGAGAGTAATGAAGGGCAAAGCTGAAATTCCAGCAGTCTCTCCTTTAAAGGTTAGTGCTTCTTGCTCCTGTTCATGGAGAAAGGAGTCAGTCTCCACTCATTGATGAGCTCAGATGTTTGTTTTTGTTTTTCTTTTTTAATTTATTTATTTGGCTGCGTCAGGCACGCAGGATCTTCATTGCGGTGCTTGTTGTGGTGCGCGGGTTTTCTCTTCTCTAGTTGAGGCGCACCAGCTCAGTAGATGCGGCACGTGGGCTTAGTTGCCCCGTGGTATGCGGGATCTTAGTTCCCCGACCAGGGATCGAACCCGTGTCGCCTGCATTGGAAGGCGGATTCTTTACCACTGGACTACCAGGGAACTCCCATGAGCTCAGGTTTAATTCTCCTAATATTGCGGTCAATAGACAGAGCACAGGGCTGGGAGACAAAAGACCCAGGTTCTAGTCCCAACTTCACCTCTAACTCACTTTGTGACCTTGGTCAAGTTGCTTGACCTCTACGGGCCTCAAATTATTTCCCATAAAATAAGAAGACTGAATTAAATGATTTGTAAGAGTTTTTTCTAACTTTTTTCTTTTCTTCTTCCAGTGCTCATGTTTTGTGAACACATGATTGGGTGGATTCAAGCAAGGCTGGGTTATATCTCCCTTTTAGAGCTCTCTCTGAAAGGCAGTTTAGCATTTGGCACTGGGAGTAGGAAACAAAACAGAGAAGCAGCCTTGCGATGTGACAGACCTAGGGGCTGCCGGTTCTGTCTCCGTCCCAGGACTCTGGGGTGGCCCTTTCATCTCCAGGAGCGTAGAGCCCTCACAGAAGAGGGCAGAAGGCCTGGTGATGGAGTGCAAGTACTGTCAGCTGGTTCCCCTGCCTCCCAGCCCCACTGACCTTGGAGTGGTGAGTCACGCTTTATCACTGTGAGTGCCTGGCAGTGGCCCCGCACAACTTCTTGAGCTTGTCAACACCCAGGATAGAATAAATCATCAGAGGCCCATTTTTAGCCAAGAGTGAAAAATGAAGTCACCAGAAGATGCATATGGGAGGCGAGGGTTTGTTGAAGGACAGGGCTGTCTTCCCAGGGAGCCAATCCTGGGAAGTCTTCAGGGCCCTGGATCTGCAGTCCTCAGCCTCACAGCGCCTGGAAGACTGGAGGGAAAGGCCGGCAGCTGGAGGGAGGGACCAGGACACTCCCCGCCTTTACCCACTTTCAAGATCATATCCACCAGCAGAGGGATCTTAGCTTCTCCCTGCTGCAGGAAGTAGGCCCTTCTTTCTATTCTGAATAATAAAATCACAGGGAGTGAGGAGGGAGATGCTGGATTCTCCAAATCCAGAGACTTTCTAATCTTTTGTTCTGTTTTATTTTAGGAGCAGAGGGAAGAGTGAGGGGAAGATTTGCAGCCTGTACGCTCAGCTTTTCTCCCCCTGTCTCCCAGCTCTGACCTGGACTAACTCATCTCGGAGGCTCTTCCACCTCTACCCTTGGGTAGCTCATTGCTAGGTTTGAAAATAACACATTTCAGCCAAACTGAGCATGTGGGCAAATTGCTGATATTTTAAAGATGAAACAGCACCATTTCAGTAAAAAGAAAAAAAATCCCAGTTCTGTTACTTTTATGAACTGTGGGATCCTGCTCAAGTTACTTAACCTCCTGCCTCTATTTCCTCATCGGTAAAGTGGAGAAAACATTGATAATTGTACCTGCCTCAGAAGGCCTTTGGGAGGATTAAGCAAGATAAAACAGTTCAGGGCTTGTTTAACACAGTGCCCGCCCATAAACTCAGGCAAGAGTGTGGCTGAGTAGAAAACAAAAGCTGGCGGGGCCCAAGCTCTCTTAGGGAGACAGTAGGAGCTGGGGTGCTCTTTCAGAGTCTGGATGCCCATTCTGTCCTCTCCTGGCCTCCTGAAGGGACAAGTGAGTTCTGCTCCTGGGCAGATCTCACAGGAACTGATGTTTCCTCTGGACTTGTTTGACTAGTCACTTCCTCCCCTGACCCTGTGTTTGCCCCGAATCAGGAGAGAGGACTGACAGCCTGAGAAGACACACTAGGACCCAGAGAGGGGAGAACCAATTTGTTCATCCATCCATCCAGCCAGCAAAACTCTGCACCTATCTGTGCCTGGCAGTGCTCCAGACCTGGGAGGATTCAGAGACTATCCGTGCCTAGGCCTTTCCTTCCAAAGCCTTGGGGAGGGGCCAGCCTTCTTGGGATTCAGCTTCCCTCTTGACTCCCACCCTTCTTCTCTCTCCCCCATCAATTAGGCTTGGGCCCTGGTCATTCTAATTTGGAAATGACCTATATATCTGTGGGCCTCTTCCTCTTGGGGGTACTAGTTGAAACCCTGGGAGTAGATCAGATTGTCAAAGGACAGTATATCCAGAAAAGGGAATCTACTTCAGGGTGAAATCTTGGGAAATATGTACATTTGAGAATGAAGAGTTCAGGGAGAAAATGCCACAGAGGGGCAGGTACTGGTGGATGGGGGTGTTGGGTAAAGGGTGGGGACCCAGCTGAGGCTACTGGGAGGATGGGTAGGACTGGAGAACCACACAAAGAAGCCAATAGATTTGTGATTCTAAGAAAGGGGGGTGGTCCAAGCATGCAGTCGGCCTCAGGCCATGAGTGAGGCAGTGGACAAGGCCAGTGGCCAGCAATTCTCAGGCCCAGGTGATTCTCAGGAGTCCAGACTGGGCAGCACCATCACATTGGAGGCTCCTGCCTCTGCCCAGAGGTCAGTCCTGGCACTGAGGCCGGGACCTGCCCCAAACGAGGCAACTGGAAGAGAAGGTTCAATTTCCTGCCCTGGGCACTTGATCAGGGCCAGCCCCAAGGTGGGGGGGTCGATGGCGGTGGGCCTGCAGGAGGGGGTCAGATGGCCCCAGCTCAGGGAAGAGCAGGTCTGGCAGGGACTGAAAACCAGGCTGACGGTTTCCAGAGAAAGGTAAACATGAGGAGGCAGGTCTGAGGTGGAATTGATTAATGGGGTGGCTGGTCTAGATTCATGGGAAGATAATGACCTCTGCCTTTAAGATTATCGCAGGCTAATCATGCGGAGGATCTTCCCTCATTTGAAGACCAGTGCACAGAGACTGTAGCCCCATCAAACAATATTTCACAGTTGACAGTTGTCTGTATCTGTGATTCACCTGGTCCTCGCCACAACCCTGTGTGCTAAGAAGGGGAGGTCGCATCTTCTCCATTTTGCCAGTGAGGAAACTGAGTCTCAGTTGGTGAAGGGGACTTTCCCTAGGAGGCAGCTGGTGGTGAGGAGCCAGAAGAGGCATCCAGGGCCAGCTCAGGCTGCAGTTCCCTGAGCCCTCGCCTGCCTTGTTTTTTTGTTTTTTGTGTTTTTTGGTGGGAGGAAGATAGTGGCTGAGAGTGGATTTCAGGTCCAAATTCTAGCCCTTCCCCTTACTGACTTGTGTGATCTTGGGCAAGATGCTTAATCTCTCCTTTTCCTCATTTATAAAATGGGACAGTAACGCTGACTTTTCTATTCTTGACGTCAGTTTGCCAGGAATGACTCAGAGCTTGGTTCTAGGCTTTCTCTTCTCAAAACAATCAGCTTCTCCAGCTTCTCATTCACACCTACCACCCCTATTACTCAAGCATAGACTGAAAGTCTACGCTTTCATGCATTTTCCACTTGAAAGACTCTTATTAGCTCTAGGTCTATACTGTCAACTGCCAATCCAACTTTCACACTTGGATCTCTCAGACATCTCAAAATGGAATTTCATCCTTTTCCCCAACCCCGCCTCCTCTCTCCCCAGATGCTCCTTCTCTGACGTCCCGACCAGCTCAGTAAATGGCACCACCAGCCACTCAGTTATTCATGTCAAAATTGGTCACTTACCATTTATATTTTTCTCTTCCTTGACTTCCACATTTCATCACTTACCAAGTTCTATGGATTTGGACTCCTAAATATTGCTGCAATCCACCCATTTCTCTCTGTCTCATCTCCTTCTCTACCCACCTCATCTCTAGTCAAGTCTAGTCAAGTCACCCTCATCTTTCACCTGCACTTCTGCAACATCCTCCAGGAGATTTCCCTAGACTCACTCTTGCATACTTCCTGTTTATCCTTTCCACAAACGTCAGAGCTATCTTTCAAAAAAATCTTAATTATATCATTTATAACATATTACACAAAATTTACCATCTTAACGATTTCTAAGTATACAGTTTAGTAGTGTTAGGTCTATTCACATTGTTGTGCAACCTCCAGAACTTGTTCAGCTTGCAAAGCTGAAACTCTGTATCATTAAACAATTCCCTTCTCCTTAGCCCCTAGAAACCACCATTCTACTGTCTTTATAAGTTTGACTACTCTATGTACCTCATATAAGTGGAATTAAACAATGTTTATCTTTTTTATCTTTATTTATCTTTGTGAATAGCTTATTTCACTTAGGATAATGCCCTCAAGATTCATCCATGTCATAGCATGTGTCAGAATTTCCTTCCTTTTTGAGGCTCAAAAATATTCCATTGTGTGTATACACCACATTTTTTTAAACCATTCATCTGATGGGCACTTGGGTTGCCTCCATCTTTTGGCTATTGTGAATAATGCTGCTATAAACATGAGTGTACAAATATCTCCTTGAGATGCTGCTTTCAATTCTTTTGGGCATTTACCCAGAATTGGAATTGCTGTATCATATGGTAGTTCTATTTTTAATTGTTGAGGAACTGTCATACTGTTTTAACATAGCACCTACGCCATTTTACATTCCCACCAACGGTGCACAAAGGTCCCAATTTCTCCACATCCTTGCCAACACTTATTATTTTTTTTTTATAGTAGTCATCCTAATGGGTGAGAAGTGGTATCTCATTGTGGTTTTGATTTGCATTTCTCTACTAATTAGAGATATTCAGTATCTTTTCATATACTTATTGGCCATTTGTATATCTTCTGTGGAGAAATGTCTGTTCAAGTCCTTTGCCCATTTTTAAGTTGGGGTTTTCTTTGTTGTTGAGTTGTAGGAGTTCTTTGTATATCCTGGATATTACTCTCTTATCAGATGTAAAATTTGCAAATGTTTTCTCCCATTCCATGGGTGCCTATTCACTCTGTTAACTGTATGCTTTGATGCACTTCAATGGCTTCTTACTATTCCTAAAAACACGAGGCCAAAATCCTACATAACTCAACTTCAGCTTACACCTCCAGTCTCATGGAGCTCCCTGTGGATTATTAGGCTGCAACCACTGGCCTTCTTTTAGTTCCTCTTAGACACTGTGCTCCTTCCCTCTTCTGTTTGCTTTGCCCTTTGCCTAGAACACCTACTTAACTATTAGTGTGAGCATCTGTTCAAAGATTACCTCTTCTAGCAACAGACTCGATGAGGGCTGGGACTATTACCCAGTGGCACATGAGGCCCACTGTCTGTGATACTTTAGGGGTCCACAAAAATATTTTAATTTAAATTTCTTTTCAAATTATTTGAAAAAAATGAATATAAGAATAATGGATATATGATAATTAATTCAGTCTAGACTATATTTGTCTTTACACCAAGAGAGTCATAAAATATAAATTAATTTTTTTTAATGGAAGAAAGAACTCAGAAAGGCAAAAGTGCCTAGGGCCCACAAAATGCATAACGTGACCCTGATTATGCCTGTCTTGTTCACACCTGTGTCCTCATTTGGCCAATTAGAAGCCCGACACATACTAGATGCTCAGTTAACATGCATTGAATGAATAGAGGAATGAGAATAATAAGAAGGAGGTATCTTCAGCAAATGCACAGAAATTCCCTGACACAGATTCCTTGAAATAAACCTTCAGCTCTTAGTTATAAGAGGTAGAAGACACCAAGTTTCTTCCTGTCTGAGCCCAAGGGTACTTTGTTCTAGTGGCTGGGTAATAAAGCCATCTGTTTTGGAAGATTTTGGAAAGAAGTCTATAGAAGTCAAGATCCAGGCTTAATGAAACTTAATTCAACCTGAGTTGTCCACAGTTCTTAAAAACTGAGCCTGCACACACAAGGAAGGCCTGGGACTAAGGTAGTATTTTTCTTTCTTTGTTTTTTTAAATCTTTCAGTACATTAATTTAAAAAAAAAAAAAAAGCTTTATTGAGGTATAATTGTCATACAATAAACTGCATATATTTAAAGTATAAATTTTTGACATATGTATACACCCCTGAAGGAGGTGTATAGGAGGGATAGTGATCCCTCCTATCTGCCCATCTCAGATCTCTATCCACAAGCAACTACTGATCTAGTTTCTATCACTACACATTAGTTTACATTTCTAAAGTTTTATATAAATGGAATATGCAGTGTATACTCTTTTTGTCTGGCTTATTTCACTCAGCATATTTATTTTGAGATTCATCCATGTTGCATCAACAGTTTGTTCATTTTTATTGCTGAGCAGTATTTTATTGTATTGATGAACACATTTGTTTATGATGAACATTTGAGTTTCTATTTTTTGGCTACTACAAATAAATGCCTATGAACATTCGTGTATAAGCCATTGTATGGACATGTATTTCCTTTTCTTTTAGGTAAATATCTAGGAGTATAATAGCTGGATTTTATGGTGGGTGTATCTTGAACTTTTTAAGAAGCTGCCAAACTGTCAAAGTGGTTGCACCGTTTTGCATTCCCACCAGGAGTGTGTGAGAGCTCTAGTTCCTCCACATTCTTGCCAAACTTGGTATGGCCAGCCTTTTTAACTTGAACCATTCCAATTGGTGTGTAGTAGTATCTGATGGTGGTTTTAATTTTTATTTCCCTGATGACTAATGTTATTGGGCATCTTTTCATGTGCTTATTTGCCATCTGTATATCTTCTTTGATGAAGTGTCTGTTTAACTCTTTTGCCTGTTTAAAAAATTGGGTTGTTAGTGTTGAATTTTGAGAGTTCTTTACATATTCAGGATACAAGTCCTTTATCAGATATATGCTTTGCAAAAATTTCCTCCCACTTTTTGCTTCTCTTTTCATTCTCTTACCACTGTCTTTTAGAGAGTAGAAGTTTTTTTGTTTTTTTTTTTAACTTTTTTATTGAAGTCTAGTTGATTTACAATGTTGTGTTAATTTCTGCTATACAGCAAAGTGATTCAGATAAATATATATATTTAATATTCTTTTACATTGTGGTTTATCTCAGGATATTGAATATAGTCCCTGTGCTATATGGTAGGACTTTGTTGTTTTATGGATGTTACCTCTTTTTTTTTTAATTAATTAATTAATTTATTTATTTATTTTTCGGCTGTGTTGGGTCTTCGTTTCTGTGCGAGGGCTTTCTCTAGTTGCGGCGAGCAGGGGCCACCCTTCATCGCGGTGCGCGGGCCTCTCACTATCATGGCCTCTCTTGTTGCGGAGCACAGGCTCCAGATGCGCAGGCTCAGTAGTTGTGGCTCACGGGCCTAGTTGCTCCGCGGCACGTGGGATCTTCCCAGACCAGGGCTCGAACCCGTGTCCCCTGCATTAGCAGGCAGATTCTCAACCACTGCGCCACCAGGGAAGCCCCAAGAGTAGAAGTTTTTAATGTTGTTCAGCTTGTTTTTCTTATGTACAGTGCTTTTGGCATTATACCTATGAAATCCTTTCCCCTAACCCCAGGTGAGAAAGATTTTATCCTATATTTTCTTCTACAAGTTTTATTGTTTTAGGTTTTACATTTAGGTCTATGATCCATTTTTATTTAATTTTTAAAATTTTATTTTTAATTTAATTTAATTTATTTATTTTTGCCTGCGTTGGGTCTTTGTTGCTGCATGCGGGCTTTCCCTAGTTGTGGCAAGCGGGGGCTACTCTTCGTTGTGGTGCACGTGTTTCTCATTTCAGTGGCTTCTCTTGCTGTGGAGCACAGGCTGTAGGAGCACAGGCTTCTGTAGTTGTGGCACGGGGGCTCATTAGTTGTGTCTCGCTGGCTCTAGAGTACAGGCTCAGTAGTTGTGGCGCATGGTCTTACTTGCTCCATGGCATGTGAGATCTTCCCAGACCAGGGATCAAACCCATGTCCCCTGCATTGGCAGGTGGATTCTTAACCACTGAGCCACCAAGGAAGTCCCATCTTTATTTAATTTTTGTATATGGTATGAACTATGGACTCAAACTTATTTATATCTAGTTAATTAATTTTCCCACAATAGTTTGTTGAAAAGGCTATCATTTCTCCACTGTATTGCCTTTGAGCCTTTGTCAGAAACTACTTGTCCATATACGAGTGAATTTATCTCTGAACTCTATTCTGTTCCAGTGATCTATTTTGTCTGTCTTTATGATAATACCACACTGTCTTGACTGCTAGAGCTTTGTAATAATTTTTGAAATCAGGTAGCTTTAGCCATTCAATTTTGTTCTTCTTCAGATTTGTTTTGGTTATTCTAGGTCCTTTAGAACCTAGAATATGTTAAAGAAATGTTAATTTCTTTAAAATAGCCATCTGGGATTTTAATTGCAATAGCTTTGAATCTATAGATCAATTTGAAGAAAATTGACATTATATACATATATAGATAGATAGATAACTATATAGCACGATATATATTAAGATGTCAATTTTCTTCTAATTGATGTATCTATATCTATATATCTCCAGTCCTTTTTTTCAGCCTCATCATTCCTCTCCAGATTCCAGGCCGTAGCTCACATGGGGTCCCCACCTAGTGTTACCAGGAGCACTGACAAAGAAGGCAAAAGAAAGGATTCTGACAAGATGCAAGTTAAAAAAAAAAAAACCCTAAAATTAAACGCCAACTAGGAATAAGTATTTGTCACAAATGTGGTAGAGAGGTTAATAGCCTCAATCTTTAAAAAGTTTCTACTTTGATTTAAAAAAAACAACTACTAAAACATCAATATAGGAAAGTGGGTAGGGGACATGAACAGTTCACAGATAAGGAAATAAAAATGGCTTATAAATGTATGGGGAAATGTTCGGCTTTAACAGTAATCACAGAAATGCAAACACAACAATAAAATACTTTTTGCCCCCTGCTGCATCATGCAAGATTAATGCTGTGACACTACTCAAGGCTGGTGAGGGTGTGGGGAGAAAAGCACTGCTCCCACACTGTTCAGGCAATAGACTTTGAAAAGCTTTAAAATATTCATATTCTTTACCCAGTAATTCCTCTACTGGAAATCTTCTAGAGAAATAATCAGAAATGCAGACAAAGATGTATGCGCACAGATGTTAATCACAGTGTTATTTATTATTAACAAACCAACCTCAATTCCCAGTGCTGTGGAATAGTGTTCAGATTACAATACATACAAACAATACAGTCCCAGGCAGTTACTTAAAAATGATATTGACTAACATTTTTTAATGTTATGGGAAGATATTTTTTAAACATAAACTTGAAAAAACTCAAAATTGCATATTCAGTATGATCCCAGCTATATATAAACTTTGCAAAAAAAAAAAAAGGCCATAGATAATTTTAAAAGTTTTAATAGATTATCTTTGGCTGGTGTGATTTTGGGTGATGGTTATTGTCTTTCTTTATACGTTTTTAAGGTACATACACTAAAAGGCACACAACTTAACCATACAAATTTGACAATGACTATACCCACACATATCACCCTCCTATTACACCATAGAACATCTCCATCTTTCTAGAAAGTTCCCTTGCGACCCTTTCTAGTCACATCCTTCCTGCAAGAGGCAACCTCTATTTTTCTTTTTCTCCTTAGGTACATTTTGCCTGTTCTAGAACCTCATATAAATGGACTCATAAAGTACACTCTTCTGTGTCTGGCTTCTTTTGCTCAGCATTATGTCTGTGAGTTTTATACTTATTTTAATTTTCTAAATTTTACGTGTTGCCCTATTCCAAGAATTTAGAAAAAAAAAATCATCTTATAAAAGCAGGGCTCTCATTCTTTGTCCGCCCACGTTTGGTCTGCGTTCACTCATGTGAAGCTCCATCTGTCAAGCCCTTCACCCCCCAGTCCCACTGACCTCCCTCTACTGAGCTTCTGTGCAGCTCAGGGCCTGTGCTCCTCTCCCTGACACCTCACTGTCTGCTCCTATTAAGTGTCGCTGTAGGAGAACAGCTCTGGGGGCACCTGGTGACCCTGCATGTAGCCACAGAGGCCACGCAGGCAGCGCTAGACCCACAGTGGATGTGAGTCTTGGCGGAACGCCTCGTGATCCTTCCAGTACAGGAGAGGGCAGGACTCTTTGAGGAGCTGCCACAAGGGCACTTCTCACTTGCTCCCCTCTTTCCAAGGAGGCTGTCACGAGACACTTCTCATCTCCTCCCAGGTTCTAGGAGGCATGAGGCTCTTCAGTAGCATGTGCCCCAGCATTCAGGTTTCAGGCTTCTGTTCCCCCCTTCGTTTTGGTGTCACCCTGCGCTTGGGCCACAGGGAGCTGGCACCTTTGGCTGCTCTTCCTTACACTGTCTGTGTAATAACCTGTCTGAATTTTAAAAGGGTTAGTTGTTTTCTTACCAGCCACATCCTCAGCTAGGCCTTGGCCTTGCCTTGTGCTTGACAGTCTCAAGTACACATCTTTTATTTGTTTCCTAGGGCTGCCATAACAGAGTACCACAGAAATTTATTGTCTCACAGTCTTGAAGGCTAGAGGCCCAAAATCACAACGTCAGCAGGATTGGTTCCCTCTGAGGGCTCTGAGGAAGAATTTGTTCCAGACGCCTCTCCTTGGCTTGTAGTTGGCTGCCTTCTCCCTGCATCTCTACATGGTGTTCTCTCTGTGTACCTGTCTGCATCCAAATAAATCCTTTTTATATAATGCCACCTGTCATATTGATTAGGGCCCACCTTAATGACCTCATCTTAGCTAATTACATCTGCTACAACCCTGTTTCCAAAAAAGGTCACATTCTGAATATTGGGAGTGAGACTTCAACTTATGAATTTGGGGTGGGGCACAATTCAACCCATAACAATGTCTTTGTCCCCAACTAGACTCTAAGGTCCTGGCCAGGAGGGTCTCAATAAGTACTTGGCAAGTTTGTGGAAGAAAGTGAACTAAATAAGGAGTCATCAGAAGGCGCCTGCAGGAGGACCCGGGGTGGTATTACCCCAGTGATATTCCCTCAGCCTTGTCAGTGACCCCAAACTGGCCAGGGTCAGGAAGATGGATGAAGGTTGTAAACCAGACTAACAACTTACTACTTTCCAACAGGGACAGGAAAGGCTTTTCTCCCAGCCGTGGCATTCATTGCCTTCTCTGGGAAGCTACATTAATCACCCCAGGATTCTGAGAGGCTCAGTGAGGGCCAGGGAGGCCCCTGGAATGACAGTTCACACAAGTCCTGGGGAAGTCTGAGGAGGAACTCAGAGATGACATCACCCATTCTCCGATGTTACAGGTGAGGAAACTGAGGCCAAGAGGCTGAGCAGGTTGTCTGTCTTGGTGATAGGGTGACAAAGCTGAGACAGAACCCAGGTGTCTTGACTTCCTGTGAAGTGCTTTTTTCCCCCACGAAACTTTCACTCAGCCATTTGTCTTCTCTTGGACTCACTGTCCTCAGTATAATGTAGCAAACACCTTTGTACCCCATCACAGAGGGTGCTGCCTCGAAGCCATGGATGCCCACAGGGTGGTCTCAAGCAGCTGGTCGAAGAGAATGCCCCAAACACCTGGGTCTTCATCAGACTCTCCTACCCTGGACCTGTGAGTACTCCCTGAGTTCAAGTTCAGGTACTGAATTTACTTGTGGCCCTTCACACCTAATGCCAGATTCCAGTCTAGAGGCCGAAATGGGATACTTCCGTATCCTGCATTGCCCTATGCTTTGTTGAAGATTTTTAAAAAAGTAAAATCAATGTACATGGGCTTCCCTGGTGGTGCAGTGGTTAAGAATCCACCTGCCAATGCAGGGGACATGGGTTCAAGCCCTGGTCCGGGAAGATCCCACATGCCACGGAGCAACTAAGCCCATGCGCCACAACTACTGAGCCTGCGCTCTAGAGCCCGTGCTCCGCAACAAGAGAAGCCACCGCAATGAGAAGCTCGCGTGCAGCAACGAAGACCCAATGCAGCCAAAAATTAATAAATAAATAAATTAATTTAAAAAAATCAATGTACATGTCTATATAAATAGAGTGTAAGCTCCTTTGAGAACCTTACCCTTTATCTCTAGTTCCCAGTTGTACAGATGCTCAGTGAATAAAAAAATAAACACACCAACTATATTTATGAGAGAAGCCCCTCCCTGCAGTGGTGGTTGGATGGGAGTGAGGGGAGTCAGAATTGATGAATCCATTTCTTTTCCCTCTACCAAAGTCTACTCTTAGGGTTACTTTTAGAATAAATTTCTCCCCTGCCCTGCCCTCCCTTCAGCTTCCAGACAGTGGACCTTGAAAGAGGGTTTTTCTTTAGGGAAGAAAGTTCAATGACTGCAAACCAAAGGGTTGTCAGGTGTTTTCCCCCAAAGCCTCTGTTTAGGAATATCAGGGGTTTCCTTTTCAATTTTATTTTCAATCTCCATTCCAAGGAAGCCCATGAAAGAAGCAATGGGAGGTGAAGAAATGAAATCCAACCAAACCTTCAATGTGAATCTTCAGTGTAAACCCAGTTTTTCTTACTGGAACCCCAAGGCAAACATGATAAACATGATCAAAAATGATGCCATTTGAAAGAGCTCATTAGTGCATCTGGGAATCCCCAAGGGAAGTTTCAGGGAATCAGAGGCTTCTGGGAAATGCATGATTCATAGAAAAGGGGTTCACCATTTTCTCCCTGAAGACCAATTCTTTAATGTCATGACATAACTTCCAAGCCATATCTTACTTAGTCTGATACTTTTTAAGACCCAGCAGATATTAACAGTTCACTCTTTCGGGTCTCAGTGATGCATAAGGAGTCTCCAACCCTTGGTCTGAGCCTTTAAGAAATATCCATGCTCAATCCAGGGCTGCTCCCAGTGTGTCTTCACTGTGCTTTCTCTTCTTTTACAGAATCTAAAGACAGAGTTGGAATAAACAGTAGGAATCATCTGTACTATAATACCCATCGGTAATATCATTTCAGATACTGCCTCCCCATGAGGTCTTTCCTAACCTGGCAGCAAGCTAATTACTCCTTGCGCTGAGCTCCCATGCCCCTTGCACAGGTGTTGGTTACAACTTTTCCCAGAGTGCATTATAATTATTTGTTTGCATGTCTGTCTCCCGGGTTGTGGGCTTCTGAGAGTCAACATGGTGTCTTACGCAGGCTTGCATTCCACCCTCGCTCCTAGCAGAGTTCCTGGCAAATAGTGTCTGCTCAACCTGTTTGTGAAATGAATAAAGAAGGACCCCACTTTCTACAAGCAATAAAGCTGGGGATGCATAGAGAGACGAGGTGCCCTGGGTAAGGTAAAGACCTTTATCACTACTTATATTCTTCTGCAGTTAATTATGAAAGAGAATGAACTAATTGTAAAATATATTGTTTTCATTTTCTGTATTTATTATCTCTGACCAGATATGTAGAGGCCAGATGCTTCCAGTTTGTTCTTGTATGTTGCCTGATTGTCCCATTTAATGTGGTTTACTCTGGTTAATGATGGAAAACTACACTCCCCTGCTCTTTGCCCCAAAGAGGACAGGAATTTCTTGCTCAAATCCCAGACTTGTTTGGCCTGCTGATCATCTTATAGGAAAATGTAGTTGGCTGGGAAGTAGGAGATCATTTCCTGAGTCTTTTTTCTTTCTTTTTCCTACTTAGTATCTCTCATTCTCTGGACAACTCAAGGAGTCGACCTGACTATAGACCTGGTACATTTGGGAACAAAACCTCAAAGTCCTGAGCTGTCTCTTGCAAAACCTGAGCAAAGGTCCCAATTAGCTGTAGGCATTTCCAGTTAGTGTCAGTATGTGAACAGGTAGGGTTGGGGCTTTCAGCTTTGTGTAACTTATGTCGGGAAAGCTGTTTGCTCAAAATTGTCTTTCTGACTTTACCCACGTGTACTAAGGTATTATGAAAGGGAAATGAGCATTGAAACTGCCGGGAGTGATTGTCAAGATATTTAGCAACATTTCTAGCACAGGCAGGGCCAGTCAGAGCCTTCCTTCCAACTCTGGGGGAGAGGAACAAGTGAGCCCGGGCAAGGAGGGGAGTCATGGGGGAGGACAGGGGCTTGAGTCAGCCGCTGGATACCAACTGATGTAAAACTAGTTCAAAATTTATACAACTGGGGTGACCACACGGATGTGTCCCAGTGGAATAACTGCCTGAGAGTAAGAAAGAACTGGGCCAATTAACATCTCCACTACCCACCCTCTGACAGTGGTCCCCAAACTGTCCGCATAGTAGACCCAGAGGATCTTTTAAAAACTGCCAAAGCCCAGGCCATAATTTCTGGGGTGAAACCCAGTATCTTTGAAGCTCCCCAGGTGATTCCAATGTGCATGCAAGTTGAGAATCCTGCTCCATGACATTAAGTTAGTTATTTTGTCTTTTGGGCATTGGTGTTCCTTCTCAGTAAAAAGTGGACAATACCCAGCTCATCTCTCATTTGAGAAAATCACATGAATACATGCAGTGCCTGACAGGTAGTGGGTGCTCACTAATGATATCCTTTCTCTTTTCCCTCTCAAATTATTCATTTTCCTTTGTCACTTGTTTTGAATGTCGTCATTTGGATAAACAACAACTTTTTGAAATGGAAATGTCCCTGGAAGGGCTTGGGGCTATTTAGTCATTTATATCTTAGTGTGGGTTATTTAAGAGGATGTCTCTTCGAAGCCAGCTGACCTGAGGTAAACTAGGAGGTGGGGTTTCTAGTTTCAGGAATTAGATGAGCCTGAGGAGTCAAGAGGCGTCCCCTGTGTCCTTGACGCTGCAGAGTAGTAGCTGCTTCAGCTTCTTGTCGAGAACCGAACCTCAGACTCATGGCTGCCTCGTTCTTCTCCAAAGCCCAGCTGAAAGTAACATTTGTGAAGGATGGCCCATTCCTGTGGTTTAGGCATTCTCCTTTGGCCGCCACAAATTCTAACAGGTCTGTGACTGGGGTCAGGGCTCTGCAAACGGGAATCCTAGGCAGCATTCTGTGTGTTTCTGTGAACTGTCCATTTCCTCCCAGGGAGATATAACACAGCTTTCTTCAGACTCTCGAAGGGAATTTCCACACCCCACCCACCAACAAATTTAAGAATTATTACTTTAACAACTTCCTGGAAGAAGCCGCCCCCCTGGGCACGCCTTTGCTGAATGGGCCTCTGTGGAATTGTTCTGCTGAATTGCTCTTTGGCATGATACGCAAATTTATATTGAGCAATTGAAAAAATAACCCTCGAAACTCTTGTAATAAGGCTGTTGTTGATTTGTGGATTATATTACACTATGTGCATTCCTAAAGGAGCAAGAGAGACACTTCTTCCAAGCCCCTGGGCAGTTGTTTAAATCTTATGGACACTTTCTTCTTGTCTTTGGCTTCCAGAAAGCTTGGAGCATAAGGAAGGTTAGAAATAATTTTTTCTGGTGAAATGAGTGAAGTTCAAGATGTGAGGGTAGCCAGAACAACCTACAGGGCACCTCTGCCCTCGGTAAACTGGACACAGGAATGAGTGAGTGTCCCATCTTGAGAGGAGTGCCCTCGTTCAAGCACTAGGGTTGCTCCTCACTGAATCCTCAATGCTGGGCACACAGTAGGTGCTCAGTAAATGTTCTGCTGAATGAATGCAGTGTTCCACAGAGCTCTTGAAGTTGTGCTTCCTGCCAAAGTGGGGAGACTCCCTGGCCTACCTTTGTGTTTTATTGTTATTTGGATCTCAAGGCAGGCTATCTTGTGAACCCACCTTTGCCCA